>NC_139218.1:347778502-348141083 GCF_055691185.1 Crinia signifera
CGTAACAGCCTACTTACTAGTTTATGTGAGAATCCCCCAGTGTATGCTAAACATCTATGCGTCTGCATGGGGAACATTTTATCAACTGTCAAACCTTCTATGTGGACTATTAGATCACATATATATCAAACAGTGTATCGCATACCTCTCAACTTTTAACCTGAAGAAATAGGGACACCGCGCGAGCGCCCGAAAAGGGGGCGGGGCGTATGCAAATGAGGGTGCGGCTTATGCTAATTAGCCGCAACCTCATTTTCATACAAGCGCACAGCGTCTATTCTACTAGATTGGGGGGTCTCCCAACTGCCACCCCCCGCAGCGGGACAATGCCTGCCGCGGGTGGGACAGCGGGACAGGACCCGAAAATCGGGACTGTCCCTCTAAAATCGTGACAGTTGGGAGGTATGGTATCGGTAGAACGATTAGACATTTAAATCTCAGATTTATTGGGGGTAGTTTCATCAGCACGCTGTAAATAGCTGTAGGAGGGAGCTCCCGGAGCGGAGGGGCACGTAACGATATAAAAGCGTGCAGATTTGGATGTCACTGGGTGCTCCCTTATGATGCTATTTACAGCACACTAAATTTAACTGATCCCTTTGAGCACAGGAAAATATGTTTTATGATATCAAAGAATGCTCGAAGATTATGGCGGTCACTAATGCTCTATGCATTATATAAGAAGGTCACAGATGCACTTTGTATTATATGGCAATCACTAAGATGTTCTCTGCATTACATGGTGATCACTGAGATAGCCTTGTATATAGCAGCAAATATGATGTTCTATATATTGTATAGTAATCTCTGGTGACGTGGTGCAGTATAGGCAGTGATACTTACCTCTGAGGGCCAGATGTACTAAGCTTGGAAAATGATAAAATGAGAAGGGATAACCCACCATCCAATCAGCTCATAACTGCCATGTTACAGACTGGGTTTGAAAAGTGACAGAAAGGAGCTGATTGGTTGGCAGTTTATCACTCTCCATTTTATCACTTTTCAAGGCTTAGTACATCTTGCCCTGAGTCTTGAAACAGTGTGGAGAAGATGTGGATGTACCCCAGATTGATTGTAGGCTCTTGCACCCTAAGATGGGGCTATAAATGGATGTCCCCCACCTTATAATCATTTCAGTATTTACAGCGCTGACATCTATTATCAAGCAACCAACCATTACACTATCTACAGCGGATGTGAAGGTTTGGGGTTCATGAACTGTCTTTGTCCCTTGTTTCACCTCTACAAACAGATACTATACTTAAGCTTAACAGGCCAAGACCTGCACACAGCACTGAATAGGAAATCCATAATGATCTCACGTACCGTTACAGTCTACTCAGAACTCCCAGTTTCAAATAACATAAAGGAGCCTGAATTATTCGTACATATTGTGATGTGAACTGATGACATCATGACTCATGGTTTGCAATCATTTGCATGAGATTTGTAAATGTTACTTAGTTGCCAGGAGCTCCCAGTTCTTGTAATATCATAACAACTATCACAAGACACTATCTTGTAATTATATCTGACAATGATCTTCTCTGTTAATGATGTTTAATGTAGCAGAACAAAAAGACCCAGCATGAAATGATTCTTTTAGAGATATAAAGAAACAGTTCTATGTAAATTAAATATCAATGGTCTTCAAACTGTATAGTAATTATGGTCAATGAGATAGGCAAAACCAGTGCTGTTGGCAGCCAATCCTAAGATATGCGGACACACGGAAGCAAAACCCAGTCCACTGCAACATAACGGGGTACTTGTGTATTATCACGGCGCTCGTTACATTAATATAGAGTCCTATTCAGCGTAGTATGGTACTCTGGGATCACATCGCATCGCATGCGATTTACGTGCGATGCGATGGTACTTGTGCAGTTTCAAGGCACCCCTGCCCGCGGATCGCATCGCACACAAATCACATGAGATCGCATGCAATTTGATCGCATGCAATGGGATGCAATTCGATGCGATGCAATGCGATTTAGCACACCTTCACTAACAACGTTTATCACATCCCCACTATCCACGTCACCCCAAAGCGTAGCGAGCCCCGCGAGGGGACGCAGATTACTTGAGTGTATTCCGTGCCTGCTCGCCACGCTTCGGGCTTGCTGCGCTCGCCACACTTTATAAATTCAACTCCAGGCTAACGTGGATAGTGAGGGTATGAACAGGTCGGGAGGACGCTATCGCGTTCGCTCACCACGCTTCGGGGTGACGTGGATAGTGGGGGGGGTGCTAAACGTGCATAGTGGGGGGGTGCTAAATCGCATTGCGTCGCATCGCATTGCAATGAAATCGCATGCGATGTGATCCACGGCCAGGGGTGCCGTGAAACTGCACAAGTACCATCGCATCGCTTGAAAATCGCATGCGATCCCAGCGCTGCAGTACGTAAACTATTTGGGCGCTGTGATAATACACATGTACCCAGAACTGACCATAAGGATGACAGATAAACACAATTTACTCAATGTAATGGTTTTTGCTGAATCTCTTGACCTAGTTATACCATACCTCCCAACTTCTCAGTAGAAGAAAAGGGGGAGGGGCGTATGCAAATGAGGGTGCGGCTTATGCTAATTAGCCGCAACCTCATTTTCATACGAGATTAGACGCTGTGCGCATGCGCACAGCGTCTATTCTACTAGATTGGGGGGTCTCCCAACTGCCACCCCCCGCAGCGGGACAATGCCTGCCGCGGGTGGGACAGCGGGACAGGACCCGAAAATCGGGACTGTCCCTCTAAAATCGTGACAGTTGGGAGGTATGGTTATACCACAAAAAAAATGCTGATACTCTAACGAAATGTGATATAAAAAAAGTTTGGGAATTTCTGCTTTACAGGCTTCATAGCAATCAGCAAACAAAAAAGGTAAGTTTAACTGGGTTTTTTTTTCCACTTCACTGAATTTCACCCAATCACTGCACAGGGATAAACATTTAAAAGCCACCGATTGGATATGCCAAAGTGAATAGTATGACTGGGACTAGATCCCACACAGTCCGTTGAGGCTCTTGCAGAGAGAAAGGTTTTTTATTTTTTTTTACTGCATTCCGAGTAGGACGCAATGGATACAGCTGGTAAAGTAATGACATTAAAGGCCCCCATACACTATGAGATTTATCTGACCTGTAAAATTGCATCTGATTTCCCTTGAATTTCCCCGGCAGCTTCCCAGGAGGCATCATACAATTTGACACTTGATGTGCCATTTTTTACATTCAATTTGCATCAGATAAATCACATGTGATTTATCTGATGCAAATGTGGATGTGTCACTGAGACAATGCAGGCTGGCACCTAGCACACTGGCTAAATGGCAATCATCGATTGTGTCTGCACTATTGGCCATCCTTACCTAGCACACTGGGTACAAAGACACTGAAACAATGCAGGCTGGCACCTAGCACACTGGCAGAGGCGTAACTAGACTTTTGTGGGCCCCATAGCAAATATTTTGAAAGCCCCCCCCCCCCCCATCTGCACACAAAATTGTCACTAGAGAGAGACAGAGAGCGAGGGTGCGAGGTAGAGACAGGGAGTGAGGGGGTGTGAGTGTGAGAGAGCATGATGGAGAGGCAGTATGTGAGGGAGAGGCAGGGAGTGACAGAGAGAGGGTATGAGCGAGAGACAGGGAGGAAGAGATGGTGTGAGGAAGAGACAGTTAGTGAGAGGGTGTTAGGGAGAGACAGGGAGTGAGAGAGGGTGTGAGGGGAGATGAAAGGGATGGGGCGAGATAAAAATATAAAAGAAATGGGGAGTGAAATAGAGACGGGAGAGAAAAAGATGAAAAAGTTGGGCGGGGGGGGGGGGGGGGGGAGATGAAAGAATGAAAGAGATGGGGCGAGATAAAAGAGAAGGGGAGAGAAAAAGAGATGTAGAGAAAAAAGTTCAAAAAGATGGGGGAGAAAATGAGGGGGAGGAGAAATAGGGTGGGGAGAAAAGAGAGGTAGTGAGTGGCAAGGTGAAAGAAATAGTGTGAGATAGAGAGAGAGGGAAGGCAATGAGGGGTTTAGTTGGAAATCAGGAGCTTTAAAAATGGATAACTTTTTTCCTCATAATCCCTCTCCTCCATAACCCCTCCCCCCCCCCCCAGTAGAAGCGGCCTGGGTATATCTGGCAGGGGCAGGTCTCCCACTCATCAGCAGTCACTGCCGCGCCGGGTCTCCTATTCAACGGCAGAGTTGGGTCTCGGTCTCCAGGGCAGACGTTGGGCAGAGCTCTCCACGGCAGTATTGCCGGCGCCTCCGGGGGAGTGGCGCTGGGGTCTCCAGGGCAGCGGCAACAGCGGGACTCCAGGGCAGCGGCAGCCAAAGGCTCTCCATGGTAGAGGTGGCCCTGGGGGTCCCCAGGGCAGCGGCCCGCACTGTACTATATTAAAAAAAAAGGAAAACAAAAGCAAGAGGGTGCAGGGGATAGCCTGCTGGTCCTTCAGGCCCCCCAAGCCCCCGGGCCCCATAGCAGTTGCATCCCCTGCACCCTCTGTAGTTACGCCACTGCACACTGGGTAGTACTTAGTGTGAGAGCTGCCAGCCCAGCACTCCCCGAATGTGATACTGGTACAGAAACTGGGGCAGTGTTGGTCCTGGACAAAGCAGGATGACACACAGACAGGGTCACCAGGACTCCTTGCTGCAATCTGTCAGGGAGATAATATGGATATGCCTGTGTATTTACAGCAGGGGAGAGGGGGTCGGGCTCTGCCGCCCGCACCAAAGCTGACCTCCAGCAGCAGGGGAGAGGGGGTCGGACTCTGCCGACCGCACCAAAGCTGACCTCCAGCAGCAGGGAAGAGGGGGTCGGGCTCTGCTGCCCGCACCTACACTGTTCTTCAGCAGCAGGGAAGAGGGGGGGGGGGGGGTCCCGTTCTGCCCACAACCATATTCTGCTGCTTCCTCCCTCCTACCTACTGGTATTCCTCTGTCTCTGCCGGGCAGGGAGGACGGAGCTCAGGCTCCGGAGAAATATGTACTTTGTGTGACTGTGTTGATGAGACTCTGGTGCTGCAGCTGCTCTGTCTGGTTCCCATTGCGCCTGCCCGTTTCAGTGACATCACGTGTGTTTCTGCTGCTGCGCCGGGGTTGGAGGACGGTCGCACCGGAAGGAGGTAGCAGCAGGAGGCAAGCATGATATATTTCGGATCTGAAACACTGTGGGTGCTAAAAAGCACCCACAATGTGCCCATGATGGGTCAGATGCCAATATATCTTATGTTCAGCAGGTCCGATGCCCTGATCTGATCTGATGCGCACGGGACCGCGCATCAGATCAGATCAGATGACAAACACAAAGCACACATCGGCTCAGCACGCTTAGCAGCGTGTATGGGCAGCTTTACAGTGACAAGTGAAATCTTGTCCCACTCTTGTGCAATTTTAATCACTTAACTGGCTAATATTTTTTCTGAAACACAATCAGAAATAGTCAGAATTTTTTGGTGATTGAATTAGATGAAGAAAATATTTAATATGAATCAAACTTGATTTAAAATACCAATGGTTCTGATTCTGATATGTACAGTATTGCAGGGACACGGATGTGTAATACCGTACAACTAACATTCTAATGCTACAAGATGCATCGGTACTTATATGTTAGTTGGGTGCCCACTATAGTAAGTACGCTCATACCCCCACTATCCATGTCGGCATGGAGTTGATTTTATATAGTGTGGTGAGCATATATATATATATATATATATATATATACATATATATATATATATATAGGTTTTGAAGAAATATGAAGCGGCACTCCAGGTCTTTATATATATATATATATATATATAGCGGGGGTAGACTCGCGGCACTCACGCGGACTTCCAAATAATCACACAACACAGAAGATGCGGATAACGTTTCGGATGTTAATCCTTTGTCAAATCCAAGAACCAAATGCATACAATACATTGCTTACCTATATACCGTGCTGGGTCCGGCTCCTCCTCCAGACGTCTCACTCACCTGGCACGCTCTGTTCTCCCATCGCTTCCGGGTATACCACGCTGTACACTTAGTGACCTCACATCACCGCGTCAACGTGTGTCCCAGATAGCGTCCGGTTGCCAGGCAACCAGGACGTGAGGTGACGCTGGAGAGTCGCCCGGACCTATACAACTACAAAAAACAAGACAAAACAGTAAATATACAAAGTGAGATCAGACCCACATAAAAGACATTACATCAAGACTGCGGCCATTATAGAAACATGTTAAATGAGATATATTAATTCAGCCCTCTGGGTCTAACTGTCCCCAATTTGTGGATCCAGAATGTCTCCAGTTGCAGTAATCTCTTTGCACGATCCCCACCCCTCTTATCTGCTGGGACATGATCAATTATTGTGTATTTTAAATTAGCCAGGCTATGTTTTGCCTCAGCAAAATGCCTGGCCACAGGCTGATCGTTTTCTTTTTTACTAAGAGCAGATTTAATGGCATGCTTATGTATGGCTATGCGTTCTCTAAATGTCCGTATGGTTTTGCCCACGTAGCATAAACCACACGGACAGTGGATCATGTACACTACATGGGTGGTGGTACACGTGACGGCATGTTTGATCATAATTTTGTGTCCCAAATGTGGGTGGCAGAAAAATTAGTTTTTTCTAATTTAAAATACACAATAATTGATCATGTCCCAGCAGATAAGAGGGGTGGGGATCGTGCAAAGAGATTACTGCAACTGGAGACATTCTGGATCCACAAATTGGGGACAGTTAGACCCAGAGGGCTGAATGAATATATCTCATTTAACATGTTTCTATAATGGCTGCAGTCTTGATGTAATGTCTTTTATGTGGGTCTGATGTCACTTTGTATATTTACTGTTTTGTCTTGTTTTTTGTATTTGTATAGGTCCGGGCGACTCTCCAGCGTCACCTCACGTCCTGGTTGCCTGGCAACCGGACGCTATCTGGGACGCACGTTGACGCGGTGATGTGAGGTCACTAAGTGTACAGCGTTTTATACCCGGAAGCGATGGGAGAACAGAGCGTACCAGGTGAGTGAGACGTCTGGAGGAGGAGCTGGACCCAGCACGGTATATAGGTAAGCAATGTATTATATGCATTTGGTTCTTAGATTTCACAAAGGATTAACATCCGAAACGTCATCCGCATCTTCTGTGTTGTGTGATCAGAATCAGAATCAGAATCATCTTTATTGGCCAGGTATACTTGCGTATGCTTGGAATTTTTTGTGGTAACAGTGCAGCATCAATCAGGGAACACAAAGGGGGTGGGAAGAGAGGCATAAACATACATCACATACATTTCACATGTATCTAGAAAAGTTTGAGTTAGTATTTGGTATGTTCAATACGGTTTAGTTGGTGGACAGCTATTGGGAAGAAGCCTTTTGTAGTTCTTGTCGTCTTTGCTGGGATGGACCTAAAACGTCTGCCTGACGGAAGGGGTTCAAACAGGTTGTGGCCAGGGTGTAGCTTGTCCGCCAAGATCTTTCCTGCACGCTTATTGACCCTGGCTAGGTATAGTTCTTGGACAGTGGGGAGCTCCGCCCCAATGATCTTTTCTGCCATCCTCACCACTCTTTGCAACTTTCGTCTGTCATTCTCGTTTGCTCCTCCGAACCAGATTGTGATCGAGGAGCAAAGGACAGACTCTACTATGGCAGTGTAGAAGATAAGCAGCAGCTCCTGCGGGATGTTGAATTTCTTGAGTTGCCTCAGGAAGAACAACCGCTGCTGAGCCTTCTTGACAGTTGTAATGATGTTGGGACCCCATTTGAGGTCACAGGAAATCTTTGTTCCTAGGAATTTGAAGGAGTCGACCCTCGACACTACTCTGTCAGATATTATGTCAGTGATTATTTGGAAGTCTGCGTGAGTGCCGCGAATCTACCCCCGCTGTTCTACTTACACACGTGTCTGCACCCCGGCTGAAGATTTATAGAGTACTGCAGAGTGCCGGTCCCCTGGTCTCTCTCTCTCTCTCTCTCTCTCTCTCTCTCTCTCTCTCTCTCTCTCTCTCTCTCTCTATATATATATATATATATATATATATATATATATATATAAACACAGTACCCCAACCGCGCTTAAACAAATATATGGCAGCACCTCTAAGGGGCCCTCTGTTAGACAGGACCCGGAATAGAGATAGAAAGAGATGGATTCTCAGAGTGCGCCCTTCTCACAGTATTGATGACAAAACAGTTTTTTGTCCAATATACAACAAAAATATAACAATTTATGACAATAAAAAATTTTTGGACAATAAAATTTTTTTTTATTAAAAAATGTCTTCCCAGTGGTGGTATAAGCCCAACGCGTTTCGTCAACAGCTTGACTTCATCAGGGGCATTTGACAGCAGAACAGTACATAGGAGTTTCACACCGGAATAAGTTCCTTTAGTAAAGCTCATAAACAGCAGACATTTCTCATGTGGTGGTGTATACCGATGATAATTTCAACAGTAGGATCGCTGAATGTTATTATGAAAAAAATCCTATGTGGAAATGGTGTTCACAAATCATCCTATAATTGCCAATGAATTCTGGGGGAGATTTAATAGCCCCAGGGACAATGTTGAGGACTTTACACCAATTGCAGTTTTATAAATTAGTAGCAGAACCGGATGTGGACTCCTGGATTCCAATCACTGAATCATATATATATATATATATATATATATATATATATATATATATATAAAAAGTAACAGTGCACAATAGATTAATAAGTCTCTTTAAGGAACATAACCAGTCCCAAGTGGAAGATCGTTCTGATCCCTTAATGTCAGGTGTATTCCACACCACAGTGTTAATTGAATCTTGCACGATGCTTTAAATGTAGCCGGCAGCTCCACACATTTGACCCCGAAGGGCTCTCCTGTATCCAACAGGTGGATGAATCTGGAAAAGATTGTTGCGGGCGGTCCAATAGTGCAAATTACCACTTTTAAAATCAATGGTCTTTATTGAAGGTACAAAAACAAACAGAGGATAGGGTCACGTACCACATAGAGCGGCTCACAATTGCCGCGATTAGGACAGCATAAAATAAGTGCACCGCTGTCCTAATCGTGGCAATTGTGAGCCGCTCTATGTGGTAAGCTATGTTAGCTGTTTTGATAAAAGCCGCAAGGCTGAAACGTCAACTTTAATAGGTGGCTACGTATTGATTTATTTATACGCAGTCCAGAGTGCCGCACTCCTTTCCATACCTGCATTCTGCACCCAGCCCCGGCTGCCCGTACTGCGAGGGCACCAGGCACATTGACTAAAGGAGGAATAGAGTGCCAGCTCTTCCGCACACACATATATATATATATATATATATATACTAGGTGATTCATCGCGCCCTACGGGCGCTCTTCACACCGGCGTAAGGGGCTACGCCCCTTAATTTGTGAACATTTGTATTGTGAGAAATATGGTTAGAATTGTATGAAAGATGCCCTGTATTGCAGCTTCTGGCAGTGGGTGAGGGTCCAGCGTGGCAGCACAGGAGTACCGGACGGTGGCCCTGAGTCAGTGTCTCCTCCTACTGGGTGGGAGTTGGGGTGCATGAGAGCAGGAGGCTGGGATATGAGGCATGATAGGGGTATGTGGGCAACACAGCGTCAGCGATTACCCAGTGGTGGAAGTTACGGTTCAGGAGAGCAGGAAGCTGGGTAGTGATAGGGGTGTGTGGGCATACGGGGGACTAAAGAGGGTGGTGGACACTGTGCAGCTTCTGCCAGTGGGTGAGGGTCCAGCGTGGCAGCACAGAAATACAGGAGTCAGTGTCTCCTCCGACTGGGTGGGAGTTAGGGTGCATGAGAGCAGGAGGCTGGGCGGTATAGCATGATAGGGGAATGTGGGCAACACAGGGTGAGCGGGTCTCCACTGGCGGAAGTTACGGGGCAGGAGAACAGGAGGCAGGGCAGTGTCCTCCCACATTGATGGCAAAAGTATTCAACATCGGCCATAAACCATCGATTATTTGAAAATCATTGATAGTCGATGGGCATCCCTAGAACTGGAGGAGGGTGGGGGACAGTATGCAGCTCCCGGCAGTGGGTGAGCGTCTCCTCCCACTGGGAGGGAGTGAGCGTGCATGAGAGCAGGAGGCTGTATAATAGTGGTATGTGGGCAAGACATTGATAAAAGTTGTGGCGCTGGTGCAGAGGGCAGTGGGGAAACCTGCAGTGCGGCAGCCAGGGCCGGATTTCCCACCTAGGGGCGGTACCTGCTTGTGGTGGTACAGGATCCCCCATTGTCACGGGGGTACGTGAAATGCGGGAGCGGGGGCCGCGGTGGTCCGCTGGGGGGTGGAATTGCCGGAAGGGGGTCTGGGGGGTCTGCAAATTGCGGGAGGGTGGGTGGTGTGTGGGGATCCGCGGTTTGCGGGTGGGGGCGGGGGTCCGCAAATCGTGGGCGGGGGCGCGGGGGGGCTTGAATCGCGGGAGGGGGGTTGTCGGGGTTAGTGAATTGCGGGAGGGGGGGTTGCGGAGGTCCGTGAATTGCGGGAGGGGTGCGTGGGGTGCCGTGAGTCAAGGGGGGGTGGTGCGGGGGTCCGTGAATCACGGGAGGGGTCATGAATCGCAGGAGGCGGGGGTCGTGGGGGGGCTGCGAATCGCAGGAGGGGGGGTGTGGGGGGTTGCCGTGAATTGCATGAGGGGGGCGTGAATCAAGGGAGGGTGGGCGCAGGGGGGTGGTGCGGGGGTCCGTGAATCGCGGGAGGGGGCATGAATCGCGGGAGGGGGGGTCGTGGGGGGTTCCGAATCGCAGGAAGGGGGGTATGGGGGGTGCCGTGAATTGCGTGAGGGGGGCATGAATCGCGGGAGGGGGGGTCCCCGAATGTGTGAATTACGGGGCGGTCGCAAATCGCGAGAGGTGCCGACGGGGCCCGCAAATCGCGGGAGGGGGGCGCTACGGGGGGTTTCGTGAATCGCGGGAGGGGGGGTCGTGGGGGGTTGCGAATCGCAGGAAGGGGGGTGTGGGGGGTGCCGTGAATTGCGTGAGGGGGGCATGAATCGCGGGAGGTGGGGTCCCCGAATGTGTGAATTAGGGGGCGGTCGCAAATCGCGAGAAGTACCGAGGGGGCCCGCAAATCGCGGGAGGGGGGCGCAAATCACAGTAGGGGGGGGGTGCCGTGAATCGCGGGAGGGGGGGTCGCGGGGGGCCCTTTTAATGCCGGGAGGGGGGGTCGCAGGGGTCCCGCGAATCGCGGGAGGGGAGGATGCAGGGGTCCTGCGAATCGCGGGAGGGGGCTCGCGGGAGGGAGGGGTCGCTGGGGTCCCGCGATTTGCGGGAGGGTCCCGGGGGTCCCGCGTTTCGCGGGAGGGGGTGGTCGCGGAGGTCCAGGGAATCGCGGGAGGGGGTGGTCGGGTCTGGGACGGATATTAGACAGCACTTACATCGACAGCCATTACATCGACACCATTAGTTCGACAGCTCAATAGGTCGACATGGTTTTAGGTCGACATACCATTAGGTCGACATGTCATTATGTCGACAGCTCATTAGGTCGACAGCTCATTAGGTTGACATGTTTTTAGGTCGACACTGCCATTAGGTCGACAGAGTCTATGTCGACAGTCAAAAGGTTGACATGGGTTTTTTCACTGTTTTTTGGCCGAAATGTCGACACAGTCTACATGGACACAGTTTGAAGTGTACCGCAGCCGCTCGCTATGCTTCGGGCACGGTGCCTCGCTGCACTCGGCACACTATTTTATTCTCCCACCACGCCCTAGTGGATAGTAGGGCATGAAATACCGCCTGTCGGCACATGTCGGCTCAATAAACAGTGAAAAAACCCATGTCGACCTTTTGACTGTCAACATAGACACTGTCGACCTAATGGCAGTGTCGACCTAAAAACATGTCGACCTAATGAGCTGTCGACCTAATGAGCTGTCGACCTAATGAGCTGTCGACATAATGACATGTCGACCTAATGGTATGTCGACCTAAAACCATGTCGACCTATTGAGGTGTCGAACTAATGGTGTCGATGTAATGGCTGTCGATGTAAGTGCTGTCTAACAATAGTCCGGATACCGGGGTGGTCGCGGGGGTCCCGCGAATCGCGGGAGGGGGGTCGCGGGGGTCCCGCGAATCGCGGGAGGGGGGTCGCGGGGGTCCCGCGAATCGCGGGAGGGGGGTCGCGGGGGTCCCGCGAATCGCGGGAGGGGGGGGTTCGCGGGGGTCCCGCGAATCACGGGAGGGGGGGTCGCGGGGGTCCCGCGACTCGCGGGAGGGTGGAAAGCGGGGGTCCCGCGAATCGCGGGAGGGGGGGTGCGGGGTCCTGCGAATAGCGGGAGGGGGGGTCACGGGGGTTCCGCAAATCGCGGGAGGGGGGGTCGCGGGGGTCCCACGAATCGCGGGAGGGGGGTCGCGGGGGTCCCACGAATCGCGGGAGGGGGGGTCGCGGGGGTCCCGCGATTCGCGGGAGGGGGGGGGGTCGCGGGGGTCCCGCGATTCGCGGGAGGGGGGGTCAGGGGGGGTCCCGCGAATCGCGGGAGGGGGGGTCGCGGGGGGGGTCCCGCAAATCGCAGGAGGGGGGGTCGTGGGGGGTCGCGCGAATCGCGGGAGGGGGGTCGCGGGGGTCCGGGCAGAGGGTAGGGATGTGCAGGAGTAATGGTGGATGGTGGCTGTGGAGTAATAGTGGATGGTGGGCGTGTACTGTAGCCCTGGCTGGGCGGGGGGAGGTGATGTCAAGGGGATGGAACGTCAGACACATGAAAGTGAAACTGTTCTACACAGGAACGTTCTCCACAGGGGTTGAGTGACAGATCTGGCTAAATATATAAGAGATATATATTTATATATGGGGAGCAGACTCTTGTTTCGAGCCAATTCCTAATTAATATTTAAATCTCGGCTGCCGGACTTACAAGAACCCCTGTTGGACGGGGGAAAGGAAATGTGGATAGCAGTTGTAAGTTGGCGCCCCTGTTTGAACCCTCAATGATTGGTTCTATAGTAGCCTTTAGTTATATTTGTAGTAAATCAAAGTAAAGTCCAATACTTAATAAACATTTATTAAAAAAGTCTCTTTTTATCTTCTCATTCAATAAAGGTGCTTTTTTCAGACCATAAAAACTTGAATGTTGTGTTTCAGAATTTTTAGACTAAACAATCGTTCCCAACACGTTTCGTCCCTGCAAGTGACTTCATCAGGGGTTTGCAGATGTTATTGACAAATTTCTTGTGATACTTTCGCATAGGGTATATCCCAACAGGACGTCGACACACCAGATCCTCTACACACTTTGAGGCACACATTAGTTATGGAACTCCACTGTTAGGGGTTACACTAGTGTTTGGGGTCTTTTCTTTCCTGTCACAGATTTTTAGCCATACAGATTCACACGGACAGCACTGAGTGGTCAGCTATGGGTACGTTCTGCATACCATCATTGGCCCTTCATGGTTGGGTCCTTTCTGCCCGGTGTGCTCCTTTTAGGGCCGACCGATCTGCACTTAAAAATTGACACTGCTAGTGTAGAATTGGGGTCTCGGTTCAGACAAAAAAATTTCACTGTCCCTTTAGAGATGTGAGCTGGTGTGAGGTTCAGTTCACGGTAAACCCTAAACAGGCCCAATGTTACCGATTATACCATACACTATTCTATTAATGATCAAAACATCAAGACAATACGGCTTTACATTTTCCTCAAAGCTATTCACCTCTGCAGCTTCAGCGTATACACCGAGGACTGCTTCTCTATGTAGCCTCCAGATAGGGTTAGCAACCATGCTTTCCAACCAGCAGTGATTGGCTGCACAACGGGCATTGGTGGATGGAACAGTTATGCAGTGCAATCGCTGAGATTGGCGGCTGCTGGAAGATTATCAATTGTCAGCCGCTTAGTGGACGTTTCTGACTGGTTACATGTGACTAGGTCAGGGAAAGTCCAGCCCACCGTGGTAGAATCTGGTGTGACTATACTAGGCAAATGTACTTATGGCAATATTCTTGCATCTGTTGCCCAGTGGTGGATCCGCCTCTGCAGTAGATACAAGTGTGCCCTGAGCTGTTCTCAAGTGTGCCACCAGAACTAGAGGTGTCCACACCAGTTAAAATGTTATTCGCTGGACTCTTGTTTTTATGTGAGGGCCAGTGTATTTTATTTTTGTTATCTATGAGGACCAGTGTGATTGTTTTCTTTTTATATGGGACCAATGGGTTTATTTTTTTTCCTGTGGGTGTCAATGTGTTTTTCCCTGTGGGGGTCTGATAGTTAGGCCTTTTAAAATCTTGTTTGGTCTGCTGCAAGTTGAAAAAGATTGGAAATCACTGCAGTAGATAAGTAGATAGATGCAAATATATGCATCTATTCCCTTGATTATTATTGATCCATGTTATTGCCTTAAGGGGTGTACACATGGTGCAATTCCTTTTCTATTTGAATCAGGATCGAAACGCACGGTGCGGTGTACACATTTGGTTTAGACCAGTGGTAGCCAACCCTAGCCCTCGAGAGCTACCAACAGTTCACATTAGCTGCACTCATTAATCACTGACACATTTTAAAAGATCCACAGATGGAGCTAATTAGCTCACTTGTGATTCTGTGAGGAGACCTGCAAAACATGCACTGTTGGTAGCTCTCGAGGACTAGGGTTGGCTACCCCAGGTTTAGACTATATAGTACAGATCTAATTAGTTTTGCCTGTCTATTTTTCTATAAATATATATAAGCTAAATGGAATAGAAAAATAGATGAAATCTAACTGTGTGTACACCCTATTAGGCAGGTGAAATTACAGAGAAAACACTATGAAATATTGCCCATGTTAAAGGAAATACTGTAAACTGAGATTATTTATTTTGCTACAATTTAGTTTACATTGCATTACATAGAGTACAAAGAATATTGTTTTAAATCGTCCTGCCACCTAGTGGCAAAATGGTGCATAGCATACAACTTTCTGGGTATTAACAGGAAAAAAAAAAACCAAGAAAGACCCAACTCATCACTTTTGCTCTGCAGGTGACACTATTTGCACAGCTGGATGTATACACAAAAGTTCAAAGGGCAAAGTGCAGGAAGTTCAGAGAGTGAGTTATTTTTATTCAGTGTCAGTCAAAGAGAAGCCTTAAAATATTATTTGTCACTGTATAGAGGAGTGATGAAAAGTTCAGAAGGTCATTTTGTGTGACATTCAACAAAACATCACTGGTGACTATGTTTTGGCATATTTTCAATTTCTGCATGGAGTGCAGTAATCTCAGGAGGAGCCAAGAATATAGATGTGATTTTAATGTGAGAAAAATATAAATTCGGGTCTTTTTTTATCTGTAATAAGGCAGAACATTTCTTTGTGAACAGGATTAAGTTCCTATTCTGTAAAATAATCCCTCTGTTTCTGTTTCTGGCAAATCAACCATTTAACCGTTTATGTTCTGCCCCTGAGAGGCCAGATACAAGAACAGTTGTAACACTGTTTTACACATGATGTTTATACATATAGAAACTCCTGTAAATAATAACTGCACAAACTGGGAGCTCTGGTGTCCTTACTTATAATAAGCAAATTACTTGTAGTGCAATGCAGGAATAAATGCAACCTCTACTGTAAATGTTTACAATGTTAAATGTTATCTCAGATATCTGTGGTGAGTATAAAAGCAGCAATTGGTGATAGCAGTGTCCTGACATGTCTAATAATCGTATAATTTATAGTAGAGAAGGCGAGCCACCGAGCCCGAAGCGGATTACTTTACATGTATTCCGCGTCCCCTCGTGGGTCTCGCTGTGCTCGCCCACACTTCGGGCTCGGTGGCTCGGTGCGCTCGCCACACAATATAAAATCATCTCCACGCCGACGTGGATAGTGGGGGGTATGAAAAAGTCAGAGGACGTGTTCCGCCGCCCCTCGCCATGCTCCGGGGTGGCGTGGATAGTGGGGGGGGGGGGGGGGGGGTGGGGGTGCGTAAAACCTCTTTTTAGGACATACAATCATATTATGGTATACCTAATGTAATGGCATCGCACACCCTATAAAATCGTATGGGATCCCATGCGATTTTGCGGGAGGTGCGATGCGATGCCCTGGGGCACACAGAGCAGTGCATAAATTACATAAAAAAATCGCATCGCATGCCACTAAAATGGCCCATGCGATGTGATGTGATTTCCCAAATAGCTTAGTGGGCGCCGTTCTAAAAAACAAGTACCCACGTTACAGTATTATTGCATGTAAGTTAGGTTCGCCAACGGACAATAAAGCATAAGGACTTTTTCGTCAAAATTGAATATCAAAGAATAGGTTTCCCCTCACTACAATATTCTGTAAGTGAGGTAGAAACCGCATTTCATCCGGGCACAAAAGAACCCTCATTCATATTGAAGAATCCACCCGAACATGTTTTTCCCCTAATCTTTTCTTCACATACTCAATGAGGACATACATGTGTGATACAGAACATGTTACATGTGCCCCATCTGCAGTGCACTTGGTTTTGTCCATTAGAAAAAAAAAATAGCATTCATACTGATTTATGCCCAATATCTCAAAAATTGGATCACTCTTGAGTTAATGCCTTTAGGCCTCATTTATGTATTTCATATCTATAATATGTTGGTACTGTTTGTACTTTTTGTTCAATTTATCATGATGTGATCTGTTCAATAAAATCTATTTACAAAAATGCATTTGTTTCTTGTCCTCTAAGACATTTCAAAGGTTTAATTAAGGTGAGTATTTACCCATAACAAATTAACTATTTGTTAGTTGAGAGGAGAACAACTAATAAGCATGTGCAGATAGGATAAAGAACAAGCACAAGCATTTTATGGAACCAGGCTTATGGGAGCCGGGCTTGTTGAGGGAGTGAGGTCTGTCCATAGGGGCAGGATCCCTCCTCATAGGTCCTGAACCTGAGTTCAGTGCAGTTGCGGTCCTCCTTGTGTCTTTTTCTGGAGTTTTGTCTGTAACTTCATGCTAGAGCCACTACAATTAGCTTCCCTGGTGTGCAGCAATGCATCTAAATATACAAGGATTGAGATGCCCACTTTCAGTGTTTACTGATACAGCAATCATACTTTGTTCATCTTTAAACACCACCATAATTTGCAATATTTACATTTTCAGCTGCCCTATGCTAGGTGTAGATCATCTGTCCAGAGCAGGATTTATAATCAGACAATCTAGACTTCCGGCTAGGGCCCAGCGGGTCTGAAAGAGCCCATGGACAGGCCCCCAGAAATCTGGCCCTGATGTACAGCCACAGTCGCAAAAAACCTAAGTCCGAAAATAGGTGAAGGAACAAACACCATCGGTGTCCTCTGCTTCTTACTAAGAAGCATTTGCCTCCAGGCCCCAGCAGAGGGAGCTGAAGGGATTACCAGCTTCACACAGTAGGAACAGTTGATAATCCACTGCTGCCAGGTCTGTGAAATAAGCACCAGGGGGTGGGACACCTGCTGCCCTGGAAATGTCTCGCCTCCCTCCTCATTACCACTGATAAATGGTAATATCAGGCTGTCAGCCCCAGGAATGTGCATTTTATTTAGTATACTGCTGTTGCAGCACTTATCCCCCATCTCTTGCATGGACACCAGCATGGTTCTGCCTATTACTGCCTAGCCAGAGACTGGGAGAGAGTTAAGCATTATTGGGCGATTTAGGGTTAGGCTGCAGGAAGTAGGAGAAGTTTAGTGTAAGGCTACGCAGAGGGAGGGAGGGTTAGGCTTAGGCTGCAGGGAGGGTCAGGCACTTAGAAGGGAGTTTTGAGGCCACCATCCATTAGTGCAAGGTATTGGGTACTTATGCATTATCTGGGCTCCCATGTTAAATGCACCCCATTTTTTCATACCCCTACTATCCAACTACGCATTGAGTTGATTTTATATAGTGTGGCGAGCGCAGCGAGCCACCGTGCCCGAAGCGTGGCGAGGGGACGCGGTCTCATAAGAAAAACGTGAGCCCAGATATTACATAAGTACCAGGTATTGTCTACAGTACTTCACATGGAGTTTCCCCTCCAAGCGCTATTTGGACAGGCCCCCAGAAATCTGGCCCTGATGTACAGCCACAGTCGCAAAAAACCTAAGTCCGAAAATAGGTGAAGGAACAAACACCATCGGTGTCCTCTGCTTCTTACTAAGAAGCATTTGCCTCCAGGCCCCAGCAGAGGGAGCTGAAGGGATTACCAGCTTCACACAGTAGGAACAGTTGATAATCCACTGCTGCCAGGTCTGTGAAATAAGCACCAGGGGGTGGGACACCTGCTGCCCTGGAAATGTCTCGCCTCCCTCCTCATTACCACTGATAAATGGTAATATCAGGCTGTCAGCCCCAGGAATGTGCATTTTATTTAGTATACTGCTGTTGCAGCACTTATCCCCCATCTCTTGCATGGACACCAGCATGGTTCTGCCTATTACTGCCTAGCCAGAGACTGGGAGAGAGTTAAGCATTATTGGGCGATTTAGGGTTAGGCTGCAGGAAGTAGGAGAAGTTTAGTGTAAGGCTACGCAGAGGGAGGGAGGGTTAGGCTTAGGCTGCAGGGAGGGTCAGGCACTTAGAAGGGAGTTTTGAGGCCACCATCCATTAGTGCAAGGTATTGGGTACTTATGCATTATCTGGGCTCCCATGTTAAATGCACCCCATTTTTTCATACCCCTACTATCCAACTACGCATTGAGTTGATTTTATATAGTGTGGCGAGCGCAGCGAGCCACCGTGCCCGAAGCGTGGCGAGGGGACGCGGTCTCATAAGAAAAACGTGAGCCCAGATATTACATAAGTACCAGGTATTGTCTACAGTACTTCACATGGAGTTTCCCCTCCAAGCGCTATTTGGTTGAAAATTTTAATCTTTTTAAAGCTGGTAAAACATATGGGGGATACAAATGGGCAGACAGACAGATGTGTGAGCGAGCCATATGGAGGCATAGGTTGACAAAATGCACAGGCAGGCAGAGGGATGGACAGACAGATCGATGGATAGACAGAGCACCATTTATGGGCAAGATAGGCAGATGGAGAGACAGATGGACACAGCACCATATGGGGGCATAGACAAACAGATGGGGGGAAGCATACACAGACAAATGGACAGATATAGAATCAGATGGCGGCATATATGGATAGACGGATAGACAAACAGATGGAGGTCATAGACAAACGGAAGTCCCGAGCACCATATGGGGGCATAGATGGACGTTATTGGCATTGACAGACAGAGCACCATATGGAAGAACATGAGGCTCATAGCAGAGCCATAGTAAGGGCATGGACAGATGATGGTCAAATGGATTGATGGGAGGGGGTATAGAGGGACCAGGAGTGGATATATAAGGACAGATGCACGTGGATTGGGCACAGACAGATAGAGCACAATGTGGGGCATACTGTAGATGGATGGACACACAGACAGACAGATGGATGGATGGACGAACAGTAGGGGATCTCACCATCAGCGGGACTATATGGTGTGCTGTACAAGCATGATCAGTCTGTGCCCGACCTGCCGTGTCACGCTGGTGCCGCTACTGCAGCTATGTTTCTCGGTTCTTCCGCAGCTCCGGCCACACCGGCCAGGTTCTTGCCTCTCTACCAGAACCTGGCATGTGACAGTACCAATCACAAAATTAAACATTTTCAAAAAAATCCAAAAGGGTGCAGTGGAATTGGAACTGCACAATCTACACCGCTGCTTATATATAAATAAATGTACTTTAAAGTTTAAATAACCTTTATGGTAGTCATGCCATTTAAGTTTAAAATAGTAAGAAAAAAAATGTGTATTTCTAATTTCTATGGGCAAACCATAGCATAATTCTCATGATTTATACTTTCTGTCTGATCACTTGAGCTCTATTTAACCGCTATGATGCCAACATAAGATGTACATTTGTTCATGTTTCCACTATGTATATTAAATATGCTGAATCTGCATTAGAACGGTCAAATAGAGCTTACCACAAAACCCAACCAAAGCCAGCTCAGCAGTTCCACTGCCACAGGTACAGAACAGTGCCCAATGTAATGATTATTCTAACCATCTGTTGATGATACAAGAAATGAGAACATGTATACGTTCTAACACTTGTAAAAGGCAGTGTCCTGAAATCTGCCTCCTTAAAGAGAGGTAACCTGAATCTGAGAATAAGGATAGGTTTGAAAGAAACAGACTTCTACATTAGACCCTGCAACTTTCTCTGCTAGATATTGTTTTTTCTTTCTCTCTCTCTCCCTTCTATAATTTATTTTTCGCCAATGCACTTATTTCAGGTTGTTGTTTTTTGTGACCCTGAGATGCAGCTCAAAGTTGCTCCTTTGCATCTTAGCTGACTTTGAGCAAGGGATGGCCAGCGACCATCGATGATTAAAAATCATCGATAGCTAGGGTTTTGCTTTTTTTTTGCTGTGACACAGAGCATAGCTCCGTCCCTGATACCCATGAAGCACCATCCCCACTGTTTGATTGGCCCACAGGCCAGTCAGTAAAAAAAAAAATGGATGACCGTCGATAGGTAAAAATATTGATGGTCATCCATTGCATATCAATGGTCAGTTGCACTATTGGCATCGATGGCAATGACAACTGCCAATCCCTACTTTAAGCAATGGCCAATGACAACTGCATACCCTCCAACATGTCATGCATAAAAGTCGGTACAAACGGTGGCGTACCACGGGTAGAGAGGTGTAGCCACAGGGTTGTGTTTACAGTTGCCCAGATAGATTCCAGCAATGGCTCCTACAGTGAAGGCAGCTGCGTTCCTGACCCTGCTCCTCCTCCCCTACACACGCTGCTCCCCACCTGCCGGCCCACTCTGCTCCCCGTCACACAGCTCCCCGCCTGCAAAGCGCTCTGCTCCTCACTTACAGACCGCACTGCTCCCTGCCTACCTGGCCGCTCTTCTCCCTGTCTGCCCGGCCACACTGCTCCCCACCTGCGGACGTGATGCTGTCAGACAGAGCCGGGGCCCGGGGACAGAGTGTACCTGAAAACCGGAAAAAAATGGTAAATTGGTTTTAGTCGGTACAGACCATAAAAACACAGTACTGTACCCGCTAAAATGGTACAGATGTGCAACTGTTGCACTACCCCTGATAATATCCTTGCAAGTGTATCCAATGCAGAGAAAAAAGCAGTGCAGTATTATGGGGGTTATTCAATTTCAGACCTGATCGCAGAGCTGCTTTTTTCTCAAATGGAAAAACCATGTTGCACTGCAGGTGGGGCAAATGGAAATTGCAGAGAGAGTTAGATTTGGGTGGGTTATTTGTTTCTGTGCAGGGTAAATACTGGATGCTTTATTTTTACACTGAAATTTAGATTTTGGATTCAACACTACTCACCCAAATCTAACTCTATCTGCAGTGCACATTGTTTTGTCCATTATAGAAAAAAGCAGCTGAGCAATCAGGTCTGAATAACCCCCTATATACCATAGCAACAAATATTCACATTAGCCTAATCCCTAATTATTCAAACCTGATCGCTGCTGTGCGAAATGGCAGAGCCCTGCGATTAGATCCCATCCGCCGCAGGGACCCCGCTGCCTGCCACCCATCCGCCACCACCGCAGCAGTGCCGGTGTGGGGGCCCCTGATATGTAGGAGCCCGGTGCAACCGGCCCTAGTTCCTGGCATGGATCTCTTGAGTTCATATCATACAGAGACAAACATTGCATAATGCAGAAGTTTTTTCCTCTTTACATATTTATTTATGAAAGTGTGGAGAGCAGTAGCGCATTTACCTTTTGGCCAAGATGAAATTCACCAGTGGCGCTGGCTGCATCGAGGGGGTAGAGCTGGCCACTGCGATTTATTATTGCCTAGCGCTCGTTGCATGCATATTAATAGTGGTGCATCTGAATCCTTCTCTTAACACTGGTACTTTTATATATTATAGCAGGCAATTATAAATACATGAGCGCAGTGGCATAACTACTGAGAGTGCAGATGCTACGGAGCCCAAGCTGTTTTGAGGGCTCATTTCTCCCCCTGCACGCATACACTGGCTGGCTCCAAAGCTCTCCTTCTCTCCCTGCTCATAGCATAAGCCCATGCCCCTGGTCATGTCTCCATCCCTATGAGGCTGCAGACGCTCTGAGGATGTAGGGGGAGGGGGGCTTGAGGGGGGCTTGGCACCCAGCCTGCTCTGAGTTCTGTGAATTGTGGTTATTAAGGGGGTGAAGCTCAATTCTGAGAAGTATCCACCCCTATCAAGTCCCTCTGCAAGGTCAGGTAGTGCTTGCTTCCCCTCCTTCTCTCTCCCCGCTCTCTCTTGATCCTTTCTCTCCCTCACTCCTCCTGACACACTCCCTTTCTCTCTCTCCCTGACACTGTCGCTCTCTCCCAGATGTTCATACTCCCTCTCTCTTTGATGGTGTCACTCTCTCTCCCTAATGCCCTCACTCCCTGAAGCTGTCACTCTCTCTCCTTGATGCTCTCAATCACTAATGCTGTCACGCTCTCTCCCTGACACACTCTCTCTCTGACAGTGTCACTCTCTCTATACATATGGATACTGCTCAGGTATATGTAACCAATATCTCTGAATTCTACTATCATGTTGTGGTCAGAGGCGTAGGGAGGGCGGAGCCACCGGAGCTCCTGCTCCGGGCGCTGATTGGTTGAATGGCGCTGGCGGCCCGCCCCCCTCCGCAAAAATGATCCCTGCACACAGTGCACAAGATCATCATGCTAACCTGTCCTGTACTAACGGGCAGCGTGCGCCGGTGGCTGCCCTGCCCGGCGCCTGCCTCCTGCCAAGCTGCCCTGCTCGCCCGGTCGGTGACGCTTGGACGGCAGACTCACTCCAATGTAAATCGCTGCTGCTGCTGCTGCTCGGACCGGCTTCCGGGCAGCGCAGCGCAGCAGCACTCCAGACTCGCCTGCCTCGCCTGCCTCTCACTCCCTCCTCCGTCATCAGCCACAGCCATCCCAAGCGCTGGTGAGGAGAAAGAGGAGGACGACAGTAACAGCACCAGTAAGGACAGTAACAGCACCAGCGGGGGGACATTGAGGACAACAGTAACAGCACCAGTGGGGTGACAGTGAGGATGACAGTAACATAAAGTTTCTGCTGCTGCCTGTGCCGCCCTGTTATCACTATTCAAGGTGGATTTATTATTATTATTTTTTTTTACAGCTAATTAACGATGTTAATAAGCATGGTAATAAACTTGGGGTTTGGGGGATTCGTGGGTCCTGGGGGAGGGGAGGAGGGGGGGGGGAGAGTGAATCTCTCTGGCATCTGCTGCTGCCCTGCTGTGCTGTATATATATTTATTTACAGCTGTCAGCATCTTATATAGCGCAGCAGATTCCGTTACAGCGTCTTCTATAGCGCAGCAGATTCCGTTACAGCGTCTTATATAGCGCAGCAGATTCCGTTACAGCGTCTTATATAGCGCAGCAGATTCCGTTACAGAGTCTTATATAGCGCAGCAGATTCCGTTACAGCGTCTTATATAGCGCAGCAGATTCCGTTACAGCGTCTTATGTAGCACAGCAGATTCCGTTACAGTGTCTTATATAGCGCAGCAGATTCCGTTACAGCGTCTTATATAACGCAGCAGATTCCGTTACAGCGTCTTATATAGCGCAGCAGATTCCGTTACAGCGTCTTATATAGCGCAACAGATTCCGTTACAGCGTCTTATGTAACGCAGCAGATTCCGTTACAGTATCTTATATAGCGCAGTAGATTCCGTTGCAGTGTCTTATATAGCGCCACGCCCCCAATTCATTAGCGGGGTAGGGGGGGGGGGGGGCGCGAAATATGCCCTTGCTCCGGGCACCATGGCACCTAGCTTCACCGCTGGTTGTGGTCAAGATTGGTTACTAATACCATTCAGTGAGCTGAGGGAAAAATGTCTAATGCCACTCTTTCTCCCTGATGCTGTCACTTTCTCTCCGTGACACTCCCTCTCTCTCTCTCTCTCTGATGATCTCTCTCCCTTTCTCTCCCTGATGCTCTGTCTCCCTCTCTTTCTGTGACACTGTCATTCTCTCCCTGACACTCTTCCTCCCTCTCTCTCTTCCTGACACTCTCTCCCCGACACCCTTTTTGTCTCACACTACGGAGACTTTTTGGAGGAAATTTACTAAGATGGGAGTTCTGTTTCACATGGGATGTTGCTATGGGCAACCAATAAGATACTACCTATTATCTTCTAGAAGATGCTTAATAAATAAGTAGATTCTGATTGGTTGCCCACAGCAACATCCCATGTGAAACAGAACTCACATCTTGGTAAATTTTCCCCTTTGTCTCCTACAGCAGAAAATGGGGGGCACATTCAAGATTTTGCTGTGTGGCCCACAAATTCTTATTATGCCCCTGCATGAGTGATAGTGCACCCAGTTGTCCCCAGCTTCCTTTCTCCTGTGTAAGTAAGTGCTACTAGTGACACTCAGCAGGGATGAGACATCCTGATGTTCCACCTCCCAAGCGTAAAGATGAGTAGCAGGAGCTGCAGGAATCGGAGATCAAAGAGACTCAAAAGTTGAAAAGAGCACTGCCTGGCATGTCTGGAGAAATAAGCCCACCAAAGAGATACAAGAAGATAGGCATAGGAAGACGTTGGAACTTAGTTGTAGCAGGGAGTAAATAAAAATGGGAGGAGGGGCCAAGAGAAAAGGGGAGAGGGAGTTTTCGGCTATTGTATAATCTTAAAAGACATCTATCATGCACAAGACATTGTAGTTACTTCCAGTGGCTGAAGGGATATTTAGAAATGTATGCTACATATGCATGGCTAGTTAACACATTCTTGTACTGTGTGAAGTTACATGTAAAAGGTGCTTTACTGTGTTGTGAAATGTGTATAAGGTGTATTACTATGTGGTGTTTCACCATCTGTAATGGTAGGCGGATCCAGTTCCACCTCCACAACTGCCCTGTATAGTAATTTCAACAGAAAGTCTGTCCCAGCAGCTTCCTTTTCTGGCATGGTATATGTGATGTCCTACTGCTAATGAAGTGAAGAAGAGACACTAAGAGGAGCAGGCTTTATTCATGCTGAAGTCAAGGTGAGAGGCATCAGGTGGGACACAGAGAGGTGAAGAAACATGCTGCTGGAGGGGCAGATATGTGTATAAGGGCACTACCACTATGGGCATTATGGTGGGATTTATGTGTATAAGAAGTACAACATGCACTGCGGCCCTCATTCTGGTTGACCTGCAAAGCTGCAAAATTCGCAGCTTTGCAGCTGATCTAAATGACGCCCACACAAACGGTGCCCCCCTCGCACACAACTATTTGCAGCCTTGCATGTGGAGGTGAAATCATTCGCTGGTCGTTGACCAGCAAATGATTTTGCAAACACTTGTAGATCTAAGTCAGCCTTTGCTGACCTTAAATCTGCGGTGCCCCTGTACGGGAAGCGGGCAGGCAGCTAACATCAATTACACCCATGAAACTCTGGGTGTTCCCATGGTTGCTACCATTCGCAGCCACCCTACGCCGCCGTCCGCAATGCAAGATGTGAATAATCAAGCACCAATCGGCTTCACATGCGCATAAATGTTTATGCGCATTTGCTAAACATCGATCTCCTGTTTGAACGCGCATCCAACTAGAATGAGGGCCTACATGCGGTGTAATGTGAATAAGGTAGACTACTATATGGCATAATATGGGTAAAGAGTACTGTTGTGTGGCATAATTTACATTTTTCATACACAGCCTGTAAAATAAGAGTTAGAGGCTGATTGGTTAGTGCTTTATCTCTCTCCAAGATTTGATAAATACCCACTTTTTTTAGCTTTCCCTTACCGGGATGGTCCAAATTAAAACCGTGTTGTGGCTCACTATTTTTAGTCCTTCTTTAGTTTGTCTACACAGTAACTAAGGGAAAGATGAAGTAAATGGTGGAAACTATACTTTATTTCCTATTTTTTTCTGGCTCTCCTTATTTAATGTTTATAAAATAAATATATTAATTCCGCTACACAAATTTGTCCTGGAAAAGGTGCAAAATTATCTTCAGTTACCCACAGGCATATTTCCAAGCCACAGAAATGCAGTACTCTGGGAGTGACAAGTGTAAGCACTAACAGACTGTAGCTAGTTACTGTATTTGCAGTGCATCTGGCACAGAGCCAACATATGACTCAGGCAATGAAGGAGTTAAGTAATAATAGCAGTCATTATGATTGTCGTGGAATACATTTTTTTTTCCAGGCGGCACATTGCCAAAACTACAAATCACCAAGGTCCTAAAGCAGTGAAAATCATCTGGTAGTGAAAGGGTTAAGCAGTCATAATGAACGCACTCATTGTTATGGAACAGATTACACTGTTTAAAAAAAATCCTTATTGAGTCACAAGGGAGCACTATGATCTAGTATTATCTGCTGATCCTGCACTTTCTGGGACATCTGTTTAGCTGGAACTACTGTGTGACTAGAATGTTGTTTTTTTGGGGTTTTTTTTAAAGCACAAAATAGTTACACTACGTGGAAATAAACACACACTAAAATACATTTTTATTTCAAACACATTATTTTTATTATCACTGTGACTCATACACAAGATTTATTCTAAAATTATCCTACCTGCCTTTTAATAGGAAATTTAAGGACACTGATTAATATACTTTTAATCCAGATCATCCCAGAAATTAAAGTTTCACTACGGCCCGTATTCAATCCTGGCTGAAATTTTCTCCAGGCGAAAAATTGGCAGTTTTCATTGGCAAAAAACGTGTGTATCGGCTAATTATCCACAAATTGGTGAATTTGCAGACGTTTTCACCTGTTTTTGCAGCCGTTTACGCCAATGCAGATCCCCCCCCCCCCCCCAAAAAAGAGTGAATTGGCATTGGCGAAACTGTCCTCAAAAACTTTCAAAATTGCCTGTGATTGAATACTGGAAGGCGAATCTTTGCCGATTTTTTCACCTGGTGAAAACTTGGCCAACATTGAATACAGGGTAAATTTAATATAGCTTATAAAAATAACAAAAGGGGATGTTACCCATAACCAATCAGATTGTGTCTTTCATTTCTCTATTGAATCCTAGAAAATGATAGACAATAATAATTTGATTGGTTGCTATGGGCAACATCACCTTATTTTTAATTTTTAGAAGTTTTACTAAATTTACCTCAAAGGGGGTATTCAATCCGGCATCACGACTCTCGGTCTAGCCCAAGAGCCGTGACCCAGTCTTGTTCTTGGCCGGCTCGACGTCAGATCGGCAGGCGGGATTCAATGTCCCGCCTGCCGAGCGCTGAAAAGGGGGCTTGGCCGTGAGAAAAGGCCAGAAATCTTCGAGCTGCGGCCGGGAGCTCAACAATTTCCGGCCGTTCTTGGCAGAACAGGCCCGACTGCTTGTAAAGTCCGGGAAGACAGCATTGACTAGGGTCCCGCTGCTATTTTGCCTGTCGGGAATAGGGGCAGGGGATTGAATACCCCATAATGTTGAGGCATATTTTCAAGCTATCAGTCAACTTACTGACCATCCGTAAGAAAAAATAACAAATTCACATGTCCAGAATTTTCCCCATAAAATAGATATCTGTTAAATACTGTAATCACCAAAGCAATGATCATACCAATAATTTGTGGCCTGTTTATAGTACAGGTTGAGTATCCCGTATCCAAAATGCTCGGGACCAGGAGAATTTTGGATAACGGATTATTCCGTATTTCGGAATATTTTAATATTTCAATGATGTATTTTGAAGTATCTTGCATTTATGCTGTATAAACACATAATATACACACAAATATATTTTATTACCACATAAAATACACACAAACATATTTTAATTGTTCAAAAAACAAGGTTTCAAAACGTGAAACAAAATGTGTGTACTATCTCAGCACTGAATTTGAATGCCAAGCAATCATTGTCTTGCACATATATAGTGCCAGTTACATATCATGTCCCCAGTGATGCTGTTACATATGTCCCCAGTGAGTTTTTAGCAAAAAAAAAATTTTTTTTCACTTTCTGGAATGTCCGTATTTCGGAATAATTCGGATAACGGATATTCGGATACGGGATACTCGACCTGTAATGAATTCCTCAATGTCGGCTTCCTGTCAATCTACACTTGCCTGCTTCCTGTCTACTACTTGCTCCTTTCTCCTGCTCTGGGTAAGTTGCAGCTCTCTCTCTCTCTCTCTCTCTCTGCTGTTTCCCCTCTTCCTTTCCTCCTCTCTCCATCTCCCTTCTCACACTGGGGCAGATGTATTAAGCCTTAACAAGAGATAAATTCAAGGGTGATAAGGAGAAATAAATGTCCAACCAATCAGCTCCTTACTGACGTTTTTCAAACACAGCCTGTAACATGGCAGTTAGCAGGTGATTGGCTGGACGTTTATCTCTCCTTATCACCCTTGGATTTATCTCCCATTGGTCCTCCTCTCTCTCAACTCCCACAATTCCTCTTCTCTCCTGCCACCCACAATCCCACCTCTTGTCATCTCCAGTCTCCCGCTATATTCCTCCTCTATCCCACTGTCGTCTCTGGCTATTCCTCCTGTCCTGCTATAACTCATGTCTCTCACTATTCCCCCACTCTCCCATCTCAGACTATTCTTCAGCTCTCCCTTCTCCCACTTTTCCTCCTCTTTCCCTCTTTCATCTCCCACTACTCCTCTTCTTTCCTGTCTCCCATTTGACCAGGACCATTTAAACAAATATGATGGCTGCACTCTCTGCCCTCTCCCTCTCATCCTCCGCCTCCTACTACATCCCTCTGCCTCTCCAGCTACTGACTCCCTCTGCACCAAGTTTGTGCTCCTTCAACCAGTTCACTCTTCCTCTCCCTGCCGGAGGTGTGTGTGGTGTGGCGGGGTAATACTTTTGCTGGCACATGACACCAAAATTATGACTGCTATGGGTGAGGGGTGTTGCTGGCTGGATAGGAGCAAGGTGGCCCATAATTGTACCTGGATAGTAGATTCTCTACAAAGCAAACAGAGTAAAGCAAATTTATGATAACACACTGGTGTGTAATTGAAAGTTTTTACGCAAAGTAGATTTTCGTTAGGAGTTGTACAAACAGAAATTTTGGGGTATGAGATGCACATTTCAACATTGTACAGACATCCGTATCTAGATTTTTGACGATTGTTGATTTGAGCCTGCAATAGAGGTGGCCATGCACAAATGGAATCCCATAACTGAAACTGAACTACATGTAGAGTATAAACAGACAGACTTTCTAGGAGGTATACCACCTGTGGGTAGTCAAGGGCTGGAGCAATGATATACCAACACATCTGATTGGCTTATTACATATTACTCTGTTCAGTTGATAGCACTATTGTCAGTTTGTAGCGCTCTATCTATATGTATTATTTAGCTTATATTTAGGCTACTGCAGGAAAGAAAAATACCATTCTTGATTTTTTTTCAATAGTTGAGGGCTGTTCACGTGGGAAACGGTCATCTGTCAGACCACACTTAGGTCGACAGTCATTAGGTCGACCCCGGAAGGTCGACTGGCCCCAAGGTCGACAGGGTTAAAGGTCGACATGGGTCAAGGTCGACATGACTTAAGGTCGACATGGGCCAAGGTCGACATGGGTTTAGGTCGACAGTCATTAGTTCGACATTCGACGTTTTTCACTGTTTTTTGAGCCAACATGTGCCGACAGGCAGTATTTCATGCCCTACCATCCACTAGGGCATGGTGGGAGAATAAAATAGTGTGCCGAGCGTAGCAAGGCACCGTGCCCGAAGCGAGCGATGCGAGGTGTCGACATTCGGGTAAAAAAACAGTGAAAAACTCATGTCGACCTAATAACTGTCGACCTAAACCCATGTCGACCTTGGCCCATGTCGAACCTTAAGTCATGTCGACCTTGACCCATGTCAACCTTTAACCCTGTCGACCTTGGGGCCAGTCGACCTTCCGGGGTCGACCTAATGACTGTAGACCCTGTAGACCTAAGTCTGGTCTGACAGATGTACCGATTCCATTCACGTACATCTTTCATATTGAAACTTCAACTTACATTTACTAATAACCGTAATATTTGTTCTACTCTTTTATATAACAATTTATTAGACTGAAAATATAAATAGTGCAATGCGATATTTACTACTAGCTCTGTTAAACCTCATCGCTATGATATCTTCACACTCACGGGGTTATTCAGACCTGATAGCAGCGGGGCAATGTACTGTAGCAGAGCCCTGCCAGAGTGAAGATCCACCTTGTGCAACTCACCCACCAAATAATTATTTTTCCAGTGTGTGCAGTCTGTACGTAACCCAGAACCTACTCTTCCTGTGTGATAGAAACAGGCTGATTGAGCCCGGAGCTGGCGTCAGACGCCCTCCCTGAAAATGCCTGGGCAAGCCTGCGTATTCCCTGCCGCTCCCAGATAACGGCCGGTGACCACCCGCAAACACCGGCGTCCTGTCAATCTACATGTGAATGGCTTGCTGTTCGGAGCGTGCGTATGCACACTACAATCTGTACGCAAGCGTGGTAAAGTGATTATCGGCTGCCTTGTGAAGTCGCAGGGCTGCGATCTGGTCTGAAAAACCACCACAAATACACAAGGTTTTACATCTGAGATGTGCCTGATTGTCCAGTTGTGTATTGTGTGAAGTTGCGGCTGTCTACTCACATTACTTAACTGAGATTTCCATTGACTACTGCAGGAAAGGAGATTCCCATTGGAATTTTGAAGAGAAAAATAACAGATGTTTGCATTTAATTTAACTTAACTAACTTTGTATTAGATTACTGTAAAGTTTTCTGTGTTAGAGCAACAACGGGATGCTGAAGACCTGCTCTAGAAACTTAAAGAGGTTCAGTACTTGCTAAACTGTGAATTGTGAGTCATTGGTACGCTCACTCTAAAGAAACCATTATATGTGTGCATCTTTAATTTTCCAGTGAGTGAAAATGTACGTGTAAAAACTATTCGAACACGTGGTATACTCTGGTGAAGGCTACCCACACCTCTATAAAGATACCTTTATGAGTTTTAACACACACACCTAATTGTGAGTGTGGTACATTTTATTCAAAGTATTTCTGCATCTTCTTGTCAAAGAAAAGTGATCATCCTACACATGTAATTCTTCTCTTTGTTCCACATAAACATCATCTGTGAGAACTGGAGAAGTAGAAATTAACACAGACAGCGCTCTGGATATATCTTAAAATAGTTATGTATTTTATTGTCTTTACTTGTGTTTTGGATGAACTCGTCTGTGCACCTTAGAATCCTCCAGTGTTTTATATTTCACAGATTTATATAATGTGTTAGCTAATGAGAGATAGCTTGTCTGAATTTATTTTCACTAAAGAAGAAAATTGTCACGTCACTAGATAAATTAAGTTTATGATCTTTGTTTTTTCTTGCACACTCGAGTTTGTAGTTTCTTTTATTAAGAAAGTGAGAAGGGAAAAAGCGATTTGTAGTATATACACAGTATCCTTATCACTGAAAAAGATATTTCTTTCTACTTTTTTTATGGTATATAATGTCAAGAACATGTAAACCATTGAGCCAGAATAACTATGGGGGTTATTCTAGTTCACTCTTTCTGACAAAATCCTTCTTAGATGGACAAAACCATGTGCACTGCAGGGGGGGCAGATGTAAAATGTGCAGAGAGAATTAGATTTGGGTTAGTTATTTTGTTTCTGTGCAGGGTAAATACTGGCTGCTTTATTTTTACACTGCAATATAGATCTCACTTTGAAGTAAAACCCCACCCAAATCTAATTCTCTCTGCACATGTCACATCTGCCCCACCTGCAGCGCACATGGGTGTTTATTCTAGTTCATTTTTTCTGACAAAATCTTTCTTAGATGGACAAAACCATGTGCACTGCAGGGGGGCAGATGTAACATGTGCAGAGAGAATTAGATTTGGGGGAGTTTTTTTGTTTCTGTGCAGGGAAAATACTGACTGCATGATTTTACACTGCAATATAGATCTCACTTTGAAGAAAAACCCCACCCAAATCTAATTCTCTCTGCACAAGTTACATCTGCCCCACCCGCAGTGCACATGGTTTTGTCCATCTAAGAAGGATTTTGTCAGAAAGAATGAACTAGAATAACCCCCATGGTTTTGTCCATCTTAAGGTGCGTACACACGGGGCAATATGATCGCTGGCAATATATTGCTGGCAATATATTGCTCAGCAATCATATTGCCCCGTGTCCCGTTTTCATCTGCGACCAGAGAAGGTCGCAGATGAAAATTTAAACACTGCTGGGTGAAGAGGCAGGGGATGTCGCTGGTCGGAGGAGCATGCTCCTCCGACCAGCGACCATTCAGGGGCTGAAAACGGGAGCGCGCGCCCAGCGATTTATCGCTGGTGTACACTCCAATCACTGGCAATATGGTCGCTCAGCGACCATATTCCCAGCGATTTCAGCCCCTATCGCCCCCGTGTGTACACAGCATAAGAAGGATTTTGTCAGAAAGAGTGAACTAGAATAAGGCCCTATATGAGAATTTTAGGAGAATTGTAAGGGTTAAAAACAAATGTTTAATAAAATTTACCTGGGATGTATGTGTTTGTTTTTTTAAGTGTAATAGATAATAATGGAGAACTTATTTACTGGGAATGAAAGAAAGATGTAAAGAAGATTGTTACATTTTATGCCATAATTGTTTAAATATGTAAAAAAAAAATATTTACAATATAAATACTCAGGGCCAGATGCACTAAGCTTCAAAAGTGATAAAATGGAGAGTGATAAACAGCCAGCCAATCAGCTCCTACCTGCCATGTGACAGACTGTGTTTGACAATGTCAGACAGGAGCTGATTGGTTGGTTGTTTATCACTTTCTATTTAACCACTTGAAGCTTAGTGCATCTGGCCCTCAATTAAAAAAAAGTCTGATTTTGTGAGATACAACTGCAAATGAAGGTGGTTTTTTTGGAGTATTTTTTTACAACTTGTACTAGAATACACCTAGTATACGATTATATTTTGAAATATGACTTGATAGTAGATTTCAAAATTACATTGGAGTAATGTAAAATTTAAGGCATTTTCAAACGATGGAGTATAACATTTGTATTCGTAAATACAAATACGAATGTGCATTGAATACGAATACGATTTGAAGTATTTTCGACATAGTAAATGCCAAAAATACAAATATGCCTAAAATTGTGTATGACTGGTGAGTGCCTGAGCACTCATACATGTGTGTAAAGCAGCATTACAGAGGGAGCTACATGTGTAGTAGCCTAGGATACCTGGAACAATTAATCAGGCCCTGTTCAGCATATAGGCCCTTATTCTGATTGATGCGGACTTTACCGCGTACTTACGGATCGCGTCTTTATGACGTCTGCGCATGCGTGGAGAACGCTACGCGCATGTGCCACGCATTGACTCCGTACCAGTTCGGCCAAATCCCGTCCAAAACTGTTCGCCGCTATCAGTCGGGAAATAGGGGCGTATTATGGGCGTCATGCGGAATGACACATGGGCGTAGTTTCAAAGTGGGCAAAACGGGGCGGAAACATGGGCGGACACGGGGGAGTACACTTATGTTGGGGGGCGTACATTCGGAAACCACTCCGAATGCACGCGATGAAAAAAGGGCAGAAATGTGCGGTGTCCACAAGTGTACTATTGCTTTGCGGACACCACTCGTTCATGCGGTAGGCGAACGTACGCCTAATGACTACAACCATTAACACCTGAACCCAATAGAATCTACTCCTTTACTCATTACTCACTAATAGGCCGCTTGTCAGTGCTTTAATAGAAACCATTGCACTTACATTGCTGTAAGGGTTAATGTGTGCTATGCATGTGTTAGGCATGCTTGTAAGGATATATTGGAATCTAATTGATTCCAATTCCAAATAAGCTGTTTTTTATGAGGGTAGGTAATTGAATAAGTGGGTCATGTGATGTATTGCAGAAGATACTTCATAGTGGGTTGTTTTGCGGAAATCCTCCGCTTACGTGCGGTAGCACCGCTTGGCTCCCGTTCGGATGCGGTATTCCCGAGCATACTCTGTAATACTCTGTAATACCGTGACGAATCGGAGTGTTTCTCCCGCACACGCATGATGGCCCTTATTCTGGTTGGTGCGGTCGAGCCGCATATGCGGCTCCGACCGCACCAGACGAATCCCCGCCCACCATACGGTTCGCCACGGCCGTCCGTACACGGACGGCTGGCGAACCGCACGAAAATGGTGGAGGCGTACGCCTCCACCATGCTGGGAGCTGCCCCCTGCATTCGATGGTCGACGACCATCGAAGGCAGGACCGCACGCCGCGGCAGCTCCCGCAAGCTGAGACCACACGGACAATCGTCCGTGTGGTAGCTTGTATGGGGGCTGAAAGCTGACATCCGCCGACGTCAGCTTTCCGCCCCCATGAGTGGCGTCATGCCCTCATTACCATGCGTACGCCCCGCGTTTGCATGGGAACGCCCATGAAACGCGGGGCGTACACATAGGGAAATGAGGGGATGAAGCCCCTCACGCCCCTATACGCCCCCTTTGCGGCGTCTAAATTTTTAACACGGAGAATTCCCCTGCACATGCGCAGAGTGACCTCTGCGCATGTGCAGAGAGAAAACATCGGCGGTACGGCCGCACGCGGGCCGTACCGAGCCGATTAGAATAAGGGCCGATTTGTATGTCGTCCGTAAACACGCCCTGTTCTTAAAGAGTGAGTCCGTCCGAATGCGGAGGACACGTGGGCGTTTCTACGGACGATGGCCGCATGCGGAAAAACACCGTGGCGTGCGGACCGCACCGTAAGAATGCGGGAATATCCGCACCGATCAGAATAAGGGCCATAGTGATTGTAGTAAATGCAGCTGCAGGCTTAAAGGATGTAAGAGGAGAGGAGGGGATGAGAATCTTATTGGTGGCTAGCCTTAGGGAATGGACTAGCCTCCAAATGTCAGTAGACTTAAATATCGGGGGGCAAAGGTGGATTGGGAACTAAAAGTGGCCCTGAAAAAAATTCTAGAAGTGGCCTCACGTGAGCAGCACTAAATCAAATGTAGGTGGGGCCAAAACCAAAATAGGCGGGATTAGTAGATCACTACGACTGGGTGGAAGCCGTTGGTTTCAATATGCTTGTGTCTAGTGACTGTTACGCTGCTGTGACAAACCACGAACCTCCACATTTTAATTAATACTCCCTCCCCATATTGAGACTGAATACAGACCCCAAAACCACCATCAAGCAGACATACAGTTTAGTACCATAATCCCCATAATATAACAACTATCCCACCCCTCCCCCATGGTGCTCAGAAACACCCTAGAAATTGTTACACCCCAGATAACACCCACTTCTGTCCCTTTACAGATGTCACATTTGATATAGATGGATGTCTGCCTTAGATGAGTATTTGGCAAATGTTTTGTGTGTAGGAGACAGTAGGGGGATGGTCCACTACTTTGGGAAGGGCCAGATCATAAAAATAAGTGACTGGCTGATAAGTGGCTTCACAGGTGCGTCAACCTAGCAGTGATCTTCCCTGTAAGTTCTATGGCCAATCCACCCCTGGTGGGGGGCATCAGAGTCAGCGACGGGGAAATAGTAGTACAGGATTGCACTGGGGGAAATCAATAAGCTTGTCAAGCCATGCCTATGCAACCACCCAATATCAGCAACCAGGTCAAGTGCTGATGTTGCCCCACCCTCCTTCCTCTGCACTCCACCAATTCACATAACGCATTACCTCACATCAAGCTCCAGATGCACCAAGCTTCAAAAAGTGATAAAATGGAGAGTGATAAACAACCAGCCAATCAGCTCCTAATTGTCATGTTACAGGCTGGGTTTGAAAAATGACAGGAGCTGATTGGCTGGTTGCTTATCACTCTCCACTTTATTACTTTGTGAAGCTTGACACATCTGGGCCAAGTCAGCCCAACTGTTGTTCATTGTCTGCTAGTTATTTATACACCTTTTCACTAGCAGAAATAATGGAAATGAGCATCAACCCGGGTTTTCTGCTAATGGAAATGCTGTCTTGTCAAATAACCCAGTTTGGATTCCCCGGGAAAACCAACTCAGGTAATTACCAGGGTTGGACCCAGGACCCTACTCGGTCGATGGGAAGGGGAAACTCCCAACCCGGTATATTTGGAAAACAGAGCAGATTGAAGCTTCTGGGGTATTTTAAGTGCAGTTTATACATGTTTATGCATTTTTATTACATGTCTAGGTACACCAATGGCTCAGGTATACTGCGAACAGTTTTCACAAATCTTTTACATGTCTTGTATGCAGACACTATTGAAAAGGTTTCATATTCATTATTTGGGATTAAAATAAAAGCACAAACTTTTTCAAATAAATATTTGTGGTCTCTTTAATCAGGAAATGTTTTCTTTAATGGTGGCACTGCAGTGGAAATGTGTCTCAAACCCAGGTCCAACCGGGCATTGACACGTGGACAAATTACCGGGTCTGACCCAGGTTGCTAGTGGAAATGGGGTATTAGAGAAGCACTTTCTTCCTAACAACCATCTGCTAAGACGGAGCCTTCTACATACATTAATGTTCAATATTGGTTTTTACTGGTTCTTTAAAATGTTGTAACACTAATCCTTTTACGACTATGCTGGCCTATGACTGCTCTTAGATATATCATTCACTGTGAACACATGATGTCTGCTGTATGCATTGGCAGAGACTACAATCACACCTCATGCCAGCTTTCAGATTAAGATCATGGATAAAGTAAAGGGAGCCAGAAACCTGCACAAATTGCTGATATGAATCTGTGCAGAAATAAGCGTATCATAAAATATTCCAACAAGTTCCATAGTTCACTGTAGCTCTGTTTAAATCAATCAGGTTTATTTATGAAGTGTCCGGGTGTAAAGCCTGGGGCTTCTGATTGTGGGCATATTATGGTCCTGATTCTGGTTGACACACAATGATTTTGCAAGCACTCGCAGATCTAAGACACCTCTCTGATGTCTTAGATCTGCGGGCTCCCTGTACGGGAAGTGGGCGGGCTGCTGACATCTGCTGACATCTGCTTCCAGCCCCCTGCATCCGCGCATGCGCATGGGAACACATAGCATTTTCATGGGGATTCCCATGCAATGCTGGGTATTCTCATGGGTGCTACCCCTGGCCGCCGCCCCATGCCCCCACCCGCACTGCTTGGTGTGAACGGGCTGGCGAATAAGCAATGCTCACTCACACAATGCGGCTGCACATGCGCATAAATACTTATGCAAAGTTGCAAAACATTGCTCCCCTGTGCCAACACGTAGGGGAGCTATTAAATCAGAATGAGCAGCCTAACCCTCCCCGCTAGTGCCTAACTCAGAGGCAAAACTCTGGGAGGCAATGGAGTCATCTGCCGCCAGGCTCCTGCTCTCAAGGGGGGACTTCTCCATCACTGCCAGTTTAAATCCATTAATTGAAAGCCATCAAAATTGCTTCTGTGGCTGAGTTCTGAAATATATATGTGTTCTCCCTCTCTTTCTGTATATACATACAGTATATAATATATATTTCATAACAGACTATATATGTTTTGAATAACGTTGTGTGTGTGTGTGTGGGGGGGGGGGGGCGCCAATATACATCTTGCCTCCGGGCAACTGGGACGAACTTACGCCACTGGCCTAACTATAACCTTCCTACCCCACTGCATAAACCTAACCCTTCCTCCAGCCTAAAGCCAACCACCCTGTATACTTACATTCAGGATAGCGCCCAGGGGCGTAACTCCCAGAGGCAATGGAGGTGCCAGCCTATGGGCTCCAAGCACTGAATGCTTGTATAGAAGCATCTGTGTGGTTCACAGTGGGATCCCAATATTACTGCTGTTCTTCAAACTAGTTATTTTGCTCTATCCCGGGAGCCCTGCTAACACCTTTCATAGAGGACAGGATGGCTCCGGCCTGGTACCACTGGACCTATGCAGCAGAAAGCAACAGTGCACCTGCAGCTGCTGCTGGACTGTGAGATGGGATACACAGGTGAACCCTTATTCGTGGTTCTGACCCTGACCCACTGGCCATTCTTACACAGCATAGCTGGAGCCCTTTATTTATTTAGTTAGTTTTTAGGGTTTCAAAGTCCAACTTGCCTCCAGGTTGATTGGCATATACTAGCAGCAGTCAGGGTTCTAGTGTTGGCATCCTCTTAGATGTTGGCATTCCGGCGCTGGTCTTCTGACTGCCAGCATCCGGTCCACCATAATGCAAATGTGAGGTATACATATGTAAGATATAACGATGCATATTTTAAACCATTTTAATAGTTAAATACACATTCACATTTAGGGAGGATTAAGCATAAAATGCTAAATCAATGGGTTTCTACATTTGTTAAAACTTAGAGGGTGTCTTTTGCCATCCACCTTTGGGTCTTAGCATGCAGGGTAAAGTCTGCTGATTGAACTGGCAGTTGCTGCTTTTTGGCTGTCCCCTTAGATGTGTCAATGTCGAGTTGCACACGCCATTTTAGGATAGTATGGCCGCCATTTTGGTTCGCAGAGTTGCGCAAATAAAGTATACATACCCGAGTCTGTGTGACAAAGTGGACCAGAAGCGCAGCTATACTACTACACATAAATTCATAATACCATACTTACACCAAATAAAATATAGTTAATTAAAGGTTTAGAGCACTACACATAGTTTAATCAGCATTACATATTTCTGTCTGTATAATGTTTGGTACCGTTACGTTCCGTTTCCCCTGCGCAGTATTCCGGTCATTGCGAATAATTCGCAATTCATACGATCCGATAATTACGGACAAAATCCATATTCCAAGGACTATTTCTGTTAAAATGTGTGTGACAAAAGAATCTAGTTATAACCGGTTCTTGCTGCTATTTACGACCCCTGACGACGATGCCAACACACAAAGGACTCCAAAGTTCACTCCCCCTGCACCTATGCAAACCAGGTGTAATACTTTGCCCCAATCACTGAGGACTGGACATTCGAGCCCTGACCAATAGGAATGGCCTTTGACCTCCCCCTTCTGACCCTATAAGATAGCCAACCCTGGACGGGCTCGGTCACTTTGGCACTGCTGATATTCCCTCACCAACCTGGGCTATAGTTCTACTTGAATATAGCGAGCTCCGACCGGACTACGCTGCGCTATTTCCTTGACGGTAACATTTGTATTCCCGTTTTATGTAATGTGGCTGATTATGATTGTATCTGTTTCTGCATCTTTGTAAGTGTTTTAAAATACTAATTATTGTTAGATAAGTGTATCACGTGCTACCCTGTGTATTTTTATTTCTGTAATCCCCTTTTGTCCCTTAGGGACTAAATACACTGTTTACGGAGAATTTATCTCCTCACCTTTTATACCGTGGTCTCGTCTATTATTCGCATCTAGCGATAAGGTATATTACGGACATTGTCCGATAAGTGTATTCGCAGATTAGAGACAAAGTACTGCGAAGGGATCTCCTATTAATGCATTGATTCATCCGTGTACAATACACTGTAATGGTGCGCTACGCTGCGCTACGTTTTGTTCGCATGTAGCTAGGAATAAAGGGTATGCAGGTTACGGACAAAGTACGTAACCTACGCTTTTCACTTATTGTTCTTTGATCATATAAATATCGGCATTGATAGATGTAAATAAAATTATCCAAACCCCTTTAAGAAGTATGCCTCTCTTCTTGGATAAATACAGCATGTTAAATATGTTTAGAAATCATTATATATGCTTAGGCAATGCAAAAAAAAAAAAAAAAAACATTTTTCAGCATGAACAGTGAATCCACCATCACCAATCAGAAGCTACTTCTCAGGACTGCCATCAGCAACAGAAGGTTTGGCACTGGCAAGAGAGTCAGGCTTGTACTGGTGTCAGGGCTGCCACTATAAATGTTGGGGCCCTGGACTGACCTACAGTCCGGACCCCAAGCAGCACAGCACCATATCTCCGCCCCCCCCCCCCCCCCGCGCCTGCCCCTGCCTGCCCCCGCCGGCCCGCACCCTGCCCCCGTCTCCATTATGATTACTTACCATCACCCGTGGCAACATCTTCCGGATCCTTCAGCCTCCATGGTCCGGAGCGCACACTGCACAGGGCAGCCTGCAGAGAGCCGAGCCCCTCTGTGTTCTAGGCTCGGCGCTCTGCAGGCTGCGCTGTGTATTGTACGTGCCTGGCACCGGTGCGGGGGGAGGCTGTGTGTGGGTGCGGGGGAGGCTGTGTGCAGGTGCGCAGGGGGGTGGGGGGGCTGTGGGCAGCTGCCAGGGCCCCTCCAGAGTCCGGGGCCCAGGAGAGCTGTACCTAGGGCACCCCCCTGTTGGCGGCCCTGACTGGTGTATATGTATTTCTGTGTCGGTCACACCTGTTTTTCAGTGACGCAAACATGCCCTTTCTGTGCTAGGGCTATATAAGAAGGCCTCTGCATTCCCCTGTCCCACCTCTAAAAACACAAGAGATTATAAGGGTCATATATATTCAGTATATACAAATCTCAGTAGGTACTTGCCGTATGCACAGAGCCAATTGCACATTCTACAGTATAATACGCAAACTGGCATATGTCCAACTCAGCATTAGGCCCTAAATTACCATAGCAACTATGTATATGGTGAAATATTAGCAGTCAATGTAATTTAATGTATTTATTTTCTGGTATCTGAGCTCCTGGACAAGTAAATCATCTTAAGGTTAGACTGTGCATTAAACCCCCAATCGGCAGATGTGAGAGTCCCCGTTTGCTTATACTGTAGATGCTTAACTTAGTCTATGCTAGTGAGTACGAACCCATAAATAATGATACTGACAATGTAATGTCCATTAAAAAATCAGTTAACCTTTCATTTAAGTATGGTAGCCAAAGACAGAATGGTCAACTGGTGGCGTTACATCTTTTGCCTACCCAATGGGCCAATTACCTGGTGGACCAATTGTCCAGGCTCCAACTCTTCTTGCTCAACACCACAACGGGCTTGGCCACATGGCCCTTGCCGAATGACTCAGGTAGGACACTGGTGTCTCGTCCAGAGAGCACACCTCGTGGAAGCTGCACACCACACCACCTGTAGGTTGACAAATTTCAGCCGGCAAAGAAAAGTAAATGTGATGAGAGGGAGGGGAATAAAGGACCAAGAGGCCTGTCTCTATAGTCAGGCTGTCCCTGACTAGCACTTACCAACCACTGATGCCCCCCCTACCCTAAACCCACTCCTCTTCCCCCATTGGCTGCTGATTAGTAACCCCATACCCCTACTAAACCTCAGCTGTACTGCACTATCACTCTTCCTAGGTGTTTTACTGCGTTCATGAACATTTGTTAACTCACTCGTGAGCATATGATTTTGCGTGATAATGCTAGCTTAGAGAAATGAATATGAAGTAAATGGCTTTGTTGGTCTTTAGAGCGAAAATTCATCTCTTACAGAAAAGTATCTTCAAAGCCAACTTATTTTCATCTCCATTGAATACAACAGATAAGATGAATTATGTATTATGGTAACAAATGCATCAATAAAACCAATTCTTTCAAAGTAAGCAAACTTAGGACCTTATTCAGACTTTACATTAATTAGATGGGTTTATCTACAAATCCATTGGGCAGGAGCAAGATCCCTTGTATAGGTTCCCTGGGCATTATGGCAAATATGGTGCATTTAATGCAGATTTTTCCTTGCAGCATCTGAGGCTGTGAGAGAAAATAATCTCCAGTAAGAAGAGATGTGCGGTTTGTGCATCCAAACCAAAACAAATCCTGGGCAGGATCTCCCAATGATCCAGTTTGGTTCTTCCCATGGTTCAGTACTTGGTACTTGGATTTTACATCCGAGTTTCAAATGTAATTTATATGATTTAGCTGTTTTAAGCAATTATTGTTTTGTATCGAAGATTACCAAGTTCTTTTTTTTTTACTAAACTAAAAAAATTATTTGAAACAGCCAAACCTTACCTCACCCCCTTAGTGTCTAACCCTAACTGCCCCCCACCACCTAACTCTAGCTGTACCTCTTTTGTGCCTAACCCCAGGGGTGTAAACAGGATGGCATTGCCCCTGTAAAATGAAGGGGACATGGCCACTGGAGGAGTTGTGGTAGCAGGATGGCCATGGTCATGTCACTGTGTGAAAAAAATTGTTGTAGTACAAACTTTGGCCCTTTTAAAGGCATTTGGCCCTACCCCCCTCCGCAGCTTAACTTTGTCCTCACCTGAAGCCTAACCTTAACCTCTTCTATACTGACTAAACTTAACCCAGCCACCCTAACCAGCCCGGGCATACTTACGCTAACGTACCTGGCACAGGGTAAGTATAGAAGGCTTCTATACTTACCCTGTGCCAGGTATGTTACTGCATGGTGCGCTTCTCCTGGTCTATCTGGCTGACATAGCTGCAGTGGAAACGACTGCTTCCCCTCTTCCACAGATCAAGCCAGCACCACATCACACAAAACAAAACAAAAAAAACAACAACCCAATAACAGCATTGGGTAATCCTGCTGTGATTTCCGAGTCACGACAACGCAGAGGTTAAGAGTGGCAATTCAAGTTAAAAATTTTGTTCACACGGCAAGTAAAAACAATATACCATTGAAGTTGGGCATCACTTGGACAGCATTTCACATGTGTGCTATATTTTTAAATATTTGCAATTAATCAATTGAAACTTTTAGGAAATTATTTTATTGTTCACTATGATATATATCTTATCTAAAGTGATTGATATTCAGTGGCCACAGTATTAAAGTATATAATTGGTGATATTTAATTGTATACTGTTTAATTTTGAATAAATACATTTTTTTTTATTGAAGCTTGTGATTCAGTATATGGTATATTAATTACATCAATTAGCACAGTGCTTCCACAAACGAATCCTGAATATCCAAAACTGCATGATCATTGTTTGTAGTTTTTTTTTTCCAAACTTAACAATTTGGAACCTCCACCTATCTAGAAATACTGCCTTTGTCTCTGCTGGGGGCATAACAAAAATCTGTCTGCCCATAGAATTCTCTATATGTGTATTTCCCCATTTAACACTCTATATTATCTACTGTATTGAACAAATCTTAGTCTATTATGAAATGTTTATTATTATTCTCCATCATTGTATCGGCTTTCATGTACGCCTCCGTCTTCTTATACAGTAATCTGTAGCATGGATCAAAAATAGGTCAGATAATCATTAACTAAGTTCAACCAATGAGCCAGAATAAAGAAAATCTTCCATTGTTGTCAAGTCCCACAACTACAGCTTCGGCTTTAATCTAACAGAAATAGACAGAAAAATAAATGGTTTATGCAAGACAAGAAGCAGGCAGATACATTTCTCTGCCTGGTGAAATCATCATGCCTCTAGATCTATAAAGTTAATTATAGTTCAAAAGAATATTTGGAGCACTAAAATGGGTAGTTTTCTTCATTGCATTCTTGTGGTTTTAGCTCTTTCAACTCTTGGGGGCTTAGAAAGGCAGTAACAATGTGACTTGTCCTTTAAAAGTGAGTAAAGATGAATAATGCGACATGTTAATCGGGCTCTTGTGTGCCGCAGTAGCCCACACACTTGCTGCTGTCCACACAGTTTTTTTTTAAATAAAGTTTTTATCTCTATTTCACCACACAGTTTTTTAAATAAAGTTTTTGTCTCTATTTTAGAATTTAGATACATTGCGAATCTGCTAGTTCTCAACAATACATTGGCAGTGCATATCTCCAGCATCTCACAATGTACTTTTCCGCACAATGTCTTAATAAAATTGGGGAGTATCAGAGAAAATGAATAACTGTATCCTGCTTTGTGTTTATTTTTATGTCATAAAAACATCTGGCTGGAGCTGCATTTGAAATATCCTGTTAATATGCAGCACTCAGCAGTTCCTGTATAATTAACTTGAAAATAAGTGTATACAGCATTTACATTATGGGAAACTGATATGATTACATCTTACCTGATTAGCTACGACCTCTTTGCAAAGTACAGTAAAATGATTACCTCCCAACAGTGGCGTAAGTTCATCCCAGTTGCCTGGAGGCCAGATAAATATGGTTGGCCCCAAAATATCTCAATCAGTAAGGTGTCTGTCTCCAGTAAGATAGGTCATGGGTTGTAATACAGGGTGTGACACTTGTTTGGAGGAGGAGTCAGCCATAGAAGCGATAGATGGCAGGGGAGGAGAGGTGCCCCTTTGGGATCCCAGGAGCAGATTACTCTATTGCCTCCTAGAGTTTTGCTACTGCCTCTGAACCTCCCAACTGTCCCGATTTCACAGGACAGTCTGTTTTTTTGGAGACTGTCCTTAGTCCAACCCACGTCCAGCAGTGTTACGCGGTGGACTTTTCTGTCTTGTTCTTATGTTGGGGTGCAGCAGTAGTGGTAGAATAGCAATCCCCAGTATGTCTCCCTACTCTTTCCCAAGGCAATCTAAGAATCTACTGTCTCTGGGGGTATGCAGCATCAAAGGGAACTGCTGGTCTTATGGTGTGTACACACGGGTACAATCAGCATGAGATTTTGACTATAAAGTCAAAATCGCATCGGAATCATATACAGATTGTATGCAGATCGTATGCATGTTGCACAGGTTTTTTACCTTGCGATCCCAATGCACGCTCCCGTGGCAGCACAAATCAAAACCCAGAAAGACAGGCCAGCAATGACTAAATAGTGCAAATTGAATGCAGATAGCATGTATTGTATGTAAATAGTACAGAGTTCGCAAAGATTGTATAGCACTCGAATATTAAGTCGAATAGCAAGGGAATCTCACCGTGTGTACACAGCATTAGGTGGGAAGAAAGTCTTCCAGCCAAAGTCGACTTCATTAGCTGTGGCCCGCCATCTGGGACCATCTAGGCACCATTACCTGACTGACATCAGTCTTTGTAACTTCCACCATAACACTTACAGCGGCTGTGGCAATCCTATCAGTGACAGCTGTTTGCGTTAATAAACATAAATCTTTCATTAATAACTTTACTTGTGCTTTCAGGAGGGTTGTGCACCGGACAATTTGGGTGAAATTTACTAAGATGTGAAATACACTTCACAGGTCATGTTGCTATGGGCAACCAATCAGACAGTGGCGTAGCTACAGGGGTCGCAGAGGTCGCACCTGCGACCGGGCCCCTGAGCCAGGGGGGCCCAACCCCCGCCACTGTCCGGCGGGTGGAAGAGGTGAGAAGACCAGCGTTGCTATGCCTGAGCACTGAGCAGGGAGCTGGAGGAAGAAGCCAGCGCCGCTCTGCCCTGGCGGGTGGGGAGAAGATCGCGCTGCTATGCCTCAGCAGGGAGCTGGAGGAAGAAGCCAGCGCCACTCTGCCCTGGCTGGTGGGGAGAAGATCGCGCTGCTATGCCTCAGCAGGGAGCTGGAGGAAGAAGCCAGCGCCACTCTGCCCTGGCTGGTGGGGAGAAGATCGCGCTGCTATGCCTCAGCAGGGAGCTGGAGGAAGAAGCCAGCGCCACTCTGCCCTGGCTGGTGGGGAGAAGATCGCGCTGCTATGCCTCAGCAGGGAGCTGGAGGAAGAAGCCAGCGCCACTCTGCCCTGGCTGGTGGGGAGAAGATCGCGCTGCTATGCCTCAGCAGGGAGCTGTAAGAAGAAGCCGGCGTCGCTCTGCCCCGGCTGGTGGGAGAGGGGAGAAGACGCCAGTTCCACTATCCCCCGGCAGTTAGATTGTGTATTCCACTGATTCAGTGGAGGACGGAGGACTGCAGAGGATATGGCCACTGGCCAGAAGAATTGGGGAAGGGCTTATCTGTAAGTGCAAAGCTGCAGAAAGTATGCAGGTCAGTGCGTTCATTAAAGTGGATGCTTTTAAAGCTCCGTGAGCCCAATGCTAGTGACCCCCATCCATGTGTCTCATGCTACCAGCCAAGTGTCCCCTCCTCACACCCTTATCTCACTCCATTCTTCCCATTGGGCCTGCCTGGTGCCAACCATTCAAAAAGTGTCTCCCACCATCTCACTGATTCATCACCAGCCCACTGCCCCATCTAATTGCTTCTCAGCAAGAATTCCCTCCAGCCAGTCCAATCACAGTGCCCCCCATTTAGCCCAGTGTACCCCCTCTCCAGCCTACTAGTGTTTCCTCCTCTCCCACCATCTCACTGCTCCCTTCCCATCCATTGTTGTATGTAGGGGGGCCCCAAGCTGACCTTTCGCACCAGGGCCCATGAACCCTTAGCTACGCCCCTGCAATCAGAAGCTACTTCTTATTCATTTACCACCCTCTAGAACAGTGATTTTCAACCTTTTTACCTTGTGGCACACTAAATAATAATTTAAAATTGCCAAGGCACACCCTAAGATCCCCACAGGGCAAAACACATTGGCCACCACAGGAAAAAAAACAAACCTATTGGCCCCACATTAAAAACAATGGGGCAGATGTATTAAACCTGGCGAAGAGATAAACTGGAGATAAAGTGGAGAAAAAGTGGTAGGAGATAACGCACCAGCCAATCAATTTCCAACTGTCATATTTCAAACACTGCTGATTGGCTGGTGCGTTAACTCCTTCCACTTTTTCTCCACTTTATCTCCAGTTTATCTCTTTGCCAGGCTTAATACATCTGCCCCAATCACACTGATCCCCACAGGTAACAAAAATAAAATACATTGGCCCTTTACCTGAAAAGAAGAGACCAGTAAATAACATTTGAACTGGTGGTGGCTGTAAATGGGTTTGGGCATCTCTAGATGTGGGGGCACAGACCAGAATAAGGCCCAGTGTATTAATTTGCCCCAGCTGGAGTCCACCATCTCAGGTCCCTGTGTAGTGTCTGAAAGCAATTACTGGTAAAATCCGTCCTGGAGGAATTTATAATTAATTTTGATGAACATCATATTCTCCACATTTGAGGTAGTAACCTCCTCCACTGATTGCTGACAAGGTTACCGGATGCGCTAAAAACTCTTTCGGAGTACACACTGGACAACTTAGGTGAAATAAAGCTAGTATGTGAAAAGGCCAAATTGCCTATTTTTCCTGCAAGAATACATACAGACTGTCCGACATGGCTACTTGGATGCTGTCACTGATATAATCCCCACCATTCTTTCAATGGTGACAGAATCATTTGCAGTGACAGTCGACAAGTCATTAATTATAGGCAGAGCCTTCATTCCAACCAGAAGTCAAAAGTTGCTTCTGACTGCCCTGCATCACCGTCAGCAGGTTGTCTAGGAAATGTAAGTTTTTTTCCTTGTAGCCCCAGTTGCAGGAGAAAATGAAGGAGGAGCTGTTGTCATGTCACAATCTGCTTCAGCTGACAATTTTCTCACCAGCAGGTCTTTGCACCTTTGCAGTGGACTTGTGTTCACTGAAAACAGAAATACAATGTAAGCTTTGAACCAAGGATCGAGCACAGTGGCTAAAATGTGGTGCTTTGATTTCAACAAATTGACCGCCCATAAATTGTGGCAAAGTAAATGGAGTGCTCCACCCACAAGTTCCCCATACTTGGCAGAATCGCTCCCTTTTAGCTCCTATCAGCTGCTTCCGTTAAAGCCTGATGATGGGAATTACCTCACTCAAGCTGGCAGGGTCTGAATTGACTTCATGTGTGGCAAGTTCGAAGGGTTGGAGAACCTTGCACAACACGGAAACCATACTCTACTGCACTTGAGTCAAGTGCATTCCCCCTCCTTTGCCTATGTCAAATATGGATGTATAGCAGGGATAGTCAACTCCAGTCCTCAAGAGCTACCAACAGTTAACTTTTTCCAGGTCTCCTCACAGAATTATAAAGTAATTAGCTCCACCTGTGGATAATTTATAATGTGTCAGTCAGTAATGAGTGCACCTGTGCCCCAGCTAGGTGATCTAGAAATCATGAACTGTTGGTAGCTTATGGAAACCATTTATACACAAGGTAGCCTGCCTAGGAACAAGTTGGCGTTTGTGAGACACTGTTGCTGGTGCCGCTGCTTTTGTTGCTGAGGAAGGCAGTACATTGTCCCAGTGGGCTGTCACTGTCATGTACTCCTTAGTTTGCCCTGTTCCACTTGTCCCAATGTCTGTGGTTAAGTGGACAGTGGGTACAATGGCATTTTTCAGGACATTAAGGGCACTTTTCTTAATGTCCCTGTATAGTCTGTGTAACGCTTGCCTATTGAAGTGGAATCTAGATGGGATTTGATACTGGGGACATGGTACCTCCATCAAACATCTGAATCCCACTGCACTAATGGCATTTACCAGCCGCATGTCTAACACCAGCATAGCTGTTATGGCGGGTTCGGATCTCGGAGATCCGAACCCGCTCATCCCAAGTTTTCAGTACTATGATCATGTTCACTTTTTAAGACTTTGCCACAATAATGCCATTAAATACATTTTCTGAAATGAAAGTGTTTTATTTGATGGTTGTTGAAAAAGAAGTGCTGGCTATGGAAGTATTTGGCCACAAATACAGTTCCCACACAGAGCAGAACCTTAGACAATTATTCTCATCACTTTAAAAATCAGCTACGTAACATATTAGTAGTGATAATAACTTATAACTGCCTGTAACAGAATAGATGATTCAGCAGAAAAATAGCTTTTTGCTTCACAATAACAAAGGGTGAATGGGGAGTTTAGGTTTTAAAACAGGATTGACTTGTCCATTTATATAATTACATGTCATGAATTGATTTGCGATTTATTTTTTATCTATTACTCTTAGGGATGGTACTGTAAAGTGGAGTTCTGTACTTTTATTCTAACTGTGAGTCTTCTTAAATAGCATCCTGACCCCTCCACTGAAAAAAGAAAAATGATCTCAGAAGAACTTTGCGGTACTTGTGTACTAGCACAGCGCCCCGATAATTAGTCGCCCGATTTTTTAATCGAATCGCATCGCATGCCATACATTTTAACTCATATTCGATATTAAATTGTATAAGCACCCTAATGGGTGCTTACAATGCTTAAATGCACTCCCACGCCACTCCCCAAGTATAAACGTGAACCCGAAGCGTGGCGAGCGGCAGCGGTACGTGTCCTACGACCTTTTCATACCCCCACTATCCACGTCGGTGTGGAGTTGAGAATAGAAAGTGTGGCGAGCGCAGCGAGCCACCGAGCCCGAAGCGTGGCGAGCGGACGCGGATACCTGTGAAGCTCGCGAGGGGATGCGGATACCTGTGAAGGTATCCGCGTCCCCTCGTGGGGCTCGCTGCGCTCGCCACGCTTCGGGCTCGGTGGCTTGCTGCGCTCACCACACTTTCTATTCTCAACTCCACGCCGACGTGGATAGTGGGGGTATGAAAAGGTCGTAGGACGCGTACCGCCGCCCCTCACGGGCTTGCTGCGCTCGCCACACTTCGGGTTCACGTTTATACTTGGGGGTGGCGTGGGGGTGCATTTAACCATTGTAACCACCCATTAGGGTGCTTATACAATTTATAATTGCATCGCATCGCAATGTATGGCATTGTATGCCATATACAATGGCATACAATTTTAAAATTGTATGCCATTGTACAACATCGGCCGATATCGCATCGCATCACATACCATCGCATGCGATATGGTCTGCGATGCGATGGGCGCCGTGCTAGTACACAAGTACCAACTTTGCTATCCCAGATGTAGAATGCGCAACTTTAAGTTGTATCAAGCTCTACGGTGTGATCTGGACCTAGGCCACATCCTCTATATGCAAGTCAGTGCAGGCCACTCTCATAATTTCCTATAATTCTTCATTTCCTGGGACCGTTCCATATTTGGAACCAGGGACAGATTAATAATGGAGCTTATGAGACTGCAGACCTAGGATTCCATCTTGAAATAAACCCATCAACCTTCAAATACTTACCCCACTCTAATAAAGCATATAATAGTTTGAACAGGAGCCACTTATTTCTGTGACATTTGACCTCCACTGCAAACTAATGGTAGAACACATGATTCCCAAAGCGCTCTCTCCTAAAATGTGGTGCACACTTTTTATGACTACTCTGCTGATTGGGTAGTGTGTCCCTGACTTGATTTGCTGTCAGCTTCCTGTGACACCTGTACACACAGTGCTAGAAATAACTTTGTGTGTACAGGCATTTATTGGATCGGGAGGTCAGCTCAAGAACTATGAAACAGTCCATAAGATGCAACCCCCTGCTCCTATAGTGCCTGATTAACCAATAGGCTACGTACTTAGGCTGCAGCCTAGGGTGCCAGGACTGGACTAAGGGGGGGGGGGGGCACCTTGCAGTTGACAGTTGAGGAATAAAATGAAGGAAAGATTAATTTGTTCCATACTATTTAGCTATCACCCATCCCGATGTACTGTGGTGGGTAAAGTTGTTAAGGTGACAGTCAGATGGCTGTGCCAATATAACTTAGCATTACCTTACTTTATGTACATTGTGCTTTAGCGACAGCCGGGCAGCCTAAAGCTAAAACCTCCTTCCCAAACCACAAGTATTAGATCCTACTTGACAGTTGTATCAAGAAATCCTCAAAACAGGACCTGTTGGGAACCATTGCTCTAGAATATGACCACACTGCAAAGGGCCATGTCCAGACCTCTTAATTTGTCTATCAGATCTAATAAGATTCCCACAGACCTCCCATCATGCCCTCGGTATGCACGACAGACGCCCCCAACATTCCCCCGGTATGCACATCAGACCTCCCAACATGCCCTCGGTATGCACAACAGACCACTCCAACATTCCCCCGGTATGCAAATCAGACCTCCCAACATGCCCATCAGGCCTTTCCACATTCACCTGTATATCCCGCAGATCTCTCCACACAACACCATACTTCCCCACATGCTTCCTGTTTGCCAATTAGACCTCTACATTTGCCACCCAGTTCACAATAATCATCAAATCAGACTCAGTAGTAGCTAACACTGCTGTCACATCTACGACAGATATGGAGAGAAATGTTTAACTGGAAAAAAAAAAGTCTTGAGCAGCCCTAAGACCTTTTTACATGCCCATCAGACCTCCTTACATTGGATATCCTTGCATGCCCTTTACATGCCCACCAGACCTCACATATGCCATCAGCTCTCCCACGTGCCCAGAAAATTGCGCCAGATATAAGAATACCCCGGAAAACAATTAGGATAAAGCTTTGTAATGAAAAAAAAAATACAGTATATATATATATATATATATATATATATATATATATATATACACCATTTATAACATGCAATATAACTATAAGGAATACTATTAGGTCATAAAGCTACCTCCCTACTAGTGTATGCAGAGATCATATGGGAGTAGTAATAACAGCCACAGCAATAAAATAGGAATTAATATTTAAACTACACTGAACATTTTAAGGTCCCATATGAGGTGGTATTATTAATGGAGAGTGCATGACGTCATGTGTTACAAAATCATGCCTATAAAATATAATAAATTAGTCTACCCCCGTTTACATTTCTTAGATCACTGTTCTCTACCAACAGGATTGGCTTTGTAAAAGCTAAGTAAGAGATTAAACAAATGCTATTATAAAATGAAGGATGCTAAAGACTTCAGAAGATACATCCCAGCAGAGGGTCTGCCGTGAAAGGACCCAGGGTTTGGGACTCTATGGGGGAACTTCTCTAAGATGGGAGTTCTATTGAAGATGGGATGTATCTATGGGCAACCAATCAGATTCTATTATCTTCTAGAGGTGCTAAATAAAAAAGAAGTAGATTCTGATGGGTTTTCCATAGCAACATCCCATGTGAAATAGAACTCCCTTGTCACCTATAAGAGGTAAATTTACTAAAGCTTCTAAAAATAAAAAAGAGTAATATTGCCCAAGGCAACCAATAAGATTATGTCTATCATTTTCTAGGATGGAATAAATAAATGATAGAATCTGAATTCGTTGCTATGGACAACATCACCTCTTTTAATTTTTAGAAGTGTTAGTAAATTTACACCTAACACCACAAATGATGTAAGTAACTACTGCCCTTCATTTCCTAATTTTGCTTACTACACTATTAGGTTGTGTTGTTCTATTTTGTCTTTTGAATAGCATCCAACATAAAACAAGACAAAAGTAGTTGAAATGGAAATGTCTCTGATCCAGATTTCCAGGTGGTCATTTTCTTTTTCCAATAATCTTTTCCCGACAGAACATTCTATATTCCTTTGACAACCTTCACATTTATTTATCCGGAGGGCTCATTCAAAGTTTTTTTTTTTCTTGTGAATTATTACTAGATATAATAATTATTTATTTGTTTAAATGGAAAATGTATTTCTGCCCCAGTAAAAAGGAAAAGAAAAAGATCTTACTGAGTGCGTGGGGAGAGGTATTTTGGAAACAGTGTATTTTTATATTGTGATGTAAAGTTTCAACGGCCAGAATTCATTTTAACTAGCTGCTTGGGAACAGGTTGCCAAGACCAACACCTAATCATACCAACTTCAGCAACCTATCACATCACAAAATTAACTAAAAGGAGAAAGAATTTGTAGCCCCTTTGTGTTATAGAAGTATTGTAACATGGGCATAAGAGAGGTGATTCCCTTTTATTATTGTATTGTCACATAGTGTGCTTAGACATTGATTTTTGAAGGGATAATAAATTCAATTCATGTGTAAGTTGGATAACTGAAATACATGTCTAATGTCACCTCCAGCCCGCCCTGCGGTCGTTGATGCGGTTGCCAGCTGGGCTGAGCTATATGGAGTTATGGTTTATTTAATACTTGCTGCAGTTGACATTGATTTAAAGAATTAAGGAAAATGATCCAATGAGTATATTTTGTTCCCAAGTATTATTCACTGGTACCACAAATTGTGATTTTTATTTAGGATAATCCAAGATAGATTAATAAAAAAGTAATTTCATAGAGGTAAAATAAAAATACAGTAACTAATTGATATGACCAGTGGTAGCTGCTACCAGTAATTCTGTCATTCTTGGGATTATGCTCTACTGGTCTTCTGAAATGTGCAATACCGTAGGTGTGTATGAGAGGAATTGCAATACACATGAACACACAATAATAAGCAGCCCTGACTTCTAAGGACTGCATTAGCTGCAGTCCCTAGAAGCCACTTAGGGCTGCAGTTAGAGCAGGGGAGTGGCTTCCCATTGAAAGCTCTCCCTCTGCTAATTGCACTCTTGACTGGCAGTCCAAGGCAGAGAAAACATCTCTCGTGGCACTGCCTGTCCAGCTGTGATTAGCAGTGATTGCTTTCAAAGGTAAATCACTGCAAGGCAGCCTGTAACTGGGGAGCAGCCCCTCGGCTCAATCCACCACTGCATATCCCTAAAAACAGAGAGGTTACCAACACAAAAAAAATCATAATACTCAAGTGGTCTGAACTGATATAGAATTAATAGACCCTGGCTAGTATGGTTTTTCCGTTAGAGCTGTGTAAATTCATCAATACTCTGATACCTCTGGACTATGGCATGCAGTAGTAGTGTATTATCTACAGCAGAACACTCATGGCACAAGACCAGAGAGACCTTTAAGTGAAAATACTAAGTAACAGGAAAATCTACACTCACAAGTAAAGGCCCATACACACTTGAAGATTTTCATTTCAAAAGACTTTGCCAAAATCTTTGATAGATATATCTTTCACCAAAGTAGTGCGTACACACTGAGCTATTGTCCCCAAAGAGCAAGAGATTTTCAGAAGGGCGAAAGACTTTGCTGAAAATCTTTCATTATAAATGGGCTGGGTTTGAATTCCAAGGGTTCCGACGTGGCAGCCCTCACCGCATCACCCGCCAGCCTCCCCTCCGTGGAGCCATGCAGCGCCGGCCGCATCACCCGCAGCCCCTTCCCTCCCTCGGAGCGATACCCCGTGGAGCAACGCGGCACCCGCATCACACCCCCTTCCCCAGTGGAGCGAGTAGTGCCGGAGCGCCCCCCCGCCTCGGGCGCTACCTGGCCATATAAAATATATATATATATATTATATATAATAATATATATATTATATATAGTAATATATATATATATATATATATTATATATAGTAATATATATATATTATATATAGTAATATATATATATATATATATATTATATATAGTAATATATATATTATAGATAGTAATATATATATATATATTATAGATAGTAATATATATATTATAGATAGTAATATATATATATATATATATTATATATAGTAATATATATATATATTATATATAGTAATATATATATATATATTATATATAGTAATATATATATATATATATATATATATATAAAATAAATATATATATATATATATATATATTATATATATATATATATATATAAATATTATATATAATAATATTTGCTGCCTTTGAATTAATACATTGGTGGCAGTGGGCAGAAATATATAAACATTGGTGGTCAGTGTGTTTAGCTGGGCAGACAGCACTTCTGTGCTGTCTGCTCCGTGTTGTGCAGGGCGGGGGGCGGGGCCAGCCTTGTGTTTAACCTGGCCGGGGAGCAGCAGCAGCAGCGCCAGCCGGCCAGAGGGAGAGCTGACAGGCGTGAGTATGACAGGCGAGGGGGCGAGGAGGCGAGGGGGCGGGGGGCAGCGGGGCGGTCCGCCGGGCTGAAAGTGGTTAATCTTTCAGCCCGGCAGGCGTACACACATGGCGATGATGGATGAAAAACCATCCATCATCGCCTCATCTGCTGGTAAAACCAGCAGATGAACCACTTTCCTAGCGATGATGCAGGAGCGCGCATCATCGCTAGTGGGCAATCTCTGGGCCATACACACTAGGCGATTTTGAGCCGAAAATCGCTCAAAACGGCTGTTTTGAGCGATTTTCAGCTGAAAATCGTCAAGTGTGTATGGGCCTTAGGAGTCTAGATACAGGGATACAGAGAGATAAAGCACAGCAGTTTACAGTTCCAATCCATGGACAGAGGTGCACAGAACGGATAGGTAGTGAGGTGTGGTGAGATAAATGGCTGGGGAGGAACCGGCTAGTACCAGAGATAGAAATACACACAATCCTAAGGGTTTGTGTGAGCATCATACACAAATCTGTAAGGAAAAGATGTGAAGCGGAGGCTCTGCCTCATCTGTCAGAGACTTTTTGTATACTGTACTGTACTGTATACTGTAGTATGACAGGAGAGGCTCTGCCTCATCGCACTGTAAATTACTGGGGATAGCAATGAAGATTCAGGCATAAAATATGAGACTGTTGGCAACTCCAGACAATGGGTCCAAGGCAGATAAAAAAAAATATAAAGCGTTTACATCCATGCAAAAATCAGCTGCAGAACCAGACACAGCAGCAAGAGAGAATGCACGGTAAAATAAGTTACAGCCAGTGCTGATTACTGAGAAAGGGCGGTATAATGAAACCTAAGCACAGGTTTTTATTGGATGGAGGAAGGGTTCAACTATTTCTTTGCTGGAATAGAAAGTGTTAAACAGTCCACATAGGATTATAAGGTGTCTAAAGTATATATAAAGAATTGAAAAGAGATAAAGTACTATCCAATCAGCTCTTAACTGCCATATTACAGGCTGTGTTTGCAAAAGGCCAGGGGCTAGTTGGTTGATACTTTATCTCTGTCCACTTTATCACTCCCCAAGAGTACATCTGAATCCTGTCAATGGGGTAAAAATAGGACACAGCAATGGTGCTTGTGAATCTGATATGCATCATCAGGAGATGATTTCAACTGTGAGAGGAAGCTATTTGCAGCTAAAGGTGACAAAGCCAGCATTAGAGAAGACATTCGGTTGGCAAACTTTGCACTGCCTATGTTGCCTATGGCACAGTGTATTTAGAAGGGACTGTAGCAGTGTCTGGCGAATCACAGGACAATGGTGGCGGCAGACATTTTACCAGTGACTTTTGGCGCTGCGGACTGATGGAGAGGTGAGTATCGTTAAATTGTTGCAGGGTGTGTGATGTGTGGGCCCCCCATGGAACCAGGGGCCTATGTGCACCATACACCTTTCAACCATTATAGATACACCAGTGAGTAAGAGCATGGAGAAATCTCACATTGTCTAAACCTTACATGGTCTGTAATTTTGCATAGATCTTTTAATAGGTGTAACTTTGCACAATATCCTGATGCAAGTTCTGAGTTGGTGATTAAGGATGCTATGGTTTTTTGTGCTTAGTGCAGTGGTTCCCAAACTGTGTGCCTAGGCACCCTGGGGTGCCTCAGGACACTTGCAGGGGTGCCTTGGGTTGGTGGACCAGGATCAATTCATATTATTTATGGTCAATTTACCAAGCAAAACCAGTGCTTGTGGCTGCCAATCATAATGTATGTGGACAAACAGAAGCAAATCCTGTCCCTCACCAGATAACTGTGACATATAAACACAATGCACTTCATTTTATATGGTACTTGTTTCCTAGTACGGCCACAATCTTGGGCATTGAGTACCTTTAAGTTAAGGTACATGACGCCCACGATCGACCCGATTTCCTTTGAAATCAGGTCCATTTTGCCGGCAAAGGAAAAATCGCGGGCATCGCGTCGGTCGGGACCATTAACATTGGCCCCGACGTGACCGACGCGATGCCCCCGATTTCCCCACAGGCTTCAATGTTAAAATAATTTTTAACATTGAAATCGGGAGCATGGCGTCGGTCTTGTGCCATTATAATGGCACAAGATGAGATGGGCTTGATTAAGTCCATCTCACATAGTAAAAAATGTGAAATGGGCCAATATGCACCATTTCACATTATATATGGCCCCGTCATCACCCCACGATTGACGCCAACCCGAAGTGTGGCGAGCGCAGCGAGCCCGCGAGGGGCGGCGGTGCACGTCCCCTGACCTTTTCATTCCCCTACTATCCACGTCGGCGTGGAGTTGAGAATATATAGTGTGGCGAGCGCACACTGAAGTTATACGTGTCCCCTCGCGGGTCTCGCTACGCTCGCCACGCTTCGGGCTCGGTGGCTCGCTGCGCTCGCCACACTTTATATACTCAACTCCACGCCGACGTGGATAGTAGGGGAATGAAAAGGTCGTAGGACTCGCACCGCCGCCCCTCGCGGGCTCGCTGCGCTCGCCACGCTTCGGGTTGGCGTCAATCGTGGGGTGGGGTTTATGGTGTTAAATTTGGGGGTCTAGGGAATATTTTACATTGAATCCAATGTAAAATCGGGTCCCAGGGACCCTATTCACATTTGATTCCATTAAAAAATCGGGTCGCGATTTTTCCGACACGACCACCCCGATGGAAATCGGTGTGGCCGTGTGTCACGGCCGCGGTTAGGACGCGCCGCTCACCTGTTCATCTCCGGCGGCGGGGCCTGCGGGCCATCCGTCCGGGTGCAGGGCGGGGAGCGCGGCGTCTAGGTCTTCCGGCTGCGACCATCCTTCTGGGGCCTGCGGCACACGCGTCCAGCATGAGAGCTAACCAAAGTTGTTTGTCTCCAGTCCGGTCGCCGCCATGTTGTTGTAGCCAGCCAATGGTTCAGAACCCCAGTTCAGCTCCTCCCATCCAGATCTGCCCTGGGGTATAAAGCAGAGCCCTCTGGGGCATACAAGCGCCAGTACTTTGTTGTCAATCCCTGTGGAAGAAGCTTCAGCCTGTGCTCCTGCTCTTGCCCTGTGATATCTTTCATCCCTGTCTTCGTTACCTGCAGTTCAACACCTGATACCTGGATACCTGCATTTGCAGAGTCACACCTGTTTCCTGGACTTTGCGATTGCATCCTGCCTCCAGCCCTTTCAGGTTTACTACAGTGTCTCAAGCCTCTGCACATGCTTCAGCCCTGCGTGTCTGTTGACACATCTACACTCCTGCTGTCGACCAGTTGCATCTACTGCCAGCCCTGCGTGTCTGTTGACACATCTACACGCCTGCTGTCGACCAGCTACATCTGTTGCCAGCTCTGCGTGTCTGTTGACACATCTACACGTCTGCTGTCGACCAGTTGCATCTACTGCCAGCCCTGCGTGTCTGTTGACACATCTACACGCCTGCTGTCGACCAGCTACACCTGTTGCCAGCCCTGCGTGCCTGTTGACGCATCTACACTCCTGCTGTCGACCAGTTGCACCTGCTGCCAGCCCTGCGTGTCTGTTGACACATCTACACTCCAGCTGTCGACACGCTGCTCCTGTCGTCAATCCTGCGTGTCTGTTGACACATCATCACGCCTACCTGTGGTCCAAGTGCACCTACTGCCAGTCTCCGTGCCTGCTGACGCTTCATCATCCTGCTGTCTGCCTCCGCACCTACTGCCAGTCTCCGTGCCTGCTGACGCCTCATCATCCTGCTGTCTGCCTCTGCACCTACTGCCAGTCTTCCGTGCCTGCTGACGCCTCATCATCCTGCTGTCTGCCTCCGCACCTACTGCCAGTCTCCGTGCCTGCTGACGCTTCATCATCCTGCTGTCTGCCTCCGCACCTACTGCCAGTCTCCGTGCCTGCTGACGCCTCGCTATCCTGCTATCAGCACTTCCAGCTACTGCCAGCCCTCCGTGCCCGCTGACGTTTCTCCATCCTGCCGTCTGCATCGGCACCTGCTGTCAAGTCCTCGGATGTCGCTGACTTCCGGCTTCCACTGCCCACTGCCGTCAGCTCCCACAGCTAGCCATTGTGTTTCCCTGTGAACTAACAGAGACTCTGGGATCACTCCCATCATTCTGGACTTTCAGCTGTTGCCCAGGTACTTCACTGGGTTCCTCGATCTACAGTTTCATATATGGTTTTACCTTCTCTTGTTGGTGCTACAATAAAGAGTTATATTAAACCTGCTATTCTCCAGTCTCCTTCAAGCCACAAACACCCAACCTCCGGGCCTCAGACAGATCCACGAGGTACCCCGAGCGTGACAGTAAGTACTGGCCCAATGGATCCGTCCGCCAGCCAGGAGTTCTTTCAAAATGTGGTCGCTCGGCTGCGAGCACTGGAGGAATCCCAGCAGCAAGTTACTCAAGCCCTTCAAGGCATATCCCAAAGGCAAGCCGCAAACCCTCCGTCCCAGACTGTTTCCCCGTCTTTACGATTGTCTACCCCTTCTAAGTATAATGGTACCCCTCGTACCTGCCGGGGGTTTATCAATCAATGTGAAGTACATTTTTCCCTGCAACCAATGAACTTTCCTTCTGATCGTGTTAAAGTGGCTTACATTGTCTCTTTATTATCAGATTCTGCATTGGACTGGGTCTCCCCCCTTTGGGAAAGAAATGATCCCCTGCTCTCCAATTACTCTGACTTTATTTCCCAATTCAGGAAAATTTTTGACGAACCAGGACGAGTATCTTCTGCTGCTTCAGAAATCCTACGGATTCGTCAAGGCTCCCGCTCAGTTTCTCAATATGTTATCCACTTTCAAACTGTGGCATCTGAATTGAAATGGAATGAGGAGGCGCTAATTTCCACTTTCTTGGCAGGGTTATCTGAACGCATGAAGGACGAGTTAGCCACCCGAGATCTTCCTACCTCGCGGGGTGAGGTCATATCGCTCTGCAATAGGTTGGACCTCCGTTTCCGTGAGCGTCAACTGGAGAAATCCCGACAAGAGCGAGGCAAGTCTATTCCCGTGTCTCCTCGCCTTGGGCCTACTCCTCCTCCAAATTCTTCTGATGAACCTATGCAGATTAATCATACTCGTCTAACTCCCGAAGAACGCCAGAGAAGACGGCGACAGAATTTATGCCTGTACTGTGGGGAGTCTGGTCATCTTTTAGCCAAATGTACCCGTCGTCCGTTAAACTCCCGGTCCTAGTTGGTTGTGGAGAGGCCAACCTAGGACGAGTAGAAAATTCTCCAATCAAGTCCGACTCTTTGCTATCCATACAGGTGATGTTACCCAACGGGTCACTCGCAGTATCTGCTTTACTGGACTCTGGGGCAGCCGCCAACTTCATTTCAGCCCAGTTTGTGTCCTATCACGGCCTGGACTCTCAGAGACTTTCACAGCCGCTCCATTTATCTGCCGTTGATGGGAGTCTCATTCCTCAAGCCTCCATCACTCATCGAACTCTGCCCATTAAAATTCAAGTTGGGGCGCTGCATCAAGAAGAATTGTCTTTTTTCATCATTCCTAAAGCGAACCATCCTGTGGTGTTGGGGTTTCCTTGGCTCCAGCAGCATTCTCCAAAAATCAATTGGAGTACTATGGAGATCCTGTCCTGGGGTACGAACTGCCGTCAGACCTGTCTTCCCGAATTAGTGCGCATCCAGTCCACCTCGCCTACGTCTCCTGATCTTCTTCCTCAAGCCTATCAAGCCTTCTCCGACGTCTTCTGTAAAGGTTCAGCCGACAAATTACCTCCGCATCGGCGCTGGGACTGTCCCATCGACCTTATTCCAGGTAAAATGCCGCCAAAGGGCCGAACCTATCCACTCTCTTTGCCAGAGACAGAAGCCATGTCCCAATATATTAAAGAGAACTTATTAAAAGGCTTCATCCGGCCTTCCACATCTCCAGCGGGAGCCGGATTCTTTTTCGTTAAAAAAAAAGATGGAGGTCTGAGGCCCTGTATTGATTATAGGGGACTGAATACCATAACAGTCAAAAATAAGTACCCGTTACCCTTGGTGACTGAGTTGTTTGACCGAATCAAAGGGGCTAAAGTCTTTACTAAATTGGATCTCAGAGGAGCCTATAACCTTATCCGTATCCGAGCAGGCGATGAGTGGAAGACAGCTTTTAATACTAGAGACGGTCACTACGAGTATCTTGTTATGCCATTTGGTCTCAGCAATGCTCCAGCAGTATTCCAAGAATTCATGAACGAATTATTCCGTGATTTACTGTACTATTCTGTGGTTGTTTATCTCGATGACATTCTTATTTTTTCTCAGAATATTCCGGAACACCGTCTGCACGTGAAGGAAGTGTTACAGCGTTTGCGATCCAACCAGCTATACTGTAAATTGGAGAAATGCGAATTTGAAAAATCTTCAGTTCCTTTTCTTGGCTACATCATTTCAGGTACCGGGTTAAGCATGGATCCTTCTAAAGTGCAAGCAGTTCTTGATTGGCCACAACCTCATACCTTAAAGGCAGTTCAACGCTTCATTGGCTTTTCCAATTATTATAGGAAATTCATCAAAAATTTTTCTTCCATCATCTGTCCCATCACAGCGTTGACTCACAAAGGAGCCAATCCTGCCAAGTGGCCTCCCGAAGCGGTGGCTGCATTTCAGCAATTAAAAGATGTATTTACTTCAGCTCCAATTCTTCTGCAGCCTGATTGTTCTCGCCCGTTTATCCTGGAGGTAGATGCCTCTTCTGTCGGGGTTGGGGCTGTACTTTCACAGAAATCTGAGGACGGTCACCTACACCCATGTGGGTTCTTCTCCAGGAAGTTTCTACCAGCCGAGATGAATTACCCCATTGGTGAACAAGAGTTACTAGCCATTAAATTGGCCTTGGAAGAATGGCGGTACTTGCTGGAGGGGGCTAAATTTCCTATATCCGTCATCACAGACCATAAAAACTTGTTATATTTGCAGAACGCCCAGTGTCTGAACCCCAGACTAGCCCGATGGGCCTTATTCTTCACGAGGTTCGAGTTTGTGTTATCTTTCCGTCCTGGGTCTCAAAATGGCAAAGCGGACGCACTCTCCAGGTCTTTTACGTCCTCTACAGAAGATCGTACCATAAGCCCAGTTCTTAGCCCTACAGTGTTTGCCAAGACTGCTGTAGTAGCCATTCCTAGAGGAAAGACTTTTGTTGATCCTGGACTCAGATCATCTTTGCTTCAGTGGGCACACTCTTCTCGTTTTTCTGGACATTGCGGTATAAAGAAAACCTTAGAATTCATTAAAAGAGCGTACTGGTGGCCGTCCATGAGGAAAGATGTCACTGACTTCATTGCGTCCTGTACCCAATGTTCTCGTCACAAGTCTTCTCGTCAAGCACCAGCTGGTCTTTTACAACCATTATCCATACCCGAGTCACCCTGGTCACACATATCGATGGACTTTGTCACCGATCTGCCCCTTTCACAAGGGTTCAACACGATCTGGGTCGTCATCGACCGTTTCTCCAAGATGGCCCATTTCGTTCCATTGAAGGGCCTTCCGTCTGCTCCTAAATTGGCCCAAATATTCATAGCTGAGATATTTCGTCTACATGGTCTTCCGAGAGAAATTGTTTCTGACAGAGGGGTACAATTTGTATCGAAGTTTTGGAGAGCGTTGTGTAGTGCTTTACAGGTAAAGCTGAATTTTTCTTCATCTTATCATCCGCAGTCCAATGGTCAAACAGAAAGAGTAAATCAAGATTTGGAGGCCTTTTTACGCCTCTATCTGTCCTCCTCGCAAGACAATTGGAAGGAGCTTCTGCCTTGGGCCGAATTTGCACATAACAACTCTTATCATTCCTCCACCGAAAAGACTCCCTTCTTCATTGTGTATGGTCGTAATCCACGTGTTCCAGAATTCCAAAATCTTCCTGTTTTTGATATACCAGCAGTTAATTCATCTGTCCAGTTTTTCTCAAGCGTTTGGAGGAATGTTCATGCTTCATTAGAGAAAGCCTCCCAACGTTACAAGAAATTCTCTGATCGGCACAGACGGGCAGCTCCGAAACTCAAGGTGGGCGACAGAGTTTGGCTCTCCACCAAGAATATTAGACTCAAAGTTCCGTCTATGAAGTTTGCACCTCGATTCATTGGGCCATATACAGTAACTTCGGTGATCTCTCCATTGGCTTATAAATTACAGTTGCCTCGTTCTTTGAAAATTTCTAATACATTCCATATCTCTTTATTAAGACCATTGATATTAAATCGATTCCAGGATAAAGTACCCAAACCTCCTCAGCCTCAAGCTCATCATGATGTTGCTTTTGAAATTAAAAAAATTGTGGACTCTAAAATTCGTTCAGGGCAGGTTCAGTACCTGGTAGACTGGAAAGGCTTCGGTCCAGAGGAACGATCCTGGGTGGATGCTGCTCGCGTCGATGCTCCCACTTTGGTCCGTAAGTTTCATCAACAATATCCAAGAAAACCATGGAAGTGTCCAGAGTCCACTTCAAAAGGGGGGGGTACTGTCACGGCCGCGGTTAGGACGCGCCGCTCACCTGTTCATCTCCGGCGGCGGGGCCTGCGGGCCATCCGTCCGGGTGCAGGGCGGGGAGCGCGGCGTCTAGGTCTTCCGGCTGCGACCATCCTTCTGGGGCCTGCGGCACACGCGTCCAGCATGAGAGCTAACCAAAGTTGTTTGTCTCCAGTCCGGTCGCCGCCATGTTGTTGTAGCCAGCCAATGGTTCAGAACCCCAGTTCAGCTCCTCCCATCCAGATCTGCCCTGGGGTATAAAGCAGAGCCCTCTGGGGCATACAAGCGCCAGTACTTTGTTGTCAATCCCTGTGGAAGAAGCTTCAGCCTGTGCTCCTGCTCTTGCCCTGTGATATCTTTCATCCCTGTCTTCGTTACCTGCAGTTCAACACCTGATACCTGGATACCTGCATTTGCATTCTGCTTCCAGCCCTTACAGAGTCACACCTGTTTCCTGGACTTTGCGATTGCATCCTGCCTCCAGCCCTTTCAGGTTTACTACAGTGTTCAAGCCTCTGCACATGCTTCAGCCCTGCGTGTCTGTTGACACATCTACACTCCTGCTGTCGACCAGTTGCATCTACTGCCAGCCCTGCGTGTCTGTTGACACATCTACACGCCTGCTGTCGACCAGCTACATCTGTTGCCAGCTCTGCGTGTCTGTTGACACATCTACACGTCTGCTGTCGACCAGTTGCATCTACTGCCAGCCCTGCGTGTCTGTTGACACATCTACACGCCTGCTGTCGACCAGCTACACCTGTTGCCAGCCCTGCGTGCCTGTTGACGCATCTACACTCCTGCTGTCGACCAGTTGCACCTGCTGCCAGCCCTGCGTGTCTGTTGACACATCTACACTCCAGCTGTCGACCCGCTGCTCCTGTCGTCAATCCTGCGTGTCTGTTGACACATCATCACGCCTACCTGTGGTCCAAGTGCACCTACTGCCAGTCTCCGTGCCTGCTGACGCTTCATCATCCTGCTGTCTGCCTCCGCACCTACTGCCAGTCTCCGTGCCTGCTGACGCCTCATCATCCTGCTGTCTGCCTCTGCACCTACTGCCAGTCTTCCGTGCCTGCTGACGCCTCATCATCCTGCTGTCTGCCTCCGCACCTACTGCCAGTCTCCGTGCCTGCTGACGCTTCATCATCCTGCTGTCTGCCTCCGCACCTACTGCCAGTCTCCGTGCCTGCTGACGCCTCGCTATCCTGCTATCAGCACTTCCAGCTACTGCCAGCCCTCCGTGCCCGCTGACGTTTCTCCATCCTGCCGTCTGCATCGGCACCTGCTGTCAAGTCCTCGGATGTCGCTGACTTCCGGCTTCCACTGCCCACTGCCGTCAGCTCCCACAGCTAGCCATTGTGTTTCCCTGTGAACTAACAGAGACTCTGGGATCACTCCCATCATTCTGGACTTTCAGCTGTTGCCCAGGTACTTCACTGGGTTCCTCGATCTACAGTTTCATATATGGTTTTACCTTCTCTTGTTGGTGCTACAATAAAGAGTTATATTAAACCTGCTATTCTCCAGTCTCCTTCAAGCCACAAACACCCAACCTCCGGGCCTCAGACAGATCCACGAGGTACCCCGAGCGTGACACCGTGCTAGGAAACAAGTACCTTTTATATTTTTTTTTTCTGAATTTCTCGATAAGAAGCATTTGGCCTAGGGGTGCCTTAAAAATATTTTAATGCTCCAGGGCGCCGTGATTCAAAAAAGTTTGGGAACCCCTGGCTTAGTGTATTTATGTGCCCCATTTATAGTTACATGTATATACAGCTTGATAACAGAAAGGACTAAATTTACTAAGATGGGAGTTGTATTGACAATGGCATGTTGTCCATAGCAACCAATCAGATTATTTAATCCTCTAGTAGATGGTGCTAAATAAATAAGAAGTCAAATCTGATTGGTTACTTTGGGCAATATCCCATCTTCAATAGAACCCCCATCTTAGTAAATTTACCCCCAAGTGTACAGATGCATTTCAACATGTTTGTTAAAAATCTAATTTTCTAAATCAAAATGTATACACACAAGTCCCCGTTATAAAATCTTTTAGTGCATAAATGTGATCAATATAACAAGACGAGGACCAACATCATCTTATACAATATTTTAAATACAAAAGTCTATCTTAATGAAGAACGTGGATGTAAAACATTATTGGGAATGCTTTTGAAGTGACCTTCCAATGTGGGCATTTTAATAAGGTTGCTTGGAGAAGTTTTACCAAGCCAGCTGTTAGGCTGACTGGGGTCTTCTCTGCACCAATATGGACAGATAATAATAATTACAGTCAGAGGCAGAACTCTGGTAGGCAATGGAGTCATCTGCCACCGGGCTCCTGCTCTCAAGGGGGCACCTCTCCTCCCCTGCAATTTTAAATCCATTAATTGAAAGCCATTTATATCACTTCAGAGTTCTGAAATATGTGTTCTATCTCTCTCTCTCTATACATATACTTTATATATGCCTGTTATATTTCATAACAGACATACAGAATATACAGTATATACTTTATATAAGGTTTTGGGTGTGTATGGGGGGGGGGCAATACACATCTTGCCTCCGGGCAACTGGGACGAACTTACGCCACTGATTACAGTACACAATGTGAATATATATTAAGGGTTATTAATTATTAATTAACACTAGTGATCGAAAAAAATATATCAGAACTTGTTCTTTCAATCATTTAAATGTTGCTAGACAGGAAAAGATGTCTTAAAGAACCTAAAATTGTTAAAAACCAACAAACAACCCAACAAACTCACCAAAACAACAATAATACAGATGTTAATTTACATATTTCAAAGTGTCTAATAAGTGGGTTTCCTTTTTGCCTCTTCTCTGTCAGCATTAGTAGTGTAATTACAATTTCCCAAATATAATAAGACTAATCAGTACCAATCTTCTTAAAATACATTAAATAAAGGCCCATATTAATGCACTGTTATATTAAAGCCATGGGCCTGGCATAAGACCATTAAAAATGCCTTAAGTAAAGCAGTACTTTATTTTTTTTATTAAGGATTATAGAAGTGTGTCATTCCTCATTGTTCTCTGCATGTATTTGTTTAGAACATGTTGGACTGGCCATGACTAGGAATTGTACTGATCTTAGTGCTATGATGCAGTAATGTTAACTACTACACCAACCATGCTGTCCAATAAAGTAGTGGAAGGAGTAATGCTTTATAAATTATAAAAAATTGTAATTATATTTTTTTTCCACCAAACAGAAACTGTTGAAGTTATGAAGTTGGAATCTCAAGCAACCTTCGGAAAGAACAATGAAAGAACCATTAGCTCAGTTTCATTGGGGAATTGTATGACAATTTCGAGGCAAATGCTTGGAGTTCATTTACGTATATGTTTTACCATTAGACTTATAGTCTGTCTAAGTATTTTTAAGAAATCTCTGCATCAAAAGATGAGGGGACAGCCTCGGTGCTGACAAATGTACTTTTAATGTATTAGGCTTCTATCCAATATCGAGACCTTGCTTTAGGAACTGGAGAATTTCAAATATAGAGGGACAGAAAGGAGAAATCAAATGTTCTTCACAACAAATATCTGCCAAGATCGGAAATAAATTGTGTTAGCAGAAGGTTTTCTGGTGAGCATCAACATAATAATTACTTTGTTAAAAAGACCTTGTTGGTGAGAAGATAGCCTTAACCTACGTGTTTCTTATTCATTAAGCATAGATTTTTCAAATGTGGATGAACTGGGCTGTTTTGCAATAGTAGACCCTGTTAAGAGGCTCCAATTGAACTATGCATAAGCTTTTGGAAAAAACTTGCATAAGCTTGTGAATCCGGCCTTACTTGGTCACTTGGGGACTATTACTATTTCAGTTGCTTTGTTTCATCAATTTACTTCAAAGGTTGAGCCCTCTTTGGAACCGGTTGGAAACATATACTCATTTTTTACTTTACTTTTGATTCCGCTAATCTAGAGCATCAGATTGGTATTTTATTATGTAGGAATTTAAAATCTGGAAATGGTTTCATTGCATTTTATTGCCATCGGGTTTACACTGGCTTTTTCTCCATCTGCTGGTTGCCTGATTAAAAATGTCTGTAATCTGACTTGGATAAAAAAATTTCTTCTATTCAGTCCGCAATCACATTGTCTTTTTTTTTATTTTATTTTTTATATATCAGCAGTGACATTTTTTTTAAATGATCATTATAATCTTTATTTTAAATATGCCAAAAAGGTTCCATACTGTATATAAGAATACAATACATGGTACATAATTACAAATGGTCAGTGCTCAGATTACATAATTAGATAGAGAATACAGATTGCAGCCATGCTTGTGAATTGAAAGGACAATGAGCGAACAGGAAGTGAGTGTGGGGGAACTGCAGAGGCTGAAGATTAGGAGGAGAAATTACTTTTAAGAGCATGTTTGATTCATGGTGAGCTGTAGGCAGGTCTGGGAGTACATTCTAGAGGTTGGGATCAGCAGGAGAGAAGTAATAAGAAGAGTAGTAAATGGAAGGGAAGAGTGAAGAGGCTGGAAAATGAGGTGGGCCGCATATTTAACCATAGGTTGAAGAGGTGGATGATGGAAAGGCCAGGGAGTAAATAGCAGTAGACAAATTAAGAGATGAGAGCGTGAACAGTAGTTTTAATAGTATCCAGGTCCGTGCTGTCTTAAATCACAGTCAGAATGAAAATGGAGCAGATTGCTGGGACTTATTTAGAGTCCGGGTCTCACATGAATCGGGGTGATGATGTTCGGCCTCGTTCTGGATCTGGAAGGAACGAGTTGTCCATGAGTCTGCCCCGGATCAGGTAAGTTCATGGGAGGGAGGCTCTATGATGTTGAATCATTTCACATGACAATATAATTAATTTGCATCTATGGAAGATGTGTTTTTCTAGACTATTGATCATCGCTGGGTCAACTCTATCTAAAATGTTCTTTTCCTGTGGAATACTGAATCTGAAGTCTACAATCTGCCAACATTTTCTTCTTATATTGGCTTATCTTTTTTGGGGTCTTTATATTCAATCAGGTTATATTCTGTCAGGAATATATATACCCAGTTTAGAGCAATATAGCAAGAGGAGGGACATTGCCCTATGCAGGCTAAATACTATAATAGTGATGGAGGAATTATACCCCGTGAGGCCATGGCGATGTACAGTATGAAGAACACCAGGTAATGGAACTCCCTGGGACACAATAGGGTAAATTTACTAAGATGGGAGTTTTCTTGAAGATGGGATGTTGTCCATAGCAACCAATCAGATTCTACTTCTTATTTATTAAACACCTTCTAGAAGATAATAGTTAAAATCTAAATGGTTTCTATGGGCAACCTCCCATCTTCAATAGAAATCCCATCTTAGTAAATATACTCCAATGACAGAGATAAGTATAATAATGGTTTTCTCAATGAAGGCCTTTTATAGGTGGTAGAGAAACATCCTGGGAACTACTTAAAAACTTGAATTACATCACTCACACTTAGCTGGTGTCTAAAGGCCTATAAACACTAGGCCAGGCCTGGCCAAACTGTGGCTTTCAGAGCTATGGGAAACTACACATCCCAGCATGCATTGCTACAGTTTTGCTATTATGGAATGCTAGAACTGTGTCAAAGCATGCTGGCATGTGTAGTTTCCCAACATCTGGAGAGCCATAGGTTGGCCAAAGCCTGCACTAGCCAATTTTGTGCTCAAAAGTAGCTCACTTTTACCATTTTGCGCTACTTTGAGCTAAAAATCTCCTAGTGTGTATGGGCAGAAGATGGGCGCTGATCGCTGATTTAACGGCCAGCAATTTCCCTTACATTGTTCATGGGCAAATATGCCAAGTGTGTACGCACCTTAGGAATAAAGATAGGATCAGCGAGATGCAACCACCAAAACATTTATTATTCAACCCAATAATAAAATGAAAAATGAAATGTATTAAATTTAGAGTGTTGCTTTTACTAGTAAAGTGCTTCAAACTGAAATGTGAATGCTGATAGTTGCCTGTAAGAACAACCTCAATGTGGTCCTGTCCAGAGCCAGATTAAGGTCTAAATGGGCCTGGAGCTGAAAATGATCAAGGGCCTATTATGCGCAATAATAGGGGCTGTGGCCAGCACCTAATAATGTGGGGGGCGTGACCAGTGTTCTGTTTGGGTGGTCTGCTCATGGGTGTGTCTGTATTTGTGTAAATACTTTCAACTAATTATATATGCCTGGAAAAGGCAGGGGGCTGGCATAAGAAAAATGCAGGGATATATATTGGCGGGTGCCCTCCAAAGGTGCACATGCAGGATACCGATGTTCTAAGATACTTGCGGGGTGAGGCGGCACTCCAGTCATAAAAAAAATACTGAAAGCCGAAACTTGGTAGACAACATTTCAGCACCTTTTTATGTGGCTACCTAAATTTACCACACCATATACCCCTTATACATATCATGCAACACAATAGTAACCCCCTTATACTGTACTTGCCTCTTACACATTGTGCCACATGGAATGAGCCAAAATTCACACTGACTGAGCCAAAATTCACACTATGGCACACAGATTAAGTCAAAATTCACGTTATGCCACACAGATTAAGGCAAAATACACATTTTGCCACATGGATTGAGCCAAAATACACATTATTATACCAAACAGATTGAGCAATAATGCACAATATGCTTCATAAATAGGGGCATTGCGCGCTGAAGGCGCGCATTAAAAATTTACACCATAATGCCCATTACATGTTAAGCCAAACACCATATTCTCCATTACGTATTATGCCAAACACCATAATGCCTATGAAATGATGCTACTTAAGTGTTGCTTACCAACATGTTCATTGCCAGGGGTTCCATGCTTATTGCCAGGGGTTCCATGCTCATTGCCATGTGGGATTACATGCTCATTTCCAAGGGGGAATACATGCTTGCGGTAACTGGGGGATAGCCGCCGCCGGGCAGAAATGACAGCCATTGACAGCTGGGCAGAGAGCAGGGGGCTGTCTGGCTGTATTCAGAGCACGGCATGTCCCGGCTATTTGAAATAATACCCCTTTCACACCAGAAAATGCAGGGATTTACCCGGGAATATGGCCCCAAGATCATGCAGGGACATTCCCGGACTGGACCGTTTTACACCAGCCTAGTCCCTGCATTTTCTTGTGTGAGGGGGAGAGAACAGGGCCGGCGCTACCCGCTCAGCAGAGGATGCAAAGCAGGTAGACGCCGGGCTGGAGAGGCGCCACTGTCCCTGCTCTGCATCCCCTGCTGTCTCTGACTCTCTGAGTCTGCCGGCTGCTGCTGCGCCTATCATACTGCAGGGCACGCAGCAGCGCCGGAGGCACAGAGTTCCCTCCAGGCTCCTATAGTATACATCAGGGCAGCAGTATGTACTAAAAGGGGCGGGGCTACACAGATGGAGGGAGCGGGGCTACACAGACGGAGGGGCGGGGCTATGATGGAGCAAGACTGAAGAGAGACACAGGAGAGACTGAGCTGCCAGGACAGCAGACTAAAGTGTGAGTGTACTAATGTTGGCAACTGGTGTGGGCACGTGTATAGGCAGGCAGCATTACCAATGTCAGCAACTGGTGTGAGCATGTGTGTAGGCAGCATTACTAATGTCGGCAACTGATGTGGGGATGTGTATAGGTAGTGCTACTAATGTCGGCAACTGGTGTGAGCATGTGTGTAGACATTGCTACTAATGTTGGCAACTGATGTAGACATGTGTATAGTCAGCACTACTAATGTCAGCAACTGGTGTGAGCATGTGTGTAGACAGCGCTACTAATGTCAGCAACTGGTGTGGACATGTGTATAGTCAGCGCTACTAATGTCAGCAACTGGTGTGGGCACGTGTATAGTCAGTGCTACTAATGTCGGCAACTGGTGTGGGCACATGTATAGTCAGCGCTACTAATGTCGGCAACTGGTGTGGCACATGTATAGTTAGCGCTACTAATGTCAGCAAATGGTGTTGGCACATGTATAGTCAGCGCTACTAATGTTGGCAACTGGTGTGAGCATGTGTGTAGACATCGCTACTAATGTCGGTAACTGATGTAGGCATGTGTATAGTCAGTGCTACTAATGTCAGCAACTGGTGTGGGCACGTGTATAGTCAGTGCTACTAACGTCGGCAACTGCTGTGGTCACGTGTATAGTCAGCGCTACTAATGTCGGCAACTGGTGTAGGCATGTATATAGTTAGCGCTACTAATGTCAGCAACTTGTGTGGGCACGTGTATAGTCAGCGCTACTAATGTCGGCAACTGGTGTGAGCATGTGTGTAGACAGAGCTAGTGATGTCGGCAACTGGTGGGGGCACATGTATAGGCAGTGCTACTGCTGTTGGCAACTGGTGTGGGTATATGGTTACACAGTGCTACTAATGTCGGTAACTGGTGTGGGCATATGGTTACACAGTAGCGCCTTTAGTCCTGTTGGAGAAAGTGCGCTATATAAATTCTACTTACTTACTTACAGTGCTACTAATGTCAGCAACTGGTGTGGGCATATGGTTACACAGTGCTTCTAATGTTGGCAACTGGTGTGAGCACTACGTATAAGCAGAGCAACTACTTTTGGCAACTGGTGTGGGCATTCTGAATAAGCAGCCCTTCAAATGTGGGTATATCCAGGAGTATTCGGAGCATTATGTGTAGCATAATGTGTGTCAATATCATATGGGCATTATGGTGCATGGCATATTTTGTAAGGAGAATTACGGTGTGTGGCATAATGTGTAATGGGCATTATGGTGTGCTGCATATTGTGTAAGTGGCATCATGATGTGTGACATAATGTATAATTTGCATTACTGTGTGTGGTATAATGTGTAATGGGCATTGAGGTGTGAAGCATAATGTGTTATGGGGATTACAGTGTAATTGGTGCTTTTATGTGACGATGCCCATTCCCCATAAAGCTACGCTCCTACATTTTTGCGCACTCCTACAGCGCAAACTCTCCCTGTTTTTTTTAACTCATGCCACCAAAATGGCTAGTTACAGCTTTGTAAGGTGAATAATATTGTGCTACTATGTGGTGTAATTTGGAGTGGGAGTATTATTGTGTGGCCATTCCCCTTCCTTGAGAGATCACACATTTTTCTTTTGGTGTGCGCTGTCCCTTTGTAAAGCTTGGGTGGGCGCAAATTTATAGTTTGCAGGAGGGCGCCGAATCCCCTAGCACCGGCCCTGGGAGAGAAAACAACCCCGCCCCCCTTTAAACAACCAGCTACATCTTCGGAACCAACTGACCGATTTACATGTAGGCTTCAAATGATTTTGGTCCCGTGAAACTGGGCCATTTGGTTCCAGAGAAATCTGTCAAACAACATGAACAGCCATGTAATTACATTTCAGAAATGAAAAAAAATTGGTTTACCCGCAATATCTCTAGAACCAATGAACCCATATGGACCAGGTATCAGATTGAAGGCCCAGCGATTTGGGTTCGACTTGGATCAACCTCAAGCTTCTGTGATGCCGGAGGGGGAACTGGCAGCCGTTGGAACCGGGTGGAGGTCGGAATTTGCGGGTCCCATGTTATCCTATGGGGAAAACGTTCCAGGTTTGCCTGTCGGTATCTCCGGTTCCCGGGGGGCTACCGACACGGGGCTGGGCTCGTTGGAAAGCTCTGGCCCTCAGCTACAGAATGGGCCTATTTGGAGAATGGGCCTGGAGCTGTAGCTCCATCAGCCCCATTGTTAATCCGGCCCTGGTCCTGTCAACAAGCCACTAAAGAGTCAAATTATGATTGAATGTTCAAAAATGTAAACATACACAGATTATTTTTTTTCTGCAAAAAAACCCCCCCAAAAAAACAAAAAGGTTTTCTGCAATCTGCACAAGTCAGTAGATGAACCTGGCAGCCAACACTTTTTTCCATAATGCAGCATGAGACTCGCAATGAGTTATAACTTAGCAAACACATGAGAAAATCTGTTATGGTAATAATTTACCTTGGTGTACTTAAAATAAGCATTTATTTCTCCATTTGTATTGGAGATGGCAAGTAGCATAAATAGCACAACCCCAAGAGTATAAATGTTCCGACCATTATAATGAAGTATTACTTTACATCTTCTGGCCCTTATGGATCTTGCTCTGGACTACAGTATAAAAAGTCACATTGTAACAAAGACATCGGAGCACAATATGCAAAATATTATTTATAGTCCTAATAATATATTTTTCTGTTCTGTAAGTTAATAAAACAGTTTGAGGGATGTTTCTACATGTTTTCAGTGATTAGATTCAACTTTAATTCCAACTGGGGAAAAGCCAGTAAGTATATTATCAGCCAGGGAAATATAATAGTCCCATTAAGTTACCTAGCACAAAAATGTATTGTTTGGAATTAAGAAACACCACAGTGTAGCAGCTGCAGTACTTGGGGCATTTTTTTCTTAGGTTCTGCCAACTTATTTTTTTTTTGCCACTCAAACAAAAAAATAATCTACTTTTTAAAATTACACGGGTATGGCTTCATTTTTAGATTAAATTTATGCGAAACTAAGTGCATAATAATTGTACATTACAGGTTGAGTATCCCTTATCCAAAATGCTCGGGACCAGGAGAATTTTGGATAACGGATTATTCCGTATTTCGGAATATTTTAATATTTCAATGATGTATTTTGAAGTATCTTGCATTTATGCTGTATAAACACATAATATACACACAAATATATTTTATTACCACATAAAATACACACAAATATATTTTAATTGTTCAAAAAACAAGGTTTCAAAACGTGAAACAAAATGTGTGTACTATCTCAGCACTGAATTTGAATGCCAAGCAATCATTGTCTTGCACATATATAGTGCCAGTTACATATCATGTCCCCAGTGATGCTGTTACAAATGTCCCCAGTGAGTTTTTAGCAAAAAAAAAAAATTTTTTCACTTTCTGGAATGTCCGTATTTCGGAATAATTCGGATAACGGATATTCGGATACGGGATACTCGACCTGTATTATAAGAAGAAGAAGGAAAGAAGAATTTTGTTGAACGTGTTATGGTTGTTTTATAGTAATAATACCATGGAATAAGATTTGTATAACGCTGGGTTCAATGGTAATATATCTGAGATTTTGCCAATCTGACAAACATTAGGATGGTGTAAGTAATTAAAATGATACTTGTTCATCTCAGTACCATGACACTACCAGTGACTATCAGTAATATGTATATTTACAGAGGGAACTGGTAATATTAAGGGCCAGATGTATCAAGCTTCAAAAAGTGATAAATGGAGAGTGATAAACAGCCATCCAATCATCTCTTGCCTGCCATGTTACAGACTGGGTTTGAAAAATGACAGGTCGAAGCTGGTTGGGCGGTTCTTTACCATTCTCCATTTTATCACTTTTTGAAGCTTGATACATCTGGACCTAAGACATAACTTAGATAAAAGGCTGAATGTTATGACAATGGCCTTTATTCAGATCGGATCGCAGAACAAATTTGTTTGGAAAATGGGCAAAACCATGTGCACTGCAGGTGGGGCAGATGTAACATGTGCAGAGAGAGTTAAATTTGGGTGGGGTGTGTTGAAACTGAAATCTAAATTGCAGTGTAAAAATAATGCAGCCAGTATTTACCCTGCACAGAAACAAAATAACTCACACAAATCTAACTCTCTCTGCACATGTTACATCTGCCCCACTTGCAGTGCACATGGTTTTGCCCATTTTCCAAACATATTTGTACTGCGATCAGATCTGAATAACGGCCAATATGACAAAATGTAACAAATCCTGTAAATTCCTATAATTCACTCTTCATCAGTCTTGACTAACATCAACAATTAAAAAAGGGCAGAATATCCAGTATTATAAAATCTCTACAACTCCATAGCACGTAGTTCTGGTAGTCTAGTCTTCAAAGATCTCAAGATCCTTATTTATTCTTGCACCATTCGATCCAGATAAAAATCTTGAAAGTACTAAAGTATAAATGTTTTCTTTCCTTTGGTTATTCTAAGCCACTCTTGGACTTGGATTCCAACATCTGTACTGAAGATCTAGTCTAATAATAATTTAAGTGGCAATACATTCAGTTATGTTGGTTCCTCTGCAACAGATTCAGGGCCAGATGCACTAAGCTCAAAAGTGATAAAATGGAGAGTGATCAACCACCAGCCAATCATCTCCTACCTGCCATGTCACAGGCTGAGTTTATAAAAAGACAGGAAGGAGCTGATTGGCTGGCTGTTTATCACTCTTAATTTTATCACTATTGAAGCTTAGTGCATCTATCCCTTATTCTACATAAAAATGAGTCAACATGTTTAGTAATTAAATCATGAAACTATGGACCCCATTTAACGAGACCTAACCTCTTTAGAACTCACTAAAGGCGTCAGGTCCACTTTTCAGCATTTAACAAACAGTGGTAAACTTACCATTTGTTTCACGGTACTGCCAGTAATAGGGAACCAACCCAGACTTTCTGACTTCAGCAAATACTTCCAGGCATTGAGCTTGATTGTTCATGACACAGTTGCATGTTGCAACAAAGTGGAATATGCATCCAAGGAGGGAACCTCGCTGGAGAAGTAAGTTGTGTTAAATAACAATTACATATTAGTTAATATCACTGCAATGGTACGTGAAATATGCTGTTGGTAATACAGCAATTACAATTGTTTAATGAGGTGCTATGTAGGTTTCTGGGCCAAGTGAGTAGTCTATGTCCTAAAAGAAGGGGGGAGTAGATGATGAACTGGCATCAGCGCAAGCCTTAAACTGGGCATACATCAAGGCGATTTGGTCCGATTTCGGCCGATTGCGACCAATCGGCCCGTTAAATCGGACCAAATCGCCTCTCCCTGACATGTAGTCGGGTCCGATGCGCGGTCCCGTGCGCATCGGATCCGACTAGGTGGTTGGACTGGCTGGCCGTCCGACCACCCGTTCTGGGACGGGGGCTAAGCAGTGACGCCTGCAATCTATCACAACGGATCGCATGTGTCCCTGCCGCCGGAAGGTCCCGGCGGCTTGCAGTCCATCGGGTGTCCGTACACTGCTGCAAGACGTTGCAGGCAGTGTATGGGCACCTTAAGATTAGTGGTATTTGCACAAATGGGCGTTTTTCAGCTGCTCATGCATCTTAACAGCTATTAAGTTGCACAGTGCATGCGTCCTATGGTGTAGAATCACAGTAGTGCCTGAGATGCACAGGCTCTAAAATGTATCAGTAATGAATTGGGAGTTCCTGGACAGTGACAGGGAGGAGGCTATCCAGACTCGTGGAGGTGGTAAGAGGCTATTCAGACGTGCGGAGACGCGCTGTCCTATAGGTATTTTATGGGAGAGTTGTGTGGGTGTCACATGAATGGTTGCAAATCCTCATACTTATTGGAGGCCATACTCTGACAGAGAGCAAGCTTTGATGGTTCACCAGATGGTATGTACGAAGATGCAATAAGTGAGATTGCTGCTCCTAAAGAGGAAGATCTTTTTATAGCATATGCAAAACGTCCCAGACACTAGTACAGCAAAACAACTTGCAGCAGTGAGTCAGTTCCAAGATACGTTCCACAAATGGACTTGTGTTCCACTTATTCCCACTTGTCTTGACATCTGTTTTGCAAGTGGTGTGGTCAGGAAGCATTGATTTCATTTCTACTGCTCATCATTCAGTTTATGGATGATTAAAATTGCGGGAAAAAAGCACATGAACCGCATTGCCGGCAGTAAGACTAAGCATAATCTTTGTATCTTTAGAAACCACTGTTTTAGTTCTGTCATTTGTTTTATTACTGAACGCTGTATACCCCCAATGCGTAACATTAACAGTTACTTTAAGTTTAAACTGTTAAAACTTTCTAGATGACATTACAACAATTACAGCATTATATTTTTTTTTTACAGTTGTTGAGTGAAATGTACTTTATGACTTTTTAGTAGAATAGTAGTTTATGTTCTGTACTTTAATATTGTTAGCTATCGAAAATGATTCATGAAATGAAAATACAGGTACATTACACTGCATATAGTAAACCTCTTTCTCGCAGGATAAGAATCTAATGAGATATGCTGGCAAACAAATGTAACTTTCCCTATATTTTTCTGGGCCTTGGTCCATGGATGAGTACCTCTGCCAGAGCATGTTCATGCTCTCCATTCCCCCCAGAGCCATGATTTCTAACGCCTGCCAGGAATGGCGTTCATGCTCTCTTGCTTGGGCTGACAGCCACAGAACAAAATGGCTGCCAAATCATGCTTGTGATCCTCACACTCACCTGGTCTCTTGTTTCCTTATCCAATAATTGTATAGGAACCTTGGAATTAATATCGCAGATTTGTAATGAGCACATAACCCACATATCATTAACGTAAATGATAAAACAGTCATATCTTACAAATGTGCAAGCAAGGCAAAGTGAATCTGTCTGTGTAATATTGGATACTGTTGTGCACTATTATAAATTACTATATATGTATATATTTGTTGTAGGTAGTGCTGCGTGGTCTGTGCTGTGGTTACATCATTATTGATAGTTATGGAATATTTCTCCTGACGATGGTCCCGAGAGGACGGAAATGTTGAGATAAGATTTATACACCCTATTATGAAGGTTTGAATAAATACTCAGCATTTTTATTTGCAAAATAGAGACTGGTGAATGCCTCTTCTTTTTCTTCTTTTTCTTCTTTTTCTATACAATTTGGAATTTTCTTGTTCTGGAGGACACCCCAGCAGTTGGGTTGAGTCAGATGTGAGTGCGATCTTCTCCGAAATTAATATATATATATATATATATATATATATATATATATATACACACACACACACAGACTCTTGTGTTTTGGTTTTGGTTCTTTTTCAACCTTCTGTTTTGGTTTAAAGAAAAATGTGTGACTAATGTAGGTTTAGGTCACTATATGGTTTTTAATGTATGCATTGAGCATCCCAGTGCTGGAATTCACTATACTGACATCAGCATCCCAACAATTGTCGGGAGACTGCTATCTAAAGCCCAACATCAAGTGGAATGTCAGTGCAGGAACCCTGCCTGGTGGGATATGCACATGTGCAGAAATGCACCTGCACATGCGCATACGCCCAATATCAGACCCCCATGCGAACGGACCAGATAAGTGATAGTGTTAGGCTGTGTGAGTGCGTAGGGGGGGGGGGGGTGTTAGGGTTAAGCTGCATCAAGGGAGGGTAAGGGTTAAATCCTAGAAAGGGGGTTAGGCTACAGGGATGGTGGGTTAGGTTTAGAAGGCAGGGTACATGGGGGGTGTGGCCTGGCCGAGTCTGTTGGTAGAAGCACTTTATGTGAGCTCCTGTCTTCTCCTTCAATAGGGCTCTCTGACCGGGGACCCTGTGACCATATGCTTCTCCTGCCTACCTGTCATGGTCCGGTGCCCAGTGGAGAGTGTCGCAGAGCTGGGGGATAGTGTAAACCAGGCATGTCCAAACTATGGCCCTCCAGATGTTGTAAAACTATAAGTCCCATCATGCCTTGCCACAGTTTAGCTATTAGGGATTGCTAAAACTATTGATGGGATGTGTAGTTTCCCAACAGCTGGAGGGCCATAGCTTGGACATGCCTGGTGTAAACCCTCTCTGTGGGTTGTGGCCTTCCACTTGCGGTGCGCCGAGAACTCTATTACGCCACACAGCCGAATCCAGAGCACCAGGACCCCATGCGCGGTGCTGCGCAGCTCCCCAGACCTGCTCTGAAGCTGCGAGAGTGGGGAGAGGATTTCACTACGAGGGTGCACACAGTTAACCTATACTGCCTGATGGAACCTCTCCATTGATACTTTGCTCTTGAAGCTTAATGTTTCTGTCAAATGTGCTGTCTGCGGGACCCCACTAACCCAATACACAATTGTCCACCCTGGTCGTCAAGACATCAACCTTCTTCTTGTGCCCCTACACTTCAGACAGTCTTACTCATGGAGATTTAGTCCACTGTGACAACTTCAGATTTTTGGGATGCTCCTCAATCTACAGTGATAATATCGAGATAATGCTGCTGCTGGCTGGTGAAGGCCATGTGGGGGTTGGCCCGTGGCGATGCTCCACCTATTCGCATAATTTTCCACCTGATGTGTCACCTATCTTGATCTTAGACTGCTTCCCTTTTGAAACTCCTCTCAGTCCCATAAAAGATCCAAAACTAAACCGGACGGGATTCCGAAACACATTTGTGGCTCCACGTCTGACATGTGTCAGTACCTGATGACTCCAACTTCAGACATGTCTTCTTATTCTGTTTAGATCTCCTCACCTGCATCATCCACATCCTCTGATGGTATGTCTGCCTCCAAAAATACGATAAACCAACAGTCCCTGTCTCTGAACAAAGAGATCTGTGAGATCCTAACACAAATCAAATCGCTACCTACGAAATAGGACTTCTTGGCCCTAGAAACTGGTTTACTTTGTATAGTCAAGCAAGACTCTTTTTGCCAACTATCAAATCGTCTGAAAGAATTACTCCCTAAACCAGGGCTGGGCAATTACGGCCCTCCAGATGTTGAGGAACTACACATCCCAGCATGCCTTGCATCAGTTTCAGCATGGCCACATAGCAAAACTAATGCAAAGCATCCTGGGATGTGTAGTTCCTCAACATCTGGAGGGCCACAATTGCCCAGCCCTGCCCTAAACTGATCATGGAGATCAGGTTGGCTTCGTAATGGGTCATGAGGCCAGAGATAAGACAACTAAAGTTATTAATCTGGTCCACTATTCTTCATTATCCTCAGTCCCCTCCATAATACTATCTACACATGCTAAAAAAGCATTTGATAGAGTACACTGGGGATTTATGAATGGGGTATAAATTAGGATTGGGCTGTACCTGTCTCCACAGAATCTGGGCTTTATATGTAGGTCTACAGCAAAGGTAAGGATAATTGGTTACTTGTCTGACCCATTTGACCCATTCAAACGGCACCAGGCAGGGTTTCCCCATATCGCCCCTCCTATTTGTGTTTTGCATGGAAGCCCTTGCTAGATCTAACCCAAATATTTTTGGCTTGAAAATTGGTGGTCAGGAACACAAACTTGCCTTTTTCACCGACGACTTAGCTCTGATCTCAAAACTGAGATTTACCCTTCCAAACCTAGTAGTTGAATAAAAAAAATTTGTATATCTTTCGAATTTTAAGATGAGTTACTCAAGGCCGGTAGCTGTGAACCTCACAGCCTCTGTTAATGCTGTTAATAACCTGAAACTCTCCTTTCCTTTTACTTGTAATATCACTAAATTGAGGTATTTGGGTATTCTAATTCCTAGAGATTTATCAAAACTTTTCTCTTTAAACTTCCACCCTCTATTACAATCTCTACATGCAGACTACCAAAAATGGAGATCTGTACATTTTGTCCTGGTTTGGTAGCATAAATATTGTCAAAATTAACTCACAAAGATATTATATAAGCTTCAAACTCTCCCTATACATATACCTCTTGTGTGGTTCCAGTCTAGAGACTCATATGTGACTTTGTTTGGGGATACACATCTCCAAATTTCAAACACAATATTCTCTTAGGTGGAAACACTATGGAGGCATGCAACTTCCTCACATCCCCAGTTACTATCAAGCGGTTCTATTGAACAGAGTTTTAGAATGGACCCATGCAAAAGATTTGAAGCTCTTGGTGTCATTAGAGGAGAGTTGTTTTCCTAAATATATCGAGATTTGTTCGTGGTTGCCTTCCCTACACAAAGTTGTTCATCTGAGAGTGTTTCCTACTTTTTTAGGCTATGGAAACATGTCCGTACACTACTCCATATTTCTACAATTTCCCCTCACTTTTCCCCTTCTTTTTAATCATGGCTTCTCACCGGGCCTCAATATTTCATCTTTTAGAAATTGGACAGAGGCTGGGATATTTGGTCTGGGTCAACTGGTGAATCCAGAAGGGATTTGCTTCTTTTCTGATATCCAAGGTTCATGGAGCCTACTGAGAGGGGAATTTTGGAAATATCTCCAACTTCGTAATTTTTTAACTTCCTCCTTTTAATTTCTGAGATAACTAGAGCTTTAACCTCCTTTGAACGTCTCTGTGTATGTGTAATCTCTTACACATACAATTTCTCAACTCTACATCACCATTATAGAAAATAAATTCCCTCTCCCCTCCTCCTTCATGGGAGCTTGGGAAAGTGACCTACAAGGGATGGTACAGAAAATAGATTGGGAAGAGGTCTTTTCGCAATATCCAAACAAGCTCACTTAGTTTAGACACCCTAGAAAATGTATATAAGATTATTTATCAATGGTACCAGTTCCAATGAGATTACACAAGATGTTCCCAAAAGTTTCCAATAAATGCTGGAGATGTAATTCAGCCTTGGGGAGTTTTCTACACATACAGTATGGTGGAAATGTCCAATCATTGCCCCTTTTTGGTCTACTATTTTTAAATGTACAGAGAAAATTCTAAAGGGAGACATAACAAAAGAACCCAGTTTTTGGATACTCAACATTACTTCGGTCAACACTAAAACCTATAAAAATTATCTTCTGAGATATCTTAATGCGACAAAATAAAAGTAATACCAACACACTGGAGATCGACCAAAGCTTCCTCTATTATTGATTGGATTAGAAAAATTTAAATGGAAGATCTAATTACCTTTCCTTCAAGATCTAATTACCTTTCCTTCAAGTAATACTTCTAAATTTGCCACAACTTGGTTCCCTTGGTTGGATTTTAAAGAATTTACATTATACTTATGCCTTCTGAGACATCCGTAGCATTATCTAACCTTATTATTGCTACCACCCACCAACTACACACCTAATCCTAATATTAGTGAGACTTATGTTATATACAGTATGGGTCTCTATAAATTGGCCCTTCTCAAAATTACAGTCTCCCTCTTCTTTTCCTTCTCTTCCGTCTTTCCCTTTTCCTTCTTTCTCTTCTACATTTAATCTGTTTTCCTCAATTTTTCTTTTCTTCTTTTCTTCCCTTCCATTTCCACTTTCCTTTCCCCAATATACCTCGCATTGAACAGTTTCTTGTTTTGAATACAATGTATATTTTTTCCCTGTAAAACTATTATATTTTTGTTTGATGTACTTTATTGTAATTACATACAAATTGTACATGTTAAAATCAGTAAAAACAGTTTGTACAAAATAAGAAGGCAGGGTACAGGGGTTAGGGTTAGGCACTGGCGGGGTGGATTAGGGTCAGGCTAGAGGGGGGATGTTAATGTTAAGCTGCAGGAAGGGAGAGTTAGGAGGGGCAGAAGGAAGGTAACCCTCCCTGTCTGGAGGCGTTGGTATTCTGACCGCTAGTCATCTGTATTTACCCTGTTTTAACATTCATTGGCATAACATTTGAAAAGCCTTCCCCATGTGAAACTAAATCACAAAATCCCCATTGTGAGGAATTATGTTGCAGCACATTCTATATGTGTATTATTGCAAAACAGAAATGATAATAACAGATACAACAGTTATGTAATTTACATGTTCCAATGACAACAGAAGCACATATTTTTGTAATTAATTACAACGATATCTCCACTCATATTAAAATATTTTAAAACATTGGCATGAAAAGAATTTGCCCAGTCTTTAGATTTTTTTTACAATACTAGGACCAAAGATTAACACATTGCATATACACATGTAGGTAGAAAATCCATGGTTTCCCCCAGCTCACTGAATGGTATTAGTAACCAGTCTTGAACACTACATGATAATAGAATTCAGAGATATTGGTTACATATATTTTGCGCAAAATTATGTGTATGCCCCCAAGCCAACGTCAAGGCTTCTCTGTATATTGGGGGTCCCTAGTGCTGTATCTAGGTCCAGGGTGCGGCACCCCAAAAAAACAGCATAAGCTAGAAAGCCCAGAGTAGCACACCAGTAAATATACTAAAGTGTTAAAAGAGATAAGTGGGAGGAAGCCAAAAACTATAGAAATTGAGACAGAAGAAAAAAAAAGTAATTAAAATATTAAAGAAATAGTGTTAGTGAGAAAAAAAAGTGCTAAGTGTTAATAGAATGTAAAGGTGTGCCACACTAGAGCCACCAGGTCCAACCAGTCTAGGGGCACCAAACCCCACACCACCATTACCTTAAATTCGGTCTACGATTAGCCAGCAAGTAGCTACGTAATAATGGCTCCTTACTTAAATATATCTAAACTAAGAGCAATCTAGCTTGGAGCAACCCCATAGTACACGGTGTGGCATATCAGGACCTGCATCTCCTCCTAATGCAGGCTCCTTTCTGCCTCTCACAGCATACATATAGATAGTGACAGGTGCTCATGCTTAGTAATACCATTCAGGTGCATGGAAAGGAGGGGTAATACTGAGTAAGTAAAAAATCCATGGTTTCCCTCAGCTCACTGAATGGTATTAGTAACCAGTCTAGAACACTACATGATAATATAATTCAGAGATAATGGTTATATATATATTTTGCTCAAAATTATGTGTATGCCCCCAAGCCAACGTCAAGGCTTCTCTGTATATTGGGGGTCCCTATCCATCCATTAGTAGGCCCTGTTTGGGGTTAGTATAAATTTAATGTATAGCATTTTGGTGTGATGGAGATAGTATTTATGTAATGTTTGTGTAGTCTTTTACAATGGGGGCTATTATGGTTATATAAAGGTGATTATAATGTAAAGTGGGGCTTGAAGATATGTAATTTAATGTAATGGTAACCATTAAAGACTGCTGGGGACTATTAATGTAAAAAGCCTTGAGTACTTGCATAGCTGAGGCTGTCGGGACTCAGCGGGGACCAGTGATGTGGCTAGCTGTCATTGGAAAGTGGCCCTGCAGAGTTCTTTACCTAGAAAAGACAAACCTCGCTAGGGAGAGCAATATAGCCAGATGGTGATCTGCACCAGAGCTTTCATGTAAGTAGTATAAGCTCATAGGTGTTAGTGGTAATGGTTCATTTTCTATCCATCTTGTAGCAAATGTTCATCTTACTATATACTATACATGTAGCGGTATACATATATGCTTTTCATATCTATTCTATCCAGTCACATATTTCAATGATAAATGGTAGGCTAGTATACATTTTTGGATTCCCTACTTTTTCGGTTTAGTATTTCACTCCATGAAACAGTTGGCAGTTGGCAGTTCAGATTAAAAAAAAACACATGTTATTGGCGATAAAGCTCAGTTTATAAAAAGTAATTCTTATTCACACCAGCACTCAAATGCTTTCTGCAAGCTATGGCGATGCTCTTTCATACTGCTCCCTAGGAGGTGAATTTACTAAAGCTTCAAACAATGAAAATAGATGATAGTGCCCATAGCAACCAATCAGATTGCGTCTATCATTTTATAGGAAGCAATAGAGAAATAATAGACAGATTGGTTGCCATGGGAAACATAATTTATAAAAGCTTATTAAATTTACCCCTTGAGTTCTGGATAGTTGTAAGTAGTGGCAAACCAGCAAGGCGATTACTATTTTGGCCGGGGGAACTTGTATAAATAGTTCCCCACTGCTGTGGCATTACCCTGCTGACTGTTTGGGCCCAATGCTGGTTGTCAAAATATGAACGACCCCTAGGTACTGTTTACCTAGAACGGCGCCCACGATCTATATCGTGGGTATCTTGCCGCAAATCGCAGGCATCGCATGCATCTTATGTGTTTGTAATGTTAAATTACCTTCCAATCAACCAGATCAACCCAATGGACCCGATTGTACATAGGGAACAATGTTAAATTCCCTTCCAATCAACCAGATCAACCCAATGGACCCAATTTTACATAGGGAACAATGTTAAATTCCCTTCCAATCAACCAGATCAACCCAATGGACACGATTTTACATAGGGAACAATGTTATATAGCCCCCCAGACCACAAATTGAATTGAATAACCACCCTGAAGTGTGAAATGCCCCCCCCCCATTGTTAACGTCACTCCGCGGTCAACGTCATCCCAAAGCGTGGCGAGCGCAGCGAGCCCGCGAGGGGCGGCGGTACGCTTCCTGCGATCTTTTCATACCCCCACTATCCACGTCGGCGTGGAGTTGAAAATAGAAAGTGTGGCGAGCGCAGCGCGCCACCGAGCCCGAAGCGTGGCGAGCGTAGCGAGCCCCACGAGGGGACGCGGATACCTGTGAAGCCCACAAGGGGACACGGATACCTGTGAAGCCCGCGAGGGGACACGGTTACCTGTGAAGGTATCCGCATCCCCTCGCCACGCTTCGGGCTCGGTGGCTCGCTGCGCTCGCCACACTTTCTATTCTTAACTCCACGCCGACGTGGATAGTGGGGGTGTGTCCAGGGCTGCCAAGAGAAATCCTGGGCCCCGGTACAACAGCGTCACGGGGCCCCCCTGGAGTGGCGAGCAACAGAAAAGAGGTGTGGCCATTAAAGGATATAGGGGTGTGTACCACACCATATACCCTTTATGCAACACAATAGTAGACCCCTTATACTTGCCCCTTACACATTATGCTACACAGAATGAGCCAAAATTCTAATCGATTACTTGCCGCCCCGTTCGTATGCAGCAGTGTGGACAGAAGCGTGGGGTGGTGGATATGGGTTGCGCCCATGGGAGTAAGGGGTCGTGGTCACGGATGGGCAGATAGCGCCAGGGTCCCTGCGGACGATGAGAACTAGGTAATAGCTCCCATCCTCCGCAAGGACCCCACTGCTGTCTGCCCATCCGTCACAGGGACCCTCTGCCCCCCTGCGCTGCCCAGACCCCTATGCCATACAGCAGGGGTGGCTAGCCCACGGATCCTCTCTCCAAGATCTGTGGCTGGCACGATCATCCCCATTTGAAGCGCCGCCTCTGGAGTATAAGGCTCCCAAGCTCACACACGCAGCAGGGAAAGCGGCAACAGTTCTGGCAAGAAGCTGCAGATGCCACTACTTGCAGTATTGCCGAGCTGAGCTGCCGGTATCTGCTGTGTCCCCCAAAGCTACAGATCCGGCGCCAAGAGCAGCTGCATTGTGATGGCCAGCGATATGTGCGGCTGGAGGGAGAGGGGGGATTGTGTCCATTAAACCTCTTTAATGTCATGTGATCCTGGGCAGTATGGTCCCACCCAGATCGCATTCCATATATGATCCATCATAAATGGGCCCCATGTAGCCTGTTCCCTTCACACACATTGGAGGTCATTCTGATTGACCACAAAGCTGCAAAATTTGCAGCTTTGCGGGTCATCTAAATACCTCCGATTTCACGCATGCGAACGGATGTTTTACATACAGTAATCATCGATTTGCAGCTTGTGTGCCGGGCAGTGCGGTCGCCGACCATCAAATGATTGCTCAAGCGCTCGCAGATCTAAGTCAGTCTCTGCTGTCTTAGATCTGTGGCGCTCCTGTACCAGAAGAGGGTGGGCAGCTGACATCAGCTGCCCTCCCCCGGCACCCACGTCATAGGAGTTCCCATCGGCGCAACCCATATCCACCACCCCACGCTTCCGTTCACACTGCTGCATGCGATCGGGGCGGCAAATAATCGGTTTGCCGCGCCCGCTCACACAAAGTGGCTGCACATGCACAACATCACTCCCCTGTGTGAACGTGCGGAGGAGCGAACCAACCTGAATGAGGGCCATAGCCTGTTACACACACACATAGCCTGTTACACAAACACACACATATATATATATACATACAAAGCCTGTTACACACACACATATATACAAAGCCTGTTACACACACACATATACATACATAGCCTGTTACACAAACACATATACATACATAGCCTGTTACACACACACATATATACAAAGCCTGTTACACACACACATACATAGCCTGTTACACAAACACATATACATACATAGCCTGTTACACACACACATATAGCCTGTTACTTACACACACACACACACACACACACATATACATACATACATAGCCTGTTCCTTCACACATACAGAACATAGCCTGTAACACACACACACACACACACACACACATATATATACAAAGCCTGTTACACACACACATATAGACATACATACATAGCCTGTCACACACACACACACACACATATAGACATACATACATACATAGCCTGTTACACACACACAAAGCCTGTTACACACACATACCCTGTTACACACACACACATATACACAAAGCCTGTTACACACACACACACACACACACACACACACACACACACACACACATAGCCTGTTACACACACACACAGCCTGTTACACACACACACACATAGCCTGTTACACACACATATATACATACATACACAGTCTGTTACACACACACATGCTTTTTGTCTGTTCCCCCTGTCCATAGCCATGCATTGCGGGCGGCATTACCTTGTGAAACAGGAATTTGGAGCAGGACAGCCATCGCTGACCGGCAGGGGCTGGCTGGCAACTTTCAGCCTGGGGGACAGACACAAGCAAGTGGCCCAACTTTTCAAGGGGCATAGCCATGACAATAATGTTCAGGGAATGGCTTGTGTAATGTGGGTGTGGTTTAGGCACATGTGGGGTTTACCGGTATGCGCAAAAAGTTTGATATTCAGTTTTTTTTAAGCTCAGTTAAAATTAAAATCCATATTTAAAAAAAAAAAAATTGTCAGCACTTGCTCTGACATCTCTGGCCACGCAATTATGCAATTAAAAGTTTCCGATTAGCTTAATTAGTCTCTTCCCATGCATTGCACACAGCTTCCATGTCCCGGGCACAGGACAGGTACTACCCCTAACAATTCACCCGCTCCCTACATACTACCACTAACCCCACTATACTACCACTAACCCCACATCCCTCACACACACACACACACACACTACCTAAACTACCCCTGACCTGCACGTACTTTCCACACACACACACACACCACACTAGCCCTAACCCTGCTTCCCACATACACTACCCCTAATCCATCACTTGCTCTTCTATACCACCCCTAACCCTGCATCTGTTCCCTGCATGCACTACCCACCCCCCCGCTCCTTGCACCTGCTCCATTTACACACTACACCTAATCATGCACCTGCTCCCTGCACACACAACACCACCCCTAACCATGTTCATGCTCTGTTCACACACTACGCTACCCCTAATCATGCACCTACTCACACTACACCACCCATAACCCTGCACCTGCTCCCCGCACACACTACCCCTAATCCTGTACCTGATCACACTACACTACCCCTACCCTGCACCCACTCCCGCAGAAATTACACCACCCCTAACCCTGCAGTTGCAGAAACACTACCCCTAACTACAAACTACACCACCACCACCCTGCACCCGCACACACCATTGGCAGGCAGGCTGCTTATAAAAAAAAATAAAAAAATCCCTTACCCACAGGATTTAGGGGCGAGTTGCACTAAGCTTTAAAAGTGATAAAATGGAGAGTGATAAGCAACCAACCATTCGGCTCCCGTCTGACATTTTCCAACACAGTCTGTGACATGGCAGACAAGGGCTGATTGGCTGGCTGTTTAGCACTCTCTATTTTATCACTTTGAAAGCTTAGTGCTTCTGGCCCTATGTCTGCAAAAAAAAAAAATCATGCAACTAATTTTTCTTAATTGGAAAACATATGTAATGGGAAAAACAAAGATACCAACACATATAACTTGTATACAAACACACACAAAAAAAAAATATATATATATAGACTTTATTATGTAAACCGAGCCCCTGCCATTGATTGCTAAAGGAGTGGAGTAGTAGTCTGTCCTCACCTCTGCCCTCTCTCTCCTGCAGTCTGGACTCTGGGGGCTCCATAAGGTTTCTTTTAATGCTGCTCCTCTTTCAAGTGCAGTTAGCACTACGCAGTGCAGCAAACCCCGATAAGCTCCGCCCCTTTTCACTCTTTTGCCTCTGGAATTGCTGGGAGAGGAAACCTGGCTCTCCATTGGTCAAAGGCAGCCATCTTTTTGTAGCCAGCTACGGGGGCAGCCATTTTCTGTTAGCCCCGTGCTGCTACTACTACATAGGTAAGAATCGGCCGTGGCATGGGGAGCAGCAGGAGGCAGGACGGAGCATCATGACATGTACCTGCCTCTGGTAGTCAGGTGGGCGGCCCTGTAACACATAAATTATACTGGCCTGGGGGGCAGATGGCACCCTGCCCCCCGCCTAGCCCGCCTCGGGCTTAGGCACATTCGGGGGCGTGGCCTAATCGCGGACCCGTGGCCACGCCCCCTTTAAAAATTTTTTTTTTTTTTTTTTTTTTTTGTGTGTCGGGACCCGGGCCCCCCTGGTAGGCCCGGGCCCAGGTAAAATGTACCCGCCCCCCCTGCCTCTCGGCGGCCCTGGGTGTGTCTGTGTGTTTGTGTGTGTGTGTGTGGGCAGGGGGGGGGGGTGTTGAGGGCAGCATTGTAATCATATGGTGTATTAAATACGGCCACCAAATACTAATGCCTACTAACGGCTACGACATAGGAGTATATGAATGAGCAGAATACGTCAGCTTAGTAAATGTGTTGTATTCTCCATTCGAATTTGCAGGTCGTATATGGCTAATCCCGTTCTAACACGTCCGTACAGGGTTAGTAAATTTCCCCCAAAGAATCACAGTTACAGTATATCACATAAATGAATTACTACTCATCTAGTTGCATTACTAAATAGTCATTTTCTTACCTACTGCAGGGAAGGTGGCCTCATACAATTTTAAAAGATATTAATAACAGATGTGGAGGTGTTTTATTTAACTATTTATAAGTGGTGTGAATTTTCTCTTTATAAATCTTGTGGATGTGAGTGCATATTCCCATCTGTATACAATATAATATAATTATGTATTAAATGTGTTTTTATTACAAGTTAGTGTTGTACAGTAGTATAGTAATGCCACTTCAGCATTGAGTACACATACACATAACTGTTGGATATACAAGGCTTCAGTGATGCATTATTGCACACAAGTAGCTCTATATCTGAATTGATTGCATTGAAGTTTATATATATATATATATATATATATATCTCTTATATATTTAGCCAGATCCGTCACTCACAATTAGTCTAGCAAACGGTGGGCGGGCTTCCACGGGTGATTGACAGGCCCATAGTCAGTCAGCCACAATGCAAAACATGCCAACTTCCGTCTTACACAACCCTCTGCTCTCCACAGCAGCTATCCGCCCCCTCCTCGCCCGCCACTCCCCATCGCCGCCCAGCCACACAACAAGCCCGCCCCACGGCTACACGGCACGCCCCCCCCCCTCAGCCTCCAGCTTGCACACCTATCCGCCCCCTCCTCGGCCGCCACTCCCCATCGCAGCCCAGCCACACAACAAGCCCGCCCCACGGCTAGACGCCGCGCCCCCCCCCCCCCCCCCCCCCACCGGTCTGTGGTGGGCGCCGGCGTCTGCTACACAGGCTTAGCCTGTTTTGCACCCCTCTCTGAATGCTGCTGTCCGGCGCTCCCTTCCCTGCTGCCCGGTGCTCCCTTACCATCCTCCTCCAATAGTCCTGCCGTCGCAGCCTCCATGCGACCCACTGACTCAGACTCCTCCATGGGGCCCAATCCCCTCTCAGTGCCAAACTGCCTGCCGTGATATCGCAGTCGCCTGTCTAATGACGGTTCCCGGGACCCCATCGTATTCCGCTGCCACAGCCCGCCCGGAGTCATGTCGTCACCCGGCGATGGCGCCACCAGTAACCGATGCCTCCAGCAGACGCAGCCTCATCCACGGGACCTGCTGCTGCCAGGCGCTGAACCTCAGCACACCTGCTGCTGCCTGCTACCTTAGGTACTCTACACCTCATGTATATTTAAAATGAAGAAGGGGAATATGCATGGGAGGGGGTGCACGGGACACATACCAACCTGTCTCTATCCTCTGCCTTTCCCCCGCTGTTCTCTATCTCTCTTTCTCTCCCTCTCTCTCTCTCTGCCTCCCCTTCTCCCTCTCTCCCTCTGCTTTTCTCTCTCTCTCTCTCTCTGCCTCTCCTTCTCCCTCTCTGCCTCTCCTCATCCAACTATGCCTTCCACCTCTCTCTCTCTCAGCATACCCCTCTCTGTCTCTCCCCCCCCCCCCCTTTGCCTCCCCTTCTCTCTCTCTCTCTCTCTCTCTGCCTCCCCTTCTCTCTCCCCACTCTTCTTCTCTCTCTCTCCTGTCTCTCCGCTCTCTCAGAAAATGTGCACTAACCCCCTCTTGCCATCCCATCCCCTATAGTAGTGCCCCCCCCCTATCATTTACTTCAGGATTCACCCTTGCTGGCGCTTATAGAAGGACAGGACAGCTGAGCGTCAGCTCAGCTGTCCAATTCTATCAGACACAGCAGACTGCGTGGGGGTGGGGGGGGGGGGGGGCGCAGGAAACTTTTTGGCTTGGGGGAGCAAATTTTACAGTTACGCCACTGCCCACACCCGCACGGTCCCAGTGGCGGAACTATGGAGGGTGCAGGGGGTGCAATTGCTATGGGGCCCGGGCACCCCCTGCACCCATTTATTCTATTTGAGCAATGCCGCACGGGTAGTGTCAGCGGCGCTGTCCCAGACACCTTTCCCTGTCAGCGGCGGCCAGTGCGTGATCCAGCCCGCCCTCCCCTATGATGGTGCCGGGGCTCAATGTCACTATTTTAGTGACCAGTCCCGGCGTTAATCGTGCAGGACCCATGCTGCTGCCAGTGCCAGGACCCCTGGCGCTGTCCCGGACAGGACACCCATCCCTGTCAGCGGCACTGTGTGTGACTGACTTTGAAGGGATGGAGGGAGAAGTGGTGATCCAGCCCCCTCCCCTCTGACCTCATATCGGGAATCGATGTCACTATTTAGTGACTAGCCCCGGCTGTCGGCTGAATCATGCAGGAGGACCCATGCTGCTGCTGCCTGCGCTGTGCGCCGCGGTAGACATGGGAGGGAGCTGCGCTGCCTGATATGTGAGCTCAGCTGGGAAACAGCATGCCTCCACAGCGGAAACCCGGTGCAGAACTGCAGACGAATGAAAGACCCGGCGCCGACAGGGAGACCTTCCCTCAATGCTGGAGGTAAACTTCAGCACTTATTTTTAAGGGTGAGGTCGTAGATGGGGACTTGGAAGGAGCAAGGGGGGGAGGGGGGGTGTCTAACCTCTCTCATGTGTCTCTCTCTCTCTCCTGCTCTGTCTAACCCCCCCCCCCCTCCTGTCCTTTATCTTTCTTTATATCCTGCACTCTCTCCTCTGGTCTAATCTCTCTCTCCCCTGCACTCTCCCCCATTTTGTTCTATCTGTTACTCTATTTCTCTGCTGCACTTTCTACCCCCACCTCTCACTCCCTCTCCATCTAACCTCTCTTCTCTTTCTTCCTCTCCTCTGTTCTCCCCTGTGGCTCACATCCATCTAGATTCTAAACGCTCTCCCTCCCTAACCACCCCTCTCTCTCTCTCCGCGATACCCTCTTTGGCTCTTAAATCCTTTTCTCTTCTGCCACCCCGAGGGGCATTTTAGTGACAGTTGGGGGGCCCCTTTCAGGATTTTGCTATGGGGCCCAGAAGATGATAGTTACGCCCCTGCGGCCCGGAGCAGCAGCAAACACCCAGAAGACGCTGCCTACCAACCCCAGCTGCCACTCCCGTGCCCACCGTCACCGTCCAGCAGAGCCTACACGCCGCACCCCCCTGCCTCGCTCCCTGGACACACACACCCATCCATCCATGCCTCCAATACTCACAAGTACACACACACACACACACACACACACACACATCCATTCCTCCAATGCTAACAACTACACACACCCATGCATGCCTCCTATACTCACAACTACACACACACACCCATCCATGCCTCCAATACTCACAACCACACACACATCCTTGCCTCCCATACTCACAACTACACACACACCTCCTTACCTGCAATACTCACAACTACACAAATACCATCCATGCCTCAAATACTCACAACTACACACACACACACACACACACACACATGCCTCTAATACTCACAACTACAGATGCACGCGCACATACACAAACACATCCATCCCTAAAATACTCTCAAGTACACACACACAAACAATGCCTGTAATACACACACCCAGCCATACCACACACACACACACACACACACACACATCTATGCCTCCAAAACCCAAAAGTACACACTCACATCCATGCTTTCAATACTCACAACTACACACACACACACATCCATGCCTACAATACTCACAACTACACACACACATCCATCCATGCCTCCAATGCTCACAACTACACACACCCATCTATGCCTCCTATACTCACAACTACACACACACCCATCCATGCCTCCTATACTCACAACTACACACACACCCATCCATGCCTCCTATACTCACAACGACACATACACCCATGCCTCCTATACTCACAACAACACATACACACACATCCATGCCTCCTATACTCACAATGACACATACACACACATCCATGCCTCCTATACTCACAATGACACATACACACACACCCATCCATGCCTCCTATACTCACAACGACACATACAAACACACCCATCCATGCCTCCTATACTCACAACGACACATACACACACACCCATCCATGCTTCTCACGGCCGTAGCTGCAGGCTTTAGGACTTAAGCACACTTACTTTTATCTATTATAATTTTTGCTTTCACTTTAAGGTCCCTTCAAACATCACGGTGTGCCACTGTACACTTTACTATGTTTGCCCACTAACGCACCAACGTCATTTTCAAACACACACACACATCCATACTTCCAATACTCACACAAAACAAACACACCACTCCATGCCAATCATGACAACTACACACACACACACACACACACACACACATCCATGCCTCCAATACTCACACTAAACAAACACACCACTCCATTCCAATCATGACAACTACACACACACACACACACACATCCAGGCCTCCAATACTTACAACTACACACACACACAACCATCCATCCCTCCAATACTCACAACTAAACACACCCACACAAACACACACCCATCCATAGCTCAAATACTCACAACCACACACAAACATCCAAGTACACACACACAACCAACCATCCCAGCATCACAACTACACACACACATCCTTGCCTACCATACTCACAACCACACACACACCTCCTTACCTGCAATACTCACAACTACACAAACACCATCCATGCCTCCAATACTCACAAATACACACACACACACACACATATCCATGACTCCAATACTCACAACTACACAAACACACACACACACACACATCCATGACTCCAATACTCACAACTACACACACGCACACACACACATATCCATGCCGACAATACTCGCAACTACACACACACATCCATACCTGTAATACACACACAACCACCCATTGCACACACACACATTTATGCCTCCAATACTTACAAGTACACACATCCATGCTTTCAATACTCACAACTACACACACACCCATGCCTCCAATACTCACAAGTACACACACACACACACACACACATCCATTCCTCCAATACTCACAACTACACACACCCATGCATGCCTCCAATACTCACTACCACACACACACACACACATCTTTGCCTCCCATACTCACAACTACAAACACCCGACCTTGCCTGCAATACTCACAACTACACAAATACCATCCATGCCTCCAATACTCACAACTACACACACATGCCTCCAATACTCACAACTACAGATACGCGCGCACATACACACACACATCCATTCCTAAAATACTCACAAGTACACACACACAAACAATGCCTGTAATACACACACCCAGCCATACCACACACACACACACATCTATACAAACAATGCCTGTAATACACACACACACACACACACACACACACACATCTATGCCTCCAATACCCACAAGTACACACTCACATCCATGCTTTCAATACTCACAACAACACACACACATCCATGCCTACAATACTCACAACTACACACACACACACACATCCATCCATGCCTCCAATGCTCACAACTACACACACACCCATCCATGCCTCCAATACTCACAAACACACACACACATCCTTGCCTCCAATACTCACAACCACACACACACACACACACATCCTTGCCTTTTTTGACAATGTTTACAATAAAAGCATCAGAATGTTCATCCTCTTTTCAAACTCTTATAAAATATTTCTATTCAAATACATATTTCCCTCATCTACATTAGGTAACATTTAAACAACAAAAAATTCATCATAACCCTATCACACACTACACCCCCTTTGCAATTATATGCACTTTCTATTGTAAACATTTATGCTCTCACTCAAATTAACTTTACCCACATTCTTCACCATATTACACTACATCTCACACTCACATATATTTCTACTTCTAATGGGGCGAAGCCCCTCACGACGGTGTGAAGAGCGCCCGGAGGGCGCGATGAATCACCTAGTATATATATATATATATAAGCACTTACCCAACCTTGCAGCAAGGAGAGAAACAGACCAGCACTCGTTTTAGATGAAAAAAAGAATAAGTGTATTTGAGAAGTATTACAACATGGCAAACATCTCTAGTAACATTAAACAGACCCGACAGGCTGTTTCAACTGGATTCCAACCAGTTGTCATCAGGGGTATATAAGCGCAAATACACTTTCTCTAGCGCACATCATTTGACAGTATTTTTCAATAATCAATTTTTTTATAGATTCTGGTTTCAAGGATGTATCCAATTAGCAGCAGTAATTTTTCACAGCTAGTTGACTTTGCACTGCAAACACTAGAATCCAGTGGCGGCCCGTACCTTTTCTGGGGAGGGGGGCTGCCTGTGGCCGCTTTGCAGGCACCTCTCACCCCCCCCCCCCCCACAGGAGGGAGGGAACACCTCCCAATGGGACCGCCTTGGTGACTGGCAGGTCGGCCTTCCAATAGTCGGAGGACGCAGGTCAGACTGCCAGTCACAGTGAAGCTAATGCAGTCTCTCAGACTGCATCTGGCTTAACTACAGTGGCGGATTTTACCTGGGGGGCTGCAGCCCTGATGCCCATAGGTAAAAACCGAGACTGATAGAATCCCTAGAAAGCCAGCAAAGGATCATTATAGTTTGCCAGACGCTGGAGCCCTCCTGTCAGAGAACCCAATGGACCCCTGCCACACCTTCAGTGACACTGAAACACGGAGCACCTTGAAAATAGAAAGAGAAAAAGAAAAAGTGTCTACACAAAGAAACCGCTATATGTTTACAAAGAATCCTTCTATAGTCAATTCAGTACAATTTATTGTCACCACACAAAGATACCTTTATGCATGTTAATCTCCCTCTCTCTTGGTGAGTGAGGTATGCTCATCACTTGAAAATGTTTGCACTCCTGGATGACCCTACTAATGGAATAAAAACCCATCGTCATTTTACATTATTTCTTCTGTTGCACGTATTCATATTTACGGAGATCATCACTTCATCTGTAGAGACACCGACCTTTACCTATAGAAAACAGTAAGAATAGAAGATACTGGAAAAATGAAATGCTACCGGCCTGTACAACCTTATACTTACTGTGAGTTTGGGTACACCATCAGTCTTATTTACTATGAAATAAGACACCTCAAACTGCGAATGAATTTTGGTTAATTCCCCCCTCCCCCATTTCCTTTTCCATATATTCATACGAATACATTCTGGAGGTCAAGAAGCATTGAAAAAACAGACTACATTACCGTAAATCTTGTAGGAACTGGTGAATTATTTATTGTTGCGCCTTAAATATTGGAATTCCCAAATTTCTTGTTGTATATGCCAGTTGTACCAAGAAAATGACTCACAGCAAAACAAGTTTTTTGTTAATAGTTGTACATTTAAATATATAAGTTAATTGCAGAAATATATTTTAATGAGTCTGTATTAAATTTTGCTGCTTAGGGCACCTGGATCTAGGGTTGGCGAGCACTGAATCTGCCTATCACAAAATTAAGGATGTTTATGATTAAGACATCATTGTTGTATTTAATACAGATGGCGGCTGTGAAACGTCTAAGATGCCTCCTCTACACTCTCGAGGAGCCGGAAAGTGGGTTTTGGTGGCAGTGAGTGTGGTTGGGGGTGTGTTGTGCTATATTTAGAAGTTTTGCCTAGGGTGCAGAGAAGATTTCCAATGGACCTGCTGACATTATTATTATTATTATTAGTATCATACATCAAACCTAGACCTCTCTGTGGTAATGGGGGCTATGAAGATCCTTGTTGCCTAGTCCATAACTATGGGCAGTATTCAATGATAATATTCTCCGTGCACGGCGAGCATTTTTTTTTGCTCGCCGTGCACTCTCCGTGTTCCGGAGGGCTCGCTGCCACTCCTGCTCCCCCTATTCAACGTGTTAAAGACTCGCCGCCACTCGCGGCGAGTCTTAACCCCTGCAGCGGACGAGCGTCCGCGGCAGGGAGCTGTCAGGGAGCCGGGGGACGTAGCAGGCAAGAGAGATTAAAGTCTCTCTTGGCTGCTGCAGGGGATATGGGGAGGGGAGCAGGGCTCCCCTGGACCCAGGCAGCACAGGCTGCCCCCCTATAGCCAGCGGGGGACCCAGTATTCACTGTACCCGAACGTGCTTCAGGTGCAGTGAATATATGAATATCTAATGAGCGGCTCGAGCGCTCCGGCCCCCTGCTGGCTGCACTGTGTAAAAAAAAAAAAAAAAAAATGTAAAAAAATATTTTTTTTAAAATTAAATATATATTCATGTGCTATAGGCACATGAATAAAAATAACATGGCCCTTCACAGAAAAAAAAACCTGATTTTTTGACACCAAAATTAAAAAAAACACCCTTTTAGTTTAAAAGTTCACATTCCTGCTCTCCATCAAAAGATGGAGAATTTCTACACGGAGAGAGACGGCGAGAATCACTTAGAAAGACGGAGAATATTTCACATTGAATAGGGTGGCTCGCCTTTGGAGAAAAAAAACCTCTCTCCACCGCGTGAAAAGCACAAACTCTCCAGAAATCACAGCGAATTTTTCTCATTGAATACTGCCCTATGACAGAGATGTGACCAATGCAATGGATATTATCACCACTGTACATATATGACTTAGCAAACCACAACATCAAGTACCTTGGTTTGACGGGATGCGGTTAATTTCCCGGCGGTCGGAATCCCGACGTTCAAAATCCCGACGCTGGAATCCCGACTGCCGAAATCCCGACCGCCGAAATCCCGACCGCCGAAATCCCGAAACTTTCTCGCTCCATGGGTGTCCATGACACCCATAGAGGAAGAATAAATTAGCTTGCCGTGCATAGCGAGGCACCGGGCCCGCAAGGGGGGTCGATCCACGCCCCCCCCCTTGTCGGAATTTCGGCAGTCGGGATTCCAGCATCGGGATTTTGAACACCAGGATTCTAACCACCGGGATTCCATACCGAATCCGATAACAGTGTTTGTGAACTCAAGAAAGGGAGCAGTAGACTTGAAAGATGGTGAACGAAGACAAACCGGGTAGAGGATAAGTTAAAGCTAATCAAACATATTGGAAAATATCAATCAACAATTATCCATGCCTGACATTGTCCTCTCTTCTTCCACTAACTAATTCAAACCTTACTTGCACTGTATAATACTTCCTAGTATTGATTGATATGGGTTCCTTGAGTTATTAGCCGCAGTCAGGTGTTGTAGAGTAATTTGACTATTACTGATCTGTATTGTGATTTCTCTAGTGCATTATTCTTTTAGCATTTATTGGTCTTTTTCCTTTTTAATTTAAATGTTTTCTGTCTTACAGTATTTGTGTGTGGCTTTAAGTGATGGTAATGTCTTTTTTCTGTATGTTGTATTTGTTTGAAATTAGTTAGTTGAAGAAGAGACGATGATGTCAGGCATAATAGTTAAGTGAAGGCAGGTGGCCTATAATGGGAGAAGGGTTAGATTACCAGGTCCCTACCCTATCTGAAAAGCAAAACGTAATTCTGTAATTCTCCTTATAATTTATTTAGATTTGTGCATTTATGGTTAACATTTAAAACTATAGTCACACCCTGGTCAGTCATATTACGCATATTACTCTACGCTTACTGGTGTAGTACTACCTGTGCATCACTCCATATATGTGGCATTTTTTTGAACAAGCACACTAGGAATATTATGCACATACTGTATGGTTGAGAAAGCTGCATTGTTGTGGTCATGGGCAGGTGCAGTTAGCAAATGACCATGATAGCAGCTGCCACAACAAGCAAACCACTTATGATTGGATGGTTGTGAATGCTGTCCTGATTGGTGCTTTCTTCTTTGCTCAGAAATAGTTTATTAGCACATATTTATAAAACATAGATTTTTTTGGACTAAATCACATAAATGAACAGTTTCTTCAGTCTTTTTGTTTGCCATGAAGTAATGCGGTAGCTATCCCAAATTTACCAGCTGTTTATATTACAATTCTGAGTTAGGAAAGGTGATGTCACAGTGTTCCCACCCCACCCCACCCTATAATTATGACTAAAACATTAATAAAAATTCCACATGGGTCTACACTCACACCTGTTTCCTGCCGTGAAGAGCGAAACTGATGCTCATTAATACTCTCCTAAGATCAAGAATATTTAGTTTTGTATTTAATGCATGTGTATACAGAGAGGACAGCAGTACTTGTCTTGTGCCATGCATGAAATATATGGCATGCAAGTAAAGTACTTCTGAGATGGATTCAAAATGTTACAATTATTGCACATTAAATCCGAACTTATACAAGGATATAGTCAATGTTTCCACGCATGGAGTCAACTTTTTGTTTTCTGTAAGGTTGTTTCATATTTAAGAATGAACATGTCAAATGTCAATGTGGAGTCTGTATGAATATATTATATAGTGGCACAGGAGTGGACCCAGAACAAAAAGATAGCGGGAGGGCACCATGACAGAGGAAGGGCAGAGGGGTTTATTTTTGCAATTAGTAGGCCTATGAGCTCCAGGAAAAGTGAGTGTGGCTTCACAAAAGGTCATGGCCCGGCACAGGTCTTGTAACCGATAGTCAGGATGCTGTATTCTGTCTGCTGGCATCCTGCCCGCTGGAACAGTATTATAGTCGGTAATAGTATGTCTCTCTGGTGTGTAGACATGTCACGAACTGTGTGATGCTCTGTGGTGGTGGCACCGTGGCAGCATAAGTTTATGGAGATGCTTCACCGCATCAGATACTAAAAAGCTCACAAAAATAGAGGGGAGAGTGGATGCAGCAAAATGCAGATAATACGTGCTGCAGTGCACTTGGATCAACCCAGAGGTGGAACTACCATCGGTGTAGCAGGTGCATTTTACCGAGGGCCCCACAGGACTAAGGTGCCCACTGTTGCTACCCACTACTGTGTGGCATATTGTGAACTTGTGCTGGAGAGGTGGAGGGGGCCCAAATTATATTTTTGCACCTGAGCCAACCACTCACAAGTTCCACCAATGGACCAGCCTATATAAACTTTACAATTTGATGCCGTCTATGTGTCAGTTATATCGTTGGGGTAGAACCAATACAATGTGTTGCACATTTGAAACACTTTATCTCTAATGTATCCAGTTCAATAAGATACAGAAAAAAATCAGTCTTCATAAATGGGAACATGAAGATCTCTAAATGATTTGCCAACTGGCTTTTAATGTTGGAGGAAGAAGGAAAGAAGCCAAGTGAATGCTATTCCAGTGTGTCCTGAAAAATGCTTTCTGCAAATGGAAAAACAGATTAGAACTACAAGTACCATGACACCACGGGATATGGGTTCTTGGCTCAACAGATTTGCTGAATGAACAAAGACATTGAGTCCAATGGAACAGCATTTTACAACTATGACTTCCAATAAGATAAAAGCCCAAATAATCTTTATATGCTCACAAAAATAACACAGAAAGACATCTTTTGGATATGATTTTGTAAAAGCAGTACTGAAATTTCAAGGTTGAATAATAATCATATTCCATCAAAGTCAGATCTTCTTAGACTCCAGTAATCCACTTTCAATAAAATAAAAAACCTATAAATCTTAAAATTTTTAAATGCTGCTCAGTTTAGCTTAATTTTATGACATATATAAATTAGGGATGTGCACCGGCCACTTTAAGTGTTTTGTGAAACATGTTTTGGATCTGTATCTCTTCCAGTGTTTTGGATCTGGATTTGTTCCAAAACACCACCCTTCATTTTCGTGTTTCGTTGTGTTTCGTGTTTTGGATCTGTATTTTTTTTTTTAACAAAGCCATAAAAAATCACTAAAATTGCAGAATTTGTTTTAGTTTTTTGCCTCTACACTATTATTAACCTCAATAACATTAATTTCCATTAATTTCCAGTCTATCCTGAATACCTCATACCCCACAATGTTGTTTTTAGGCCAAAAGGTTGCACCAAGGTAGCTGGATGACTATGCTAAGTGACACAAGTGAAACATGTGGCCCATCTAGGAGTGGCTCTACAGCGGCAGACAGGAAGGCAGTTTGAAAAACTAGACCCCAAAGAACAGTAGTGCCAAAAAAAGAGGTGCAAGATGGAATTTTCATTGGACCCTCCCACCCACCCTTATGTTGTGTAAATAGGACATGCACACTTTTACAAACCAATAATGTCAGCGACATGGTCTGCCACACGACTGTGGCTGAAATGATTGCTTTGTTTGGGCCCCCACAAAAAAAAAGAAGCAAATCAACTCTCCCTGTACAAACCGGATCTACAGAGGCAAGATGTCAACCTCATCCTCTGATTCCTCACCCCCTTCAGTACATACATCCTTATCCTTACAGATTATTAATTCATCCCCACTGGAATCCACAAACACAGGTCCCTCTGTAGTCTCTGGAGGCAATTGCTGGTCTTTATTGAAGAAATTATAATTAATTTTGATGAGGTGGTGATACACAGCGTAGCCTGCCTTGGAAGGAGCTGGCGTGCATGAGATGCTGCTGCTGTTGCTGTGGAAGGCGATGCATCTACCAGTGGGCTGTCATAGTCATATAATCCCTAGTTTGCCCTGAACCACTGGTCCACATGTTCGTGGTTAAGTGGACAGTGGGTACATCCGCATTTTTCAGGACACTTTTTCAGATGTCTCTGTACATCCTGGGTATCACCTGCTAGTTAAGTGGAATCTAGATGGGACTTGGTACCGGGGACACAATACCTCCATCTAATGGCGGACATGCCATAGCTGTCAAGGCCTGAGTTATCCACTTTGCCACTACTGTCATACTTTGTCCTCATTGTAAATGACTGTTGGATGGTCATTTGCTTAGTGAAAGAAGTAGTGGTGTTCCGACTTCCCCTCCGGGATGATGAATGACTCCCAGTAGTCGTAGTGCTGTAGGATCCTCCGGAGGGATCCTGGATAGAAGAGGAGTCAGTCATGCTGGTGACATGGCATGCAGAACTACCTCCAATCCGGATCGAGCAGGAAATTGATGAGGAGTGACTTGTTCGTGTGGTTTTTAGGTGCTTGGATACAAATGGACCAAGGGATTTACAGTAGGTGTCCTTGGACTGTTTACAGTTCCTGAACTAAACAATAAATTATGAACGAGCTTCAGGTGACGCATAAGGGAGGATGTCCCTAGGTGGCCAAAGTCCTTACCCCTGCTTATTACAGCTTTACATAAGCTACATATCACAAGACAATTGTTACCCGGATGTAGATAAAAATAATTCCAGACCAAAGAGGTGAATTTTTTGATCTTCTGCCCAGGCATGGTGACAGCCTTTTGCCTTTTTCATCCCATGAGGCAGTGAGACCCCCGCGCCGGACTCCCGTCCGTGATTCCCCCCCTGTGCTGTTCATCCCAATGCAATTTAGCGCCACACCCCTCTGGAGCACGCCCGTGGGTTGCGTCCGCCCCCTGCCTCAGTGGCAATCCCAGTGCTGGACAGCCGCAGTATCGCCCACACCCCCCCTTTCCCTTGAGCGTGGTAATAGTGCCCGCTGATAGTGCCCACTAAAATCCCCCCAGAGAGGAGCGGGCGGGGGTAGGTTGCCTGGGGTGCTCACAGGGTTTGCACCGGCCCTGATGCTATGCGACACAAGTGACACAAAGGCAGCTTTTCTGGACTAATACAGGACACTGGGCAACACAGCTTGTGGAAGCTTTATTCCACCTCTGAAGCGCAGCCCCTCCTGAAAGTTCACCATGGCCTGACGAGGAGGATATTCCCCTGCAGCAGTAGCCTGCATCAGTGTTCACCCGTCACAGCAATAGCCAATCAGTACAGGCTGTGGTCTTTTCCTGGTCAGGAGCATTCTGGGAGTTGTAGTTTAGTGTTTGTACAACTTCTCCTATGTTGTGTCATAAGCACAGAGAGTGTACGCTGGCTGGGTAGTGTCTGGACAAGTGCCTGGAATGGTACCATACTTGGCTCTCCTCGGTGACTCAGTACCGCCCTCCAGTGGCCGGCCCCCCTAGGCAAATACCTAAAGCTGCCTAGTGGGGGCTCCAGACCTGCATAGCATAGTCATCCAGCTACCACGGTGCAACCTTTTATGCATAAAAACAATATTGTGAGGTGTGAGATATTCAGGATAAACTGGAAATGAGTGGAAATTAATGTTATTGAGTTTAATAATAGCGTAGGAGCAAAAAAATAAATAAATCTGATTTATGTTTTTTTTTTTTTTTTTTAATACAGTTCCAAAACACGAAACATGCAACACTGAAGGGTGGTGTTTTGGAACAGATAAAGAATTAATACATAATACAGTTTGGTGCAATTTAATACGTGATTTTGACATTTGGAATAAAGCTTTTACAACATACCACAATAAGTCTGCTCACACTCGCTTTTTCCAAGTATTTCCATGTTGTGACTTTTATCTTGCCTGTATTTTTAACATTCTGACCAAAAAGATAAAATAATCACTAAAACGTATTTCTGATGCTGCAAAACAGCTAAAAAATGACAGTAAATGGATTTACCAAACACACTACGTTTGGCTAACAACGGGCTTATGGAAATATTATAGTCTACTAGAATTTTGAATATAAAATAAATGTATCTGAACTTCCTTAATTTTTCCATTAACCCTCCCCTATACTGGAAGGACACACAGTAGCTGCTAAGACTAACTTTATAAAACAGTTTGCCGTCTCTTTTCGAAGGAATTTTTATTTCAACCTTAAATCTTTCTTCTACATCATGCCATTTTTGCAATATAGTTATTTTTCTCTCTTATTATTCTAACAGAGTTAAGAAAAAGCCCCACTTCTGATGATAGGATTGTCATACCAAATTGGAAAATTCACGTCAGTGTGTGTATATAGGCAATAGTATCAACAATGGCTTAACCTAGAAGTGTATATCAACAGAACCCAATAACTCTTTTCAACTCATCAAAACCTGTGGCTGGCAAATGTTGCATTTTAGCTGCATTAAGCCGTTTCAATGTTTTAAGAAGCTTATCGTGATTTTCTTAAATTCTAGCCTCAAGACATTGGATTCACTTCATAATGACATTAATGCTACCACTATGTAACTAAATATATTCTGTCTGTGCAGTGGGAATATCACACAACTGAAATATAGTTCTCTTTTTTGCCTGACTCTTTGTTCTGTCAAGTGGTAAATCTTTGACAAAGAAATCCTTAAAACTTGTAGTAAGTCTTCTAATAATATTTATTAATTATTGTTCTACGGATTTAAATTTTTTTTCCTTTGTTTTTTCAAATAGTCTCCTAGGAATAATCCTCACTATTATTCCCGTCCCCCTCGCCCCTTCCCTCCCCGAAAAAAATTTCAAGGATGTACCATTAATTTTTTTGTTGCTGTTTGTTTAGTTTTTCCTTCATCTGTTGCCCCCTTAACATGAAGTGTTTGGCTGCTTGCCGACTAACTTACAAGTAGTCATATAATTATTGGAACCACATGTTCATTAGTGAGACTGGCACTGACTCAATAACCACTGTCCGGGCCTAACATTATATTCCATTATGTTCCAGACATCAGGACAGTGTAGGACACATTTTGGGCATGAGAACAAACAGTCTCATTCAAATCTTAAACAGCAGAAAACATGTGATCCATTTTCTATCTATGCATAAATATTCATGCATGGTTTCTCCCAGGTCATGTTTAATAAAAAATGCATATTTTATGTGGCTTTGGAATGATTTATGATTATCTGTTTTAGCTAATAAATGCAACATATTCAGCTTATTAATAGGTTAATCACTTAATCCCAAGTGAGCACATCTCATGAACTATTAAGTAATGCATTACTCGATTTTAAGCACTCTAAGGCAAGTCTGGTGAATGTACATTTTATTTTCTCTTCTATAGTAAAAAAAAAATATTTTTAGATTTTCAAATTAGCTATCAATACGATGGCTACGACTAGGAATGAAAAAAGAACCGTCAAGTTCAAAATAGGACAACTAAACTTCACAATAATAATTTCCAGATGTGACCCGTAAAGGTAAAGTATATTGTTAGGTGTTAACCTTACAGTCTAATGCAGCTGTGCTTATAATTAAGTATTACCTTCTCCTTCCATTACAGGCAGCTTAATCTCTTCCCACATCTTTAGGTTAGTGCCTTTAGTTTACGAGATGTTATGCGGGTCAGAAAAAAATAAGAGTGCAGTTATTTGTAGTTGTAAATATTATCATAACAGTTTATTTATATAGCTCTAATCATATTATGCAGTACAGATAAAATTCACAGCAGCTTCTGACCCACTGAAGCATACATTTATAATCCATTATTTATATATATATAGATATATATATATATAGATATATATATATCTATATATATATAGATATATATATATATATATAGCAGTATAGAGACCGGCACTCCAGGTCCTTCCGTATTGTAACAGCCGGGGTGCTCACTCAATGTAGTAAATGTATGAGCAGAATAGAGGTGCACTCCCACGGACTCCACAAACAAAAACAGCCAGACACAGATGTAGTGCTAACGTTTCGGGGTGTGACCCCCTTTATCAAAGCAAAAGTACGTGATAACAAGAAGAGGCAAACAATCTTACCTATATAGTGGAAGTAGGAGGTGTCCCAATCATAGGTGCCGCTGTGTGCTGACAATCCACAGCCGCCGCCGCACGGGAGCCTCCCGGAAGTTCGGACCTGACAGCGGCACCAGAGGCAGAACTCTGGGAGGCAATGGAGTCACCTGCCGCCGGGCTCCTGCTCCCAAGGGGGCACCTCTCCTCCCCATGCAAGTATAAATCAGTCATTTAAAAACCAACGATATTGCTTCTGTGGCTGAGTTCTGAGAAATATATGTTTTATATAAGGTTTTATTGGGTTGTGTTGTGTATGTGTGTATGTGTGTGTGTTGGGGGGGGGGCACCAATATATATCTTGCCTCCGGGCAACTGGAACAAACTTACGCCACTGAGCGGCACGTCACTTCCGCCTCGACACGTCCTCCGGCCGGCTCGTGCTGGGATAGGTCCAGCTCATCCAGCGTTGCCTGTTGTCATGGGGACCAAACAAACAAAATGCCATTTGGTCTAACAGTATCCAATTTAAAAATCCATTGTGCCTCCAGTTGCAGGAGCCTTTTTCCACTGTCACTTGCAGATCAACAGGTATGTGATCTATTATATTATTACTCAAACTAGCATAACTATGTATAAAAAAAAAGGCTCAGCTACTTGTTGGTCCTTGGGTTTATTATTAAGGGCGGCTTGGATGGCCGACCAATGTAGGGCGATCCTCTCTTTAAACGATCTGATCATTTTCCCTATGTAGTCTAAATCACAGGGGCATTTGATCAGATACACCACGTACGAGCTTGAACACTTCAGTGGGTACCGGATGGCATATTCCATACCGGAGTGAGGATGAGTAAAGGTTTTAGAAATAATCAAGGCACTACTAAGTGGTGCAACCAACACAGCGGTAGCAACCAAATGGTTTACTATGGGTGCCAGAGGGTTGCTGTGTTGAAATAACGGTCCAAAGTCTTGTACGTTCCTCCCTCTTGTATAGCAAGATATCAAATGGGTATTCCTTAATTTTTTCAAATCCTTGTCTTGTTGAACTGTTGGCCATAATGACTTAGTGGTGGACACAATCTTGTCATCAGCAGTTGTTAAAGTCGAGTTACACACACGCCATTTTAGGATAGTATGGCCGCCATTTTGGTTCGCAGAGTTGCGCAAATAAAATATACATACCCGAGTCTGTGTGACAAAGTGGACCAGAAGCGCAGCCATACTATTACACATAAATTCATAATACCATACTTACACCAAATAAAATATAGTTAATTAAAGGTTTAGAGCACTACACATAGTTTAATCAGCATTACATACTTCTGTCTGTATAATGTTTGGTACCGTTACGTTCCGTTTCTCATGCTCAGTACTCCGGTCGTTGCGAAGTTTTCGCAACTCACATAGTCCGATAATTACGGACAAAATCTATATTTCAAGGACTATTTCTGTTAAAATGTGTGTGACAAAAGAATCTAGATATAACCGGTTCTTGTTGCTATTTACGACCCCCGACGACGATGCCAACACACAAAGGACTCCAAAGTACACCCCCCCTGCACCAATCCTTATTGGGTGCAGTATTTTGCTACTTGATATTTGAACCTGTGACCAATGGAAACGGCCTTTGACCCCCCTTTGTTTGTAAACTATAAAGATTGCTATCCCTGAGCTGGCTGGGGCTCTCTCTCTTTTTGGCACTGCATCTCTCCCTACATCTTGACCGGGCTAAGTTCAATTTGAACATAGCGAGCTCCGACCGGACTGCGCTGCGATATTTCTACAAGTATATGACGGTAAAATTTGTATTCCCATTTTATGTAATGTGGCTGATTATAATTGTATCTGTTTCTGTTCCTTTGTAAGTGTTTTAAAGTACTTATTATTGTTAGATACTTGTATCACGTGTTACCCTGTATTTTCTTCTTTCTGTAATCCCCTTTTGTCCGCTAGGGACTAAATACACTATTTACGGAGAATCTATCTCCTCACTTGTTATATCGTGGTCTCGTCTAATTATTTGCATCTAGCGATAAGGTGTATTACGGACCTTGTCCTTAAAGTGTATTCGCAGATTAGAGACTAAGTACTGTGAAGGATCTCCTATTACTGCATTGATTCATCCGTGTACAATACAAGGTAAATGTACGCTACGCTTTGTTCGCATGTAGCTAGGAATAAAAGGTACGCAAGTTACGGAAAAAGTACGTAACCTACGCTTTTCACTTATTGTTCTTTGGCTATATAAATATCAACATTGATAATTGGGGAGCTCGTCCTCCAGGCGTTACAACCTTTAAAACACCTATACCAAACGCACTACTTGAGCCTATACCAGCAAAAGGGTGGAAAGTGAACATTTAACCATTGCTGGAGAGGCCAAGTCTGCGGCGGTACAGGGTTTGAAAGGTGCTAGCGTTTGAACCCGAGGTACAATAAGTGAAAGTCAGAGAGAAATTACGTGTTGTGTTTAAAGCATATAAAGTATTTGTATTAAGTAAACTGTATTTCTGCCTGCCACAAGTAGTTTAACGGGGTATAGTGTCTTGAATTGCTTGTTTATAGTTACGGTACATGTGCGCGTGCGATAAGGTTTGCACACGTGGAGGCAAAGGCCTGTGTTTATTATAGTACATAGAGGATCCCTTCTGTGCAAAACTATAACTTTTTATTGTTAGTTACTGCAGGGCCAGGGACTCCGCCACCTGGCGATAAGTTCTGGGCCTTTTACAGTAACGTGAAGCATCTGCAGTGTATTACGTAAGGTACGCACACACGTGCTTACGTTAGGAAATTTCGCAATTTTGTACGTAATTTACAGATTTATTGCGGGATTTATTTTCGCATCTTGTCCGTAATTTTCGCACAGATTTAGGGGATTTATTCCATATTTATGCGCAATTACTGCGTGTAGCGAAACCCGATTGCGACCTTGCAAATACACTGTAGAACACGTGGGTGGCCGAGTCATCGGCGGCCTGGGAACAGGTTTAATAAACACACGTGCACACGTGGCTGTTCACTGGCACTGCACATGCAGCACACATAGGAGCCCAGAGGTGGCTAGTATTAATCACAAGCTTTATTTAAAACAGTATATTAACATACTGTGGATAAAGCGGTAATTAATAAAAGTAAATATTTTTTTTTGTGTTCATTTTTCAAAAACAAGCAATTCAAGCATTATTTTAATAGATTCCTATAGCCATTTAAGGGATTTATACCTGCATAAGTATCTGGTGAGAAACTACCAACCCGGGAAGATTTTCTGTACAGAAATATTGCAAGTTTAAGCGTAAGACCAAGGTGTAAGTAGCACCCAGTGTGAAACAATCATTGGGTGAACGGGTGTGTGACGACACGACTCAGCGCAGTCCAGAGTAGGACAAGGTTTAAGACATAGAGGCGCATGTGACGACAAGCCCATAGGAACTGCCCCTTCCGTGGACCTACCTATTTTGATCCACCGGAAGGGTACACAAAGCTAAATCGGAACCCAGTGATCTGATTAGCCACTTTAGAAATATACCAGTTTTGAGGATACAGGAAAAACAAGTTTTTTTGTGTTCTGCAAAACTCGGCCGCACCCCGCAAGTCGTGTAGTTATGCTTTTCTGACCGTAAGCGAGTGGGGATTGAGTAGACATAACCTCGCAGAGTGGGCTTCACGCTTAAGTGCGGAATAGTGTCACTCTGCTGGGGAGGAGTGTTTTGGGAGCGACTCAAGGACAAACGACCCACCGGTTTCTGCTAGCTGTGAACTTTTATTCCTGTAACAATGGGAAATAACGTGTCACACAGGGATGCCGTGCTAGTTAGGGAAGAATCAAGCCGACCTAAAGGGTCGGCAGCATTCATAATGTGCAGGAAGCACGGTGAACGAGCAGTTGTTTACCAAGAGAAATGGAAAAAGATGACACAGGGCAGCAAGTTAGACTTTCCCAGTGTTGGTAGTTTCGATCCAGAAGTCTTATCAGCAGTTAGAGATCAGATATGTTTGCTCTTGCCACTCAAGGAAAGAGTTGAACAGAATGAATGTCTATGGCATTGTGGCAGAAGGAAAGTAAAATTCAAAGGGAACATAGTTATCTGTCGGATGCAAATGTAATCAGCCACAGGAATAAGAATGTTTCTACCCCCCAATATGTAAAAAAGGGAACAATTCAAGTCCAAAGTGAAACCAAAGAAAACCTGAAAATGAATAACCTGTATACTGTTTTTACCCCCTATAAGCAAGATACAGATCCACAGGAGGGATTCCTGACATCAGCCATCCCTTGCGAAGCCAGCGGAAAGGAGAGAAAGGCTAAGGCTGAGACAGCCCAAGCTGTTGCTGCCATCCTGGTCGAGAAGATGGCTGATGCCAGGAACACAATTGAAGACACAGGTAAGTACACGCAACACAGCACAGAGCTAGTTATTCCTGGGATGTTGTCCAATGGTGCAGAGGGGATACAAATCCACCCTCTACACACAGTGGAACCTCCTTGTGGACGGGGAGGCAGGGATGAGGTAATGCCTGTAAGGGATAGCGACATGCACAATACGTGGACACGATTGGAACGTCGTTCAATCATCAAAAATTTCCCTGATCCCAGCAAAGATCTGGCAAAGTGTCAAAAATTTGTAAGGGAATGAGGAAATTCAGATGAGCCCACCAATAAGGATTGGCGATACATGTTGAGAGCTTGCCTCCCTTCACACATTGATGTCCCAAAATTCATTCGGGACAGTGGTGTGGAGGGCGATAAGATTTTAACTGAACAGGGCAACCAGGAAAATATACGCCTAATAAATATATAATTGGGTGTATATTTCCCAGCGACGGTTGAAAATACTCTGATGTTCAGCATCAAACAAAAAGATGGTGAGTCTGCCAGCGGATATTTCAACCGTGCTTTGCAGGCGTTGTCAACACACTCTGGTATCCCCAAGGACAACATACATCTTAAGGGAGTGATTGTCTCTGTGCTGATACAAGGTCTTAGGGAAAATTTGAGAACCAGCATAGAAACCATTTTCCCCAACTGCAGACAGATGACAATACATACTTTAAAGAAATCTGCTGTTGATCTAGACAAACGATTTATGACAGAAATACAGACAAACGGCATGCGGAAACTGATAACAGCCGATAGTCACACTTTTAGTAAGGATCCAACCAAAAACATACAACACCCAAGGCCAGACACGGTAAGATGGAAACAAACCGTATGTTTCAACTGTGGAAACAAAGGACACCTAGCCAGACATTGCAGGGTAGGTAACCATAGGAAACATAACACATATGTAAGTGAATGGGAGACACACTGGGAGGAGACAGGTAGGTCTCAACACATAGCTATAGCCCCACCTAGTAGCCAACTCCGCCCTAAGCATGACACATATATGCAAACAGGGAGTTGGACATACATACACCACACAACCAGGTAACATGACACAACATCTGAAGGAGGAGCCTCAGATATGGGTAAGTGTAATGGTTTAAACGCTAAAGTTTTTTTTTTAATTAAACCCGTTAACAACATTCCCTCCTGATCTAGGTTGTGCCAAGCAAATGGCAGTTACAATTGGGGTAACAAGAAAGGTGCAGCATTACCCATTGGTAAAGCAAATAGAGATCAAAATCGGGCCCTTGCATATCAAATACTCTGTCTTATTGACTGCAGCGGCTCCGATTGACCTTCTAATTACAGAACTACCTTGAAAAATAAGTTATGTCTGCTTCTGGGCTCCAGAGGATTCATAACTTAGAGACAACAGGACCAGTATGCATGAACTAGATGCAAAATCGTTAGATATACCCCCATGACTAATGCTGCACTGTACTGTTATAGATTTTTTTTAACCCATCTAAGGTAGCTAAAAACTACAGCATAAATACAGAGTTCCCTTTGAACTAAAGATGGGCAGGACACAGGATTAATGGCAACGATAGCTTCAATAGAAACCCATTTAAAAACAGAGAGCATTGCGCCCCAAAGTACAGCTTCACCATTTTGAAACATGAAGTCGAGCTGAAAAAGTACCCAGTGAAATAACAAGGTTCCCAAAAGAGAACCTTTTAGCAAAAACCCCTAGACACAGCCCATAGTCACAACCCCACTGGGTAAGAGAAAGGAGGGAGGGCTTACAGATCAGAACAGGAGTTGAAAAGGGTGAGAACCAAATAGTTGAGAGCCGATTCCCCCATAGTGCCAAATCCTGGTGTCATCCAAATAAAAGAGACATTTCTGTTGCAATAAATGTACACATTGCTGTCATTAATTTTTCTACCCTTTTGATTTTTTTTTCTTTTTCCATTTTTCCTCCTACCCTTCTGTTCCAGAAACTTTAGAGAGCCACAAAGCCTCTCCCCCAGGTCTTGCAGGATTGCACACTGTCCTTACAGCCCACAAATGGTTTGATACAGATACAATGGGTCAATGATTTATTGTTATGTCCTTACTCATCCACAACCCCAGCAGATGGCGATAGACAACTTCTGGTGTATCCTCCTGAGGCAGGACATAAGGTATCGCAGGACAGATTGCAGTTGTGCCTGAACGGGGGGGGGGGGGGAATCTGGGACACGTTAGTAACCACAACCCCACAAATGATAGAAAAGTAGTTTGAAAAATCTGTCGCACACCCAGCAGAGAAATACCTATTATGAATATGCAGTACCCCATAAAACAGCACGAGTGGACAAGAGAGTAGTCACACTATTTTTCAGTAAATTTTGATCAAAGTCCCAGTAACCTTAAGCATTGCTCCTTACGTTACCCAGGGCAACCACAGCCACCATCTTGTGAAAAGCAGTCCAAGAAGTGCACAAAGCATTCCCCTTCAACAGAGAATGAAAAGGGTTGTAAAACGCATTTACATATGAATAGGTGCAATCACAAAACCCATGTCCTCACAGACAGATGTGGATAGTAAAGAATGAGAAACAGGCCTGATTACAGCCTTTGCCCTGGGTATGACTGACACAAGAGACCATGTGATTTGGAATACTAGACATCTGCTGAGTGTGCGACAGATCTAGTGACTTAAGAAACCTGGTGATGCCAGCCTGACCAATGTCGTACTGCAGTGTACAATTAAAACCCAGTTACTCGAATGTCTCCCACTTGTCTACACAGTGTAGTTGCCATAGCACTACCGGTAAACAAGCTTGAGGATATGGTGTTGGGGTATGTTTTAACTAAGTTATCCTACTCATATAGTCTGGACACTCCTAAAATTCTGCCTAAACATGAGAAAAATATTCATCAGCCAAGTTCACTAAATGGGAACTTGCATTGATGAATTCTATAAATGTTACCAGTAAAATGGGTAATATTGTAAACCCAGCAACACTCTTACCAGGTGTGCCCTCCAAGGCACAAAGGGTAGGGGCTGGGGCTGAGGTTTCTGGAATGGTGGAAGTTAGTGGGAGCCTAGACGAATATGATTGCATGACATGTTTGAATCAGACCTTTGCAGCATGCCCCCAAAGGGTGGTAACAACCCATTGGAAGAGGTAATTCATTTTTTTCCCCTCTTTCTTTTCACTGATGGCAGCTGCCACAGAGAACACTGAGATGGGAAAATTGTACACTGGCTATACCGTGATAGATGGAGAAGGTATAGTAGAGGCTGGACCCCTTGGACAACTCACTCAGCAACAGCAGCCTCATTAGTAGTGCTGCGGGCTGAGAGAAAAAACAAGGATACTGCTTTCGCAATACTGCCAGGTACTGGGCAGATGATACAGAGTTCTGAGAGTGTGTTACCCGACCCAGTTTAGGTCGAGATAGAATCTCTAAGCTTGACACGTTACCCAGGACCAGATGTTGGTAAGGAGGTTTGATAGTAATAATACCAGCATACTCAAAAGTATACCAAAAAGAGAGACAACAAAGAATTCAAGGGTCTGTTGTCACAAACAATGCCTACCAAAGGATGCCATATCTGAAAAACAATTGTATATAGTGTAACCTCCCCTGTTTTTATTTTTATCCCAAAATTGTACATTATCCTTCGTCACTCTGAGTAGATTGTTTGATAAATGTGGCCCCTCATTTATCCATGATCCTGGATTGGCCAAAGAGCAGATGGTTTACTCCCCTTATATGTTTAATTCAAAGATCCCAAAATTATTGTTAGGATTATGAATTTCTGTGTTTTAGGAAATATTTTTGTACTGTGACAGTTTTGTATTTACTGTCAAAGGGTGGACTGTTAAAGTCGAGTTACACACGCCATTTTAGGATAGTATGGCCGCCATTTTGGTTCGCAGAGTTGCGCAAATAAAGTATACATACCCGAGTCTGTGTGACAAAGTGGACCAGAAGCACAGCTATACTATTACACATAAATTCATAATACCATACTTACACCAAATAAAATATAGGTAATTAAAGGTTTAGAGCACTACACATAGTTTAATCAGCATTACATACTTCTGTCTGTATAATGTTTGGTACCGTTACGTTCCGTTTCTCATGCTCAGTACTCCGGTCGTTGCGAAGTTTTCGCAACTCACATTGGGCCTTATTTTAGTTCACTCTTTCTGACAAAATCCTTCTTAGATGGACAAAACCATGTGCACTGCAGGGGGGCAGATGTAAAATGTGCAGAGAGAATTAGATTTGGGTGGGTTTTTTTGTTTCTGTGAAGGGAAAATACTGGCTGCTTTATTTTTACACTGCAATATAGATCTCACTTTGAAGTAAAACCCCACCCAAATCTAATTATATCTGCACAAGTTACATCTGCCCCACTTGCAGTGCACATGGTTTTGCCCATCTAAGAAGGATTTTGTCAGAAAGAGTGAACTAAAATAAGGCCCATGGTCCGATAATTTCGGACAAAATCTATATTTCAAGGACTATTTCTGTTAAAATGTGTGTGACAAAAGAATCTAGATATAACTGGTTCTTGTTGCTATTTACGACCCCCGACGACGATACCAACACACAAAGGACTCCAAAGTACACCCCCCCTGCACCAATCCTTATTGGGTGCAGTATTTTGCTACTTGATATTTGAACCTGTGACCAATGGAAACGGCCTTTCACCCCTCTTTGTTTGTAAACTATAAAGATAGCTATCCCTGAGCTGGCTGGGACTTTCTCTCTTTTTGGCACTGCATCTCTCCCTACATCTTGACCGGGCTAAGTTCAATTTGAACATAGCGAGCTCCGACCGGACTGCGCTGCGATATTTCTACAAGTATATGACGGTAAAATTTGTATTCCCATTTTATGTAATGTGGCTGATTATAATTGTATCTGTTTCTGTTCCTTTGTAAGTGTTTTAAAGTACTTATTATTGTTAGATACTTGTATCACGTGTTACCCTGTATTTTCTTCTTTCTGTAATACCCTTTTGTCCGCTAGGGACTAAATACACTATTTACGGAGAATCTATCTCCTCACTTGTTATATCGTGGTCTCGTCTAATTATTCGCATCTAGCGATAAGGTGTATTACGGACCTTGTCCTTAAAGTGTATTCGCAGATTAGAGACTAAGTACTGCGAAGGGATCTCCTATTACTGCATTGATTCATCCGTGTACAATACACGGTAAAGGTACGCTACGCTGCGCTACGCTTTGTTCGCATGTAGCTAGGAATAAAAGGTACGCAAGTTACGGAAAAAGTACGTAACCTACGCTTTTCACTTATTGTTCTTTGGCTATATAAATATCAACATTGATACAGTATTGAAGGATCGCAGCCAATCTATAATGTCTCTCTTGTAGGCATTAGAATTTTTTTATCTGGAGAGCCTCATCTCTATATATATATATATTTTAACCTTCATTCTAGCTGCGTCCAAAGTGTCTTTCAAATAGCCACGGATATTGAATTTAGCTTGCATCTTGTCTAGATCCTGCTGAAGGATCTGATCTGAACTGCTAACTCTTTTCACACATAGTATTTGTGAAAATGGCAAACCATTAAGGATGGTATTCCGATCCGTTTTTTTTAGTGAAGATGGACGTTCACAGTTTTCCTTCAAGGACTGTAATACATACATCTAGGTAATTAACCGAGTTTTGGCTCATGGTAAAGGTGAATTTGATGGGGCATTCTAGGGCATTGATATTGTTAATAGCAGAAATAAATTCTGATTCAGTGCCAGTACAGAATAGCAACACATCATCAATGTAGCATGTAAAAAATGAAACATTTGCAGCCAAGTCACTATTGAAGAACAGTTCTTGTTCCAGGGCCACCATATAGATGTTAGAATATGATGGTGGCGCTGGCGATCCCATGGCACAACCTGATCGCTGTTGGAAAAATAGATATTTGAATAGAGTCAACAGAGAGATGAATAAATCGACTAGTGGACCTTGATTTATTTAGGATCTGATTCAAGAAGCTCCATCGGGGCTTTAATACCACCATCATGGGGGATACTTGTGTAAAGACTATAAATATCTAACATTATTAACTACATGTCCGGGGTTACCACATCAATAGCATTAAGTTTATTTAGCAAAGCAGTTATGTCTTGCAGATAAGCTGATGATTTCTAAATGCACGGTTCCAGAAAATTGTCTAGAAAACTAGACACAGCTATAAGGATAACAATAATTACCTGAAATATAAATGGTCAGATCTCAGGCATAGATATCCACAATACAGTATATAACTACAATAAGTACATAGACATATTAGAACAGCCTAAAGCCCATTAAATGCAATTATGAAGACCAGGGTGATCGTTAAGGCCCCTGGGGGCGCCAAATCTATGAATCCATCTGGATTCTAGCTACAATAATTTAAGACCCTGTTGCCCCCTCATATTGAAAGTGGCACATGGTCGGTCATACGGTACCTTCTGATCGGTGTCCATGATGATGATAAGAGATTTACCAATTGGTAACACATTAAGGGGAAAATTTACTAAGATGTTTATTCTACTTCACATGTGATGTTGCTATGGGTAACCAATCAGCATCTACTTCTTATTTATTTAGCACCCTCTAGAAGATAGTAGACAGGCTCTGATTGGTTGTCCATAGCAACATCACATGTAATGTAGAATACACATCTTAGTAAATTTCCCCCTAATTGTTTATTATGCAGACATCAGTTAGCTGTTTATATTCCGGTAACTGCTATATTTAGCTGGTCTTGCATTTCAACATTCCTATAGACTGTATGGCATTTCTAGGGGATATTAACATCGCACCGCAGGGGTGCTTAGTTTTAGTATAAGCACTGCTGTGCTAGCGCATACCTGTATTTGTATATAGGCTCTGCAGCACTATTTATAATCAGTCTTTAAAATGTAGTTTTTGTAGTATGAGGCAGTGTAAACTACTATTTGTATTGTTGCTAGGACACCTGCAGTGAGCTTGCTGTAAATAACGTGATTGGGCAGTGTATGATTGCGCATCGCTGATGAAGTGAACCGGATGGGTGATTGTTATAAATATGTCACTTTTCTGTTTGTATATTGTCTGATGAAAATGCCCCTTATTAAAAGGCATTGAAATGTTGCCATTCAAATCCATTGCCTCTGGCCACTGCTTGGGTCACCGGGAGTGCTGCTGATGGCGACGGACATATATATATATATATATATATATATATATATATATATATATCGACCAGTTTGACTGCACACTTGGGCTCACACACAATAAGAAACGGCTGACTCCTCAGGTACTCTGCAACGTTTCAATGTTTAATACATTTTTTTCAAGCACAACATACAAATGAAAATACACATACCTTTATAGGTCCACCCTCACGCACCAGCGTGTAGCGCTTCCGGTCCAGGACCACGCACCCGGCCGGGACGCAGTCAACTGACGTCATCAAGGCGTTCCTGTTGTCCAGGTTACCAAGACGCTTCAGATGCAATATAAACACCTCCTGACACCGTGAAAATAGAAACATAATATCAGCATGTAGGACAGGCATAAAAATCAATTTAAACATCCCTCATAGAACCGCACTAATAAATGTATGACTGTAAATAGCACAAACTGGGATCGCTCAAATAAGATCATAAATAGCAATCATAAAAAACAATTGAGACCCAGCTGATCATTGAGCCCAAACGGGGCCAATGTGTTCAATCGTACAATCCATTGGCTCTCCCTGCGCAACAACAAAGTGCCTCTGTTTTCACCCCTTTTAGGGGGGGGGGGATGTAGTCTATCATCCTATAACGCAAAGAGGTCAACGAATGCCTGCATTCAACAAAGTGGCGGGCGACAGGCTGCTCACTGCCACCCACCTCCAAAGCAAGTTTGATGGCAGATCTGTGGGCTGCCATACGCTCCCGGAACATTCGCTCCGTCTTACCAACGTATGACAGCCCACAGGGACACACAATTTGATACACCAGGAACCTCATTTTACATGTAAGATGGTACCTTATTTCAAACAATTTTCCTGACTGAGGATGAGGAAAACTGCTGCCCTTCAGTAAAAAACCACATGTGGTACAGCCACAACCAAAACAGCCGTTGCCAGCCTGGAGAAAATGCTTGCTTTTTGCACCCTTCATATCAGACATGTCAGTCTTCACCAAATAATCGCGTAAGTTTCTTCCCCTCCTATAACACGAGAGGAGTCTGGTGTCAGCCAACCCCAAAGACTCATCGGATGTCACTAAAGGCCAATTCTGTTTAGCCACCCTCTGGATCTGCTTACTAAGCGGGTTGAATACAGTAGGCCATGGTAACATTTTCTTAGAGGATAAATTGGCAGGTTTTTTTACCAATAAATCCTTCCTCTCTAATTTCAATACCCTGGATTTAGCTTCGTTCATTAAGGACCTGGGATAACCCCTCTCAAAAAATTTGTCGGCCATATTGTCAATTTGACTTATAGCTGTCTGTAAATTGGAATTAATCCGCCGTACTCGTAAAAATTGCGAGTAGGGTAACCCAGCCCGCAGTGGTGCTGGGTGGAAACTGCTGTACAGAAGCAGATTATTCCGATCTGTATCTTTAGAAAAAAGTGTGGTGACAAGGGTTTCATTCTCCTTAATGATTTTTACATCCAAAAAGGAGATTGTCTCCAGATCCATACTGAACGTAAATTTAATGGGACAAGTGCTGGAATTATGTTGCTGGATAATATCCGCAAAGCTTTCAGGGGACCCCCCCCAAAACAACAAAACGTCGTCAATAAATCTTGTATAAAACAAGATCTTTGACGAAACATCCTCATTGCTGAAAAAAAACATCTGTTCAATAAAGAACAAGCAATGAGGATGTTTCGTCAAAGATCTTGTTTTATACAAGATTTATTGACGACGTTTTGTTGTTTTGGGGGGGGTCCCCCCGAAAGCTTTGCGGATATTATCCAGCACGCTTGTTGCCACCTAATACAGCACTTTTACTGAAGACCCCGGAGTGCCAGTCTTTTCTTTTTGATCTATATATATATATATATATATATAAAATAAAGATGCACTGCACTCCAACATTTGCAGACAAACATTGATATGTTTATTAGGCTTTTATCCAAAGATATCAGCAAAGTTTTGGTCAAGTCTTTGCCCATTATCAAACCTAAAAAACACATTGCTGTCTTCTACGTTGGAGTGCCGTGTATCTTATAACATTTACTAGTGACTTCTCTGGCACCCTCACTTGGTTGACCTGCTTAGTGGGGTTACCAACTGCTCAACTTTTAGTAGTGTAAGGGAGAGATTTATCAAAACTTGGAGAGAGATAACATGGAGAAGTTTCACATAACAACCAGTCAGCTACAAATGTATATTTTCTAGCACACCCTTTATATTAAAGTTACATTATATGTACACAATATAATCATTTAAAGAAACGAGACTTTTCCACAAACAAGAATAGTGTCGTTAGTTATTAATAAATGGAAAAGTACAATTTTTCAATATAAATTGACTGGTGAACCAAAAAACAGAATACAAATCAGATTTAAATACAGTGGCGTAACTAAAAAATGGGCACCCCCCGAGCCTGAAATATTTGGTGCTTCCCCAGGAAGGTTAAGAGCTCCCCAACCGTGCCTCACCCATCTGTTTGCCGGTGCCATAGGGTCTGTAGCTGGGACCTGCATAACTACTTGTCTGCAGCCCCTGTGCTCCTTCTGCTTCCAATGAAACATGCCAGTAACAAAATGGCCGTCCCCTTACAACAGACAGCTGTTAAGAATCCTAGAGGAGGCCAGCACTTCAATATTGGAAGGCCGTCACCCATTTGCAAAAAAAAGTCCTTTCCTGGTGTACATCGGTGCATATGAATCTGGAAGGCTGTGATGACCACTTTCAGTGTCTGTACACTCTATAATACCACCTGGTGCATCTTCAGATACCACCATCAGTATGACCATCAAAACTTTTACTATTTCTATTGCAGGTGCAGATTTTCCATGACCTCCAAAGTGAACAATTGAGCATCTGAGTACTAAAACACTTACGCCAGGATATATACAGGAGACAAAGGAAGGCGGTTGCCTCCAGTCGCCAGCTTTGAAAGCGAAAAACTGACCTGCTTTAGGTTTTACTTTATGCATCTCAGAGCAGTGTTATAAGCATGTGCCACAGTGCTCCTTTCCTATGTAGGTGCTGCTAGGGTGACGGAAGGACTTGTTAAGGGAGAAGAATATGAATGTGATCTCAGGCAGGGCCCCATCTACAGCAGCCAGCATCTATAGGGAGAGATGTCCTCTTGATTGCACACTACCCCCATGTAAACTACCCCCTTCTCCTTGCAGATGTACAGTGGGAACAAGCAGCTGTACATGGGGACTATGCCCCCCTTAACAGATGACATGAGCCTGGACCCTCCAACAAGCCTGGGTCTAGGAAATTTGTAATCCACACCCCCACTTCCCATCTTGGCACCCCAGCAGATAGTATGTTTGAGTGCTTTTAGGATGGGGTGTTGGTAGTGAACGCGGGGTGTCAAATTAGAGGATATTATAGTCTTCACCTTTATTCATGTCCTTTCCTCTTTGACTGAGTACACTGTCTTGTTTCTTTGCTAATTTTGAATAAAAAATTCAAATTTAAGTAAATCAAAGAGAGCCATTTGACAGATTGTAGTCATTCTCCTTGAAATACCCCATTTTCAAATTGAAGGAACACAGATATACAGAGAAAGTTGATTGTCCTCTTGATTTTTATAGTTAACTGTCCAGTAAATAAAAGTAATAGTTTACAATTGGACTACATAAATGTGTGTGCATGACCTTAGAACCAAAGCTTTGCTAACTAAAACTATATAACTAGAATAACATGAAAATGTTGGCAAAGAAACATATTTTTATTTCACAAATTTGGTGTGTTCTTACTGAGCAAATTTTTATCTAAATTATACAAAGATTTTATTTTATCTCTGACATTTAATAGTAAATAATCAAAGTTTGGCAAGTCTGCATTGGGTGTGCATGTGTTACATGGCAGCCAATTTGGAAAGACCAGTGGTTTTTGCTTAATATCCTAAAGTCAAGGAATTCACACGTGCATGACCTGACCTATGGGTCATCAGTAAACAGGAGCTTTGGATATAGAATTACCAGATACTTTATGATTTATTATTTGATAAAGCACAGGTATAAAATTTAATTCAGAAACGTTTTCTTAATTAGTTTCAGGTTTTTGCTGTAATATATAACTGATAGATTTGCTAAAGGGATTCAGTCAAAGAAAAGTAAGCTAGAGAATGGAGCAGAACAGAGTTAAGAGAAATTATTTGGCATACTCTATTTGATTGTGAAACAGTCAGATAAAGGACAGGATTCTGTAAAATCCGCAGCCGCACATCGCCGGCTACCGCAGACATAATTGTCGCATATGCACTAACATATGCGATAATTATGGCAAAGGATGGCTCTTGCGTTAAGAGCTGTCCTTTGTGATCTGGCCGGCGATGTGCAGCGGTTCCTAGTGGCTCCTCCCTCTTTCCCTTACCCGGCCGGGTGCTGCTGTGGCGGGCTCTCCTCCTCCTCCCTGTACCCTGAAGAGGATTTTCAGTGCAGGGAGGAGGAGGTCACTGATGCTGTGCTGCCCAGACACAGGTGAGGGGTCGGCGGGGGTCCGTGCGGGGCGGCTGGGGTCTGTTCGGGGTGGCGTGGGTCGCAGGAGAAGCCCATAGGCTTCTATGGGGCATCTCCAGCTTTTGCTGGGGATGCCACTCGTCGCAGTAACCCGGCAGGGGGTCTTTAATGCATCCCACAATGCAGAGAAAACCCAATAACAGGGTTTTTACAGCATTTTTCACTTAAAGAATTCCGCCCAAAGTCAGGGCCGCTGAGAGCTCCAACCGGCCCTGCTACTGGCTGGACTTGTCCAAATAGGGGAAGCATGGCCATTCTCACTCTCCAAATCATGTTAACAAAAGAGTATGTTTGGCACAGGGATGGCTTCATAGGGGGTGGGTAGGATCCAGTAACACTGCTCTCTGCCCAATACCCCTCCAGTCGCACCGATGTAGCAGAGCAGCTGCAGCAGCACATTGGCATTGAGAGAGAGGATTTTCGAATTAACGCCCCATTTTTTGGGTGCAATCCTGCATCTCACCCAAGGTGGGGTGGGGGCAGTTGGGAGTCCCTCCTGCCACATGCTGCTCTGCTGAGCAGAGAAACGGTGAATAGACGCTGTGCACATACATTTTATATAGAAATTAAGCGATAACATTAAAGTAAATGATCTATTTTAACAAAAATAAGTATATTTTACATTTGTAAGGTTATAAATAATTTTTACAACATTTATGTGTTACAAATGTGCTGTGATTTTCTTGTTAGTGAATTAAAACACTGCTGAATAGAACTCCAAACCAACCAGCTATAATTATGTCCGAACTTATAGAGCTGTTTTTTTTTTCATATTTATATTGTCCAAGTTGGACATTTACCATGGTGAAAACATCTGGATCTGACATTTTAGTGGCAGCACTTATTGATGGCTGAATAGTAAACTCGGACACTATTACCTTAGCCGACTTCAGTGGCATAACAATAGCTCTGCAGACCCCGCAGTGGCTTGGTAAGTTTGGGCGCCGTGGGGTCAGCTGCTGCCGGCACGCCGGTACCAGCAGAGCTTCCGGTCTTCAGTCCCGGCGCTACTTATTTCTCTATTATAAATTCCCCTCACAAAATGCCCGCCCCCTCACAGCAGATGGTTAATAAGGATGCTAGAGGAGGCGGCGACCTCCTCTTGCATCCTAAATAATGGTCTGCTGTAAGGCGGCGGCCATTTTGCAAGTGACATTTTCACAGGAGGAGCGCCTGGAGTTCCTGGCAGCAGATCAGCAATGGACCGGGCTGCGGTGGATGCTGCTGCAGCGGGGAGGGGCACACAAATTTAACTGGCCGTGGGGTGCACACATTTTAGTTACGCTGTGTTATTTTTTGCGAAAAAAATCAGACATTTCATAAAACCGGACCAAAAACGTCTGCCATTACATACTGGAAATTGAGTTACTGTATTAGAGCTTTAAAATATATTAATAGACTGAAACCGTTGACTAAATATTTGGTAGTATACTACAGAACTTTTATGTTACCAATATATTTGTGAAAGTCAGGATTTTTTTAAAATTGATAAGATGCTCCAAATTAGATGTTTAAAATAAAGAAAGAAATTATGTTACTTATATTGAACAACACTTTTTTTTAATGTGTAAGAATAGCATCCAAATGCATATATAAAAAATAGTCTCTCAGCTATCAGTGGTCTGTAAAGTTTTTTTTAACCGTTTGAGTGCCAACATCTCTGTGAGAGAAGAAAGAAGGTGTGCCAGCGCTGGCTGTAATCAAATATACTAGTACACGGTTCTCAAAAAGGTATACAATTTATTAATAACAATAAACAAAATTATAATAAAAACAATGGATAACAATTAAAAAGCACTAAAATGAGTCGCTCTAGAACCATAAAAAGTCCATAATGCACAATTAGAAGGGGTATCCCCAGGGGATATTTTGAGGATATATTTCAAATAGCTGTTAGGCTCATAGGATATTTAAATGAGTGTAGCTGTATATTACCATTCCGATTTGGTCTGGTCCAATGATTGCCAGAATACGTGACTTGTGTCCTTAGGTTGTCCTATAATTTCAAGGACTCAGGATATCCCAATAAACGAATGTCATCTGTGATGGTTGCTGGATAATTAGGGAGCAGGCTGTGTCCCATATATTCTTAGGTCCAGAAGATTTTTAGAGGTTCATCGATGGGAGAGTGGACTTGTCACTTGGTAGGTGGAAGGTAGATGTTGTAACAGCATAGACTCAAGGCTCAACGCGTTTCCCCGGAATCTCCGGCTTCATCAGGAGCAGATATGTTTGTTTGGGAGTTCAGGCATGGTTTTTATACCTGGTGGTTAATTACCTAGGTGAATTCACCTGTGCGCTCATTATGTCTAAAAACATTCTATTTTATGAGAACCGTGAGTATGTTGTAATAATATTTTAATCTATTCTATATAGGAGGCAATCCTACAAAATAAATTATATTTTGATCAAAATAAATGTATAAAATAAGTGAAATACATGAGTGGACTCGTTGGTAAGGGTCACATGACCCGGAAGTGATTATACATCCATTGAAGACATTTTCAAATTATATGGATATATGCATTTATATCCCATTATAAATGGCGGTTGTACAAGCTACACGCTCGTGACATCGGGTGCGCCCCCCCGCTGGTCGCCGATTGCCGGTATCGGTAACACCAGCGGCGGTACACAGTCCGTGCACTGCGTGTGTCTATCGCGTTGCCAGGCAACGGACGCGGCACGTGATATCACGTGACCCGCGCCGTGCCCGGCATCTGAGTGTACGCTCCCCGTATGGTCCATCCATCGGGGGAAGACGTATGTACGTCACCACGTCACGTATCACGTGACGGGTCCCCGCTGAAAAAAACCACACAGGGAACGCACACTGCGTTGTCATAGCAACGCCCGAATGTCGGGTCTCTCTGTCAGAAGACTTGATCTTGGTACCGCATGAAATATACATTACTAAAGCAAGACCTGGAAAAAGGAAATATATATAGATTTTATAAGTAAGCATATTAGGACAAAACAGTAATAGATTTATCTTGAAGGAGGGATGCACAGTATCGTTGATTTTTTAATTATTAGAAGCAGTAATTACTGATAATTTTCATTCGAGAGATACATAGTATTACAATAGTCATAATAATTTCATTGGGACATATGAATATTAGTATTAGGAAAGGAGGGGAAACAAAAAAGAGGAGATAAACCAGATAGGGTAAATGCATATACACACACACAATTATTTTGGACCCAGGAGAATATTAATTAGAGTACTGTATTAAGTTTGATTGTTTCATTAAGCCCATCCGGATGTAATGAGCTGAATTTTAGGGTCCAATAAATTTCTCTTTTGCATAGTAAATTAAATCTATCTCCACCTCGTGAGGTGCATAGGACATGTTCTAGACCCACTATAGATAAACATGCTGGATTAGAATTGTGTGTAGTTTTATAATGTCTCGAGACACTATGTTTCTCAAAGCCCTTTAGGATATTTCGCCTATGTTCCATAAATCTGGTTCTGAGGCATCTTGTTGTTCTCCCGATGTAGGGGAGGTTGCAACTACATTTTAAAAGATAAATTATATATGAAGATTCACAGTTCATAAAGGTTTTTGGTATATATGGTATTGGGTCTGAGGGTGTCATTATGGGATTTTGTTTCTGAACATGTTTGCACATTATACATTTATTTTTCCCACATTTAAAAAAGCCTTTCGGCTTCTCTGGGAGCCAGGCAAGATGGTCATTTGATGTCTTTTGTTCTTTTTGTATATTATCTTTTTTTAGATGGCTAGGTGCCAGAATTGTTTTAAGGGTCTTATTCTTTTTATATACAATCCTGGGTTTTTCTGGGATAATGTTTTTAAGAATCTTGTCCTGGTGTAAAACTCTATAATTGCGTGTCACTATGTTTTTTATTTCGTTAGAACAATTGTTGAATTTACTAATAAAGGTAAGATCTTGATTGATCTCAGAGTTATTTTTATTTTTATTTTTATTTATATCTTTTGTGATTTTCTGTTTAAGTAAGGTCTCTCTATCCATTTTGAGTGTCTCCTGTAGGGCCTCTTCTAATAGAGGACCCGGATATTCTCTCTCCAAAAAGGACTCAGACATAGTCCTTGCCTGTGCCAAAAATTGTTCAGTTTCTGTGCAATTGCGTCTAAGGCGCATAAATTGGCCCTTAGGAATGTTTGTCTTCCAGGGCATATGGTGTGCACTTTTAAAATGAACATAAGAATTTGTATTTACTGGTTTAACATAATTAGATGATATAATTTTGTTTTCCTTAATCTCGAGAGTCACGTCCAGAAAGTTGACAAAAGACTCGCTGTAGGTGTGAGTGAAGGTTAAATTATATTGATTACAATTAAGTGAGTGAACAAATTGAGTGGCAGAAGAAGAGTCCCCATCCCAAATAATAATGAGGTCATCAATATAACGGCCATAGTAGACCAGGCTCTGCGCCCAGCTGCTCCCCCACACATGGGTCTCCTCCACCTCACCCATGTATAGGTTTGCATAGCTGGGCGCGAACCTGGTCCCCATGGCCGTCCCCATCACCTGTAAAAAGAATTCACCATGAAATGTGAAATAATTATGTGAAAGAATAAATGAAATACTATTGAGAATAAAGTCCCTATGTTCCGACTCCAGGTCATCATATGTATTTAATTTTCTCTGTATCACCTCACAACCCAACTTGTGTGGTATGTGGGTGTACAGAGCATTCACATCTAAAGTGAGAAAAGCATAATTATCTTTCCAACTAATGTTTTGGATTTTGGTGAGTAAATCTCGGGTGTCTTTGATGTATGACCTGAGAGTCGGAACATAGGGTTGTAAAAAGAAATCAACATAATGTGAGAGATTAGCAGTGATTGAACTAATACCAGATACTATGGGGCGCCCAGGGGGTGAAGAAAGGGATTTGTGTATTTTGGGTAAAAAATAAAAAGTGGGTGTGATAGGGTGTGTGGGTAGAAGAAATTTGTACTCTTCTCTGGACGTGACTCCCGAGGAAAGGGCTTGTTCAAGTAACACTTTCAATTCATCCAAAAACATGTGTGTAGGGTCCTTCTTGAGTAGAGAGTAAAATTTAGTGTCATATAATTGTCTATAAGACTCTTTCAGGTAATATTGTTTGTTCATAATGACAACCCCCCCCCCCTTGTCTGCCTCTTTAATGATTAGTTGTTTGTCTTGTTGTAGATTTTTTAGGGCATTTTTTTCTTTTTTATTTAGGTTTGAAGTTTTAAATGGTTTAGCATTTTCTTTGAGGCATAATGTTTTAAAATCTTCTAGAGTAATTTTATAAAAAGACTCTATGCTAGAGCTTTTCGCACTAATCGGAAAAAATTCCGATTTATTTTTGAATTTTGGGGGGCTTGATTTCTGAAGATCAAATATTTGTTGTATAGTAGGTTCTGTGTGGTTCTGTTCCCACAATTCCTCCAATAGTGATAGGGATATTTCATCTGTTTTATCTAAGATAATTGGAATTGAATCATCTTTCATAATATTTAGTGTTTTTTGTGCAAAGTGACGTTTCCTGCACAAGGTACGTATGAACCTGTTCAATTCCACAAATAAATCAAAAATGTTAGGAGGACTAGTGGGACTAAATTTTAGCCCTTTTTGAAGCACTGAGAGATGATTCTCATCCAAAATCTTATCAGATAAATTGAATACACATTGGATTTTGGGGGGTTTTAAACATGTTTCGAATTTCTTTTTGAGGCGTTTGCCTCCTCTATTTCCCCTATGCTGTCGTCTCTTCGTCTTTTTGGGGAGTCTCTCACATGGTGGGATTGGCTGAGATCCCATCTGGATGTTTTTGGACGTGCTCCCAAAAAAGACGATGATGACGATGATGATTCTGGATATTCTCCCCGTTCTTGTAAGGGATCTATTTTTTGTGCTTTTCTATAATGGGGCATATCTCTAGAGAACCCGTTAGTTGGACGAGAGTCTCTATTTGGGTATTTGTTTTGGTTTCTATACGTAGTTCGTGGGGATTCATAGTTCTTTTCTTGTGGTCTATGGTATCTATTTGAATTTTGTGCATAATTTCTCTCTTTATTATCTGATTCTATTTGGTTTCTGGATTCTGTTTGTCTCCTAAAGGATCTAACTTTTTCATTTTGATAGTCCCAAAGGTCCCGTTTAAACTTTTTTTGTTTAGTAAAAACTAAATCTTTTTCAAATTTAAGTATTCTCTCGTTTATCTGTTTATCTTTCTCAATAAAATACTCATCTGTTTTATATTTATCAAGGGATTTTTTCAATTCTTCTATCTCCCTCTCTAGTGAATTTACCTTATTCATCCGATATTTTATTAGCAATTTCATCAGCGAAAAAGAACAAGAGTCCAGGAGCTGGTCCCATTCCAATTGGAATTCTGGGTCATTTTGAAAAATAGAATTTTTAAAAATCCTTAGACCTCTTGGAATCATTTTCTTTGCAATGTAATGCTCCAAATTGGTTGCATCTAACCAGTTCCTGGACTCTGCTTTCATTAAATCCTCCATCTTATACATGTCTTTATACCACTCATTATTCTCTTTATCTTTCTCAGGTGGAACAAAGTTAATATTACAGTCTGACCATTGTGTCATATATGATTGCCTCCTATCTCTGCGATCAGAGTAATTTGAAAAACAGCTCATGATTGCAGCACCACACTGACTAATTGAACAATTAGAAAAAAGGGGAATTTGTGTGGTGCGCTATCAGCAGCAGCTGGCACTGGGTTTGTCAGACCCAAATAGATATATGAATAAAGAAAGAAGGTGTGCCAGCGCTGGCTGTAATCAAATATACTAGTACACGGTTCTCAAAAAGGTATACAATTTATTAATAACAATAAACAAAATTATAATAAAAACAATGGATAACAATTAAAAAGCACTAAAATGAGTCGCTCTAGAACCATAAAAAGTCCATAATGCACAATTAGAAGGGGTATCCCCAGGGGATATTTTGAGGATATATTTCAAATAGCTGTTAGGCTCATAGGATATTTAAATGAGTGTAGCTGTATATTACCATTCCGATTTGGTCTGGTCCAATGATTGCCAGAATACGTGACTTGTGTCCTTAGGTTGTCCTATAATTTCAAGGACTCAGGATATCCCAATAAACGAATGTCCTCTGTGATGGTTGCTGGATAATTAGGGAGCAGGCTGTGTCTCATATATTCTTAGGTCCAGAAGATTTTTAGAGGTTCATCGATGGGAGAGTGGACTTGTCACTTGGTAGGTGGAAGGTAGATGTTGTAACAGCATAGACTCAAGGCTCAACGCGTTTCCCCGGAATCTCCGGCTTCATCAGGAGCAGATATGTTTGTTTGGGAGTTCAGGCATGGTTTTTATACCTGGTGGTTAATTACCTAGGTGAATTCACCTGTGCGCTCATTATGTCTAAAAACATTCTATTTTATGAGAACCGTGAGTATGTTGTAATAATATTTTAATCTATTCTATATAGGAGGCAATCCTACAAAATAAATTATATTTTGATCAAAATAAATGTATAAAATAAGTGAAATACATGAGTGGACTCGTTGGTAAGGGTCACATGACCCGGAAGTGATTATACATCCATTGAAGACATTTTCAAATTATATGGATATATGCATTTATATCCCATTATAAATGGCGGTTGTACAAGCTACACGCTCGTGACATCGGGTGCGCCCCCCCGCTGGTCGCCGATTGCCGGTATCGGTAACACCAGCGGCGGTACACAGTCCGTGCACTGCGTGTGTCTATCGCGTTGCCAGGCAACGGACGCGGCACGTGATATCACGTGACCCGCGCCGTGCCCGGCATCTGAGTGTACGCTCCCCGTATGGTCCATCCATCGGGGGAAGACGTATGTACGTCACCACGTCACGTATCACGTGACGGGTCCCCGCTGAAAAAAACCACACAGGGAACGCACACTGCGTTGTCATAGCAACGCCCGAATGTCGGGTCTCCCTGTCAGAAGACTCGATCTTGGTACCGCATGAAATATACATTACTAAAGCAAGACCTGGAAAAAGGAAATATATATAGATTTTATAAGTAAGCATATTAGGACAAAACAGTAATAGATTTATCTTGAAGGAGGGATGCACAGTATCGTTGATTTTTTAATTATTAGAAGCAGTAATTACTGATAATTTTCATTCGAGAGATACATAGTATTACAATAGTCATAATAATTTCATTGGGACATATGAATATTAGTATTAGGAAAGGAGGGGAAACAAAAAAGAGGAGATAAACCAGATAGGGTAAATGCATATACACACACACAATTATTTTGGACCCAGGAGAATATTAATTAGAGTACTGTATTAAGTTCGATTGTTTCATTAAGCCCATCCGGATGTAATGAGCTGAATTTTAGGGTCCAATAAATTTCTCTTTTGCATAGTAAATTAAATCTATCTCCACCTCGTGAGGTGCATAGGACATGTTCTAGACCCACTATAGATAAACATGCTGGATTAGAATTGTGTGTAGTTTTATAATGTCTCGAGACACTATGTTTCTCAAAGCCCTTTAGGATATTTCGCCTATGTTCCATAAATCTGGTTCTGAGGCATCTTGTTGTTCTCCCGATGTAGGGGAGGTTGCAACTACATTTTAAAAGATAAATTATATATGAAGATTCACAGTTCATAAAGGTTTTTGGTATATATGGTATTGGGTCTGAGGGTGTCATTATGGGATTTTGTTTCTGAACATGTTTGCACATTATACATTTATTTTTCCCACATTTAAAAAAGCCTTTCGGCTTCTCTGGGAGCCAGGCAAGATGGTCATTTGATGTCTTTTGTTCTTTTTGTATATTATCTTTTTTTAGATGGCTAGGTGCCAGAATTGTTTTAAGGGTCTTATTCTTTTTATATACAATCCTGGGTTTTTCTGGGATAATGTTTTTAAGAATCTTGTCCTGGTGTAAAACTCTATAATTGCGTGTCACTATGTTTTTTATTTCGTTAGAACAATTGTTGAATTTACTAATAAAGGTAAGATCTTGATTGATCTCAGAGTTATTTTTATTTTTATTTTTATTTATATCTTTTGTGATTTTCTGTTTAAGTAAGGTCTCTCTATCCATTTTGAGTGTCTCCTGTAGGGCCTCTTCTAATAGAGGACCCGGATATTCTCTCTCCAAAAAGGACTCAGACATAGTCCTTGCCTGTGCCAAAAATTGTTCAGTTTCTGTGCAATTGCGTCTAAGGCGCATAAATTGGCCCTTAGGAATGTTTGTCTTCCAGGGCATATGGTGTGCACTTTTAAAATGAACATAAGAATTTGTATTTACTGGTTTAACATAATTAGATGATATAATTTTGTTTTCCTTAATCTCGAGAGTCACGTCCAGAAAGTTGACAAAAGACTCGCTGTAGGTGTGAGTGAAGGTTAAATTATATTGATTACAATTAAGTGAGTGAACAAATTGAGTGGCAGAAGAAGAGTCCCCATCCCAAATAATAATGAGGTCATCAATATAACGGCCATAGTAGACCAGGCTCTGCGCCCAGCTGCTCCCCCACACATGGGTCTCCTCCACCTCACCCATGTATAGGTTTGCATAGCTGGGCGCGAACCTGGTCCCCATGGCCGTCCCCATCACCTGTAAAAAGAATTCACCATGAAATGTGAAATAATTATGTGAAAGAATAAATGAAATACTATTGAGAATAAAGTCCCTATGTTCCGACTCCAGGTCATCATATGTATTTAATTTTCTCTGTATCACCTCACAACCCAACTTGTGTGGTATGTGGGTGTACAGAGCATTCACATCTAAAGTGAGAAAAGCATAATTATCTTTCCAACTAATGTTTTGGATTTTGGTGAGTAAATCTCGGGTGTCTTTGATGTATGACCTGAGAGTCGGAACATAGGGTTGTAAAAAGAAATCAACATAATGTGAGAGATTAGCAGTGATTGAACTAATACCAGATACTATGGGGCGCCCAGGGGGTGAAGAAAGGGATTTGTGTATTTTGGGTAAAAAATAAAAAGTGGGTGTGATAGGGTGTGTGGGTAGAAGAAATTTGTACTCTTCTCTGGACGTGACTCCCGAGGAAAGGGCTTGTTCAAGTAACACTTTCAATTCATCCAAAAACATGTGTGTAGGGTCCTTCTTGAGTAGAGAGTAAAATTTAGTGTCATATAATTGTCTATAAGACTCTTTCAGGTAATATTGTTTGTTCATAATGACAACCCCCCCCCCCTTGTCTGCCTCTTTAATGATTAGTTGTTTGTCTTGTTGTAGATTTTTTAGGGCATTTTTTTCTTTTTTATTTAGGTTTGAAGTTTTAAATGGTTTAGCATTTTCTTTGAGGCATAATGTTTTAAAATCTTCTAGAGTAATTTTATAAAAAGACTCTATGCTAGAGCTTTTCGCACTAATCGGAAAAAATTCCGATTTATTTTTGAATTTTGGGGGGCTTGATTTCTGAAGATCAAATATTTGTTGTATAGTAGGTTCTGTGTGGTTCTGTTCCCACAATTCCTCCAATAGTGATAGGGATATTTCATCTGTTTTATCTAAGATAATTGGAATTGAATCATCTTTCATAATATTTAGTGTTTTTTGTGCAAAGTGACGTTTCCTGCACAAGGTACGTATGAACCTGTTCAATTCCACAAATAAATCAAAAATGTTAGGAGGACTAGTGGGACTAAATTTTAGCCCTTTTTGAAGCACTGAGAGATGATTCTCATCCAAAATCTTATCAGATAAATTGAATACACATTGGATTTTGGGGGGTTTTAAACATGTTTCGAATTTCTTTTTGAGGCGTTTGCCTCCTCTATTTCCCCTATGCTGTCGTCTCTTCGTCTTTTTGGGGAGTCTCTCACATGGTGGGATTGGCTGAGATCCCATCTGGATGTTTTTGGACGTGCTCCCAAAAAAGACGATGATGACGATGATGATTCTGGATATTCTCCCCGTTCTTGTAAGGGATCTATTTTTTGTGCTTTTCTATAATGGGGCATATCTCTAGAGAACCCGTTAGTTGGACGAGAGTCTCTATTTGGGTATTTGTTTTGGTTTCTATACGTAGTTCGTGGGGATTCATAGTTCTTTTCTTGTGGTCTATGGTATCTATTTGAATTTTGTGCATAATTTCTCTCTTTATTATCTGATTCTATTTGGTTTCTGGATTCTGTTTGTCTCCTAAAGGATCTAACTTTTTCATTTTGATAGTCCCAAAGGTCCCGTTTAAACTTTTTTTGTTTAGTAAAAACTAAATCTTTTTCAAATTTAAGTATTCTCTCGTTTATCTGTTTATCTTTCTCAATAAAATACTCATCTGTTTTATATTTATCAAGGGATTTTTTCAATTCTTCTATCTCCCTCTCTAGTGAATTTACCTTATTCATCCGATATTTTATTAGCAATTTCATCAGCGAAAAAGAACAAGAGTCCAGGAGCTGGTCCCATTCCAATTGGAATTCTGGGTCATTTTGAAAAATAGAATTTTTAAAAATCCTTAGACCTCTTGGAATCATTTTCTTTGCAATGTAATGCTCCAAATTGGTTGCATCTAACCAGTTCCTGGACTCTGCTTTCATTAAATCCTCCATCTTATACATGTCTTTATACCACTCATTATTCTCTTTATCTTTCTCAGGTGGAACAAAGTTAATATTACAGTCTGACCATTGTGTCATATATGATTGCCTCCTATCTCTGCGATCAGAGTAATTTGAAAAACAGCTCATGATTGCAGCACCACACTGACTAATTGAACAATTAGAAAAAAGGGGAATTTGTGTGGTGCGCTATCAGCAGCAGCTGGCACTGGGTTTGTCAGACCCAAATAGATATATGAATAAAGAAAGAAGGTGTGCCAGCGCTGGCTGTAATCAAATATACTAGTACACGGTTCTCAAAAAGGTATACAATTTATTAATAACAATAAACAAAATTATAATAAAAACAATGGATAACAATTAAAAAGCACTAAAATGAGTCGCTCTAGAACCATAAAAAGTCCATAATGCACAATTAGAAGGGGTATCCCCAGGGGATATTTTGAGGATATATTTCAAATAGCTGTTAGGCTCATAGGATATTTAAATGAGTGTAGCTGTATATTACCATTCCGATTTGGTCTGGTCCAATGATTGCCAGAATACGTGACTTGTGTCCTTAGGTTGTCCTATAATTTCAAGGACTCAGGATATCCCAATAAACGAATGTCCTCTGTGATGGTTGCTGGATAATTAGGGAGCAGGCTGTGTCCCATATATTCTTAGGTCCAGAAGATTTTTAGAGGTTCATCGATGGGAGAGTGGACTTGTCACTTGGTAGGTGGAAGGTAGATGTTGTAACAGCATAGACTCAAGGCTCAACGCGTTTCCCCGGAATCTCCGGCTTCATCAGGAGCAGATATGTTTGTTTGGGAGTTCAGGCATGGTTTTTATACCTGGTGGTTAATTACCTAGGTGAATTCACCTGTGCGCTCATTATGTCTAAAAACATTCTATTTTATGAGAACCGTGAGTATGTTGTAATAATATTTTAATCTATTCTATATAGGAGGCAATCCTACAAAATAAATTATATTTTGATCAAAATAAATGTATAAAATAAGTGAAATACATGAGTGGACTCGTTGGTAAGGGTCACATGACCCGGAAGTGATTATACATCCATTGAAGACATTTTCAAATTATATGGATATATGCATTTATATCCCATTATAAATGGCGGTTGTACAAGCTACACGCTCGTGACATCGGGTGCGCCCCCCCGCTGGTCGCCGATTGCCGGTATCGGTAACACCAGCGGCGGTACACAGTCCGTGCACTGCGTGTGTCTATCGCGTTGCCAGGCAACGGACGCGGCACGTGATATCACGTGACCCGCGCCGTGCCCGGCATCTGAGTGTACGCTCCCCGTATGGTCCATCCATCGGGGGAAGACGTATGTACGTCACCACGTCACGTATCACGTGACGGGTCCCCGCTGAAAAAAACCACACAGGGAACGCACACTGCGTTGTCATAGCAACGCCCGAATGTCGGGTCTCCCTGTCAGAAGACTCGATCTTGGTACCGCATGAAATATACATTACTAAAGCAAGACCTGGAAAAAGGAAATATATATAGATTTTATAAGTAAGCATATTAGGACAAAACAGTAATAGATTTATCTTGAAGGAGGGATGCACAGTATCGTTGATTTTTTAATTATTAGAAGCAGTAATTACTGATAATTTTCATTCGAGAGATACATAGTATTACAATAGTCATAATAATTTCATTGGGACATATGAATATTAGTATTAGGAAAGGAGGGGAAACAAAAAAGAGGAGATAAACCAGATAGGGTAAATGCATATACACACACACAATTATTTTGGACCCAGGAGAATATTAATTAGAGTACTGTATTAAGTTCGATTGTTTCATTAAGCCCATCCGGATGTAATGAGCTGAATTTTAGGGTCCAATAAATTTCTCTTTTGCATAGTAAATTAAATCTATCTCCACCTCGTGAGGTGCATAGGACATGTTCTAGACCCACTATAGATAAACATGCTGGATTAGAATTGTGTGTAGTTTTATAATGTCTCGAGACACTATGTTTCTCAAAGCCCTTTAGGATATTTCGCCTATGTTCCATAAATCTGGTTCTGAGGCATCTTGTTGTTCTCCCGATGTAGGGGAGGTTGCAACTACATTTTAAAAGATAAATTATATATGAAGATTCACAGTTCATAAAGGTTTTTGGTATATATGGTATTGGGTCTGAGGGTGTCATTATGGGATTTTGTTTCTGAACATGTTTGCACATTATACATTTATTTTGTGAGAGATGTGCAAAATATCCGCCAACAATGCCAGCGTCGCTCACATCTGTTGTATTAACTTAAACGAAAAAGGATGTGTAAAAAAGATAATATAAAGTAAACATTACAGGTCATTATGATGAATAAAAATGTTTTCTTGGCAATTTTCACTCCTATTTTGACAAATTAACTTGGCGCTCAAAGGGTTAAGGACACTTTTTTAAAGATTATTTTAGAATATTAAACATAAATATTTCATTGTATACCACTTTATCAGAGCTGCATACGGTGTACTGTGTATTCCTGTGCTGGATCTGTTCCTGTGTGCGGACATATATCTCACATCCAGCCCTCATTTACCCCTGGCCTGCAGTAAGTACTGTAATATATTGTAGCTCCTACAGCCAGTTTCATATATAAACGGTTTTCATATTTTAAAGACTCATGGGAAGAGTTTTCTTTTTCTGTAGTGATATTGTTGTATGGGTAAAAAAAAAACCATATGTTCTTTAGATTTAAACTTTCATCCTTAAAGTACTTGGAATGTGAAATAAACGGTTCTTGGTACTTCTGTATGCAGTTTGTACAAAAGGGTGAGCTGCACATTAAACTACATTATTTCAAACGCCATATTTGAAACCACCATTCTGGTTTATGATGGGAATACTACAGGGCAACATATTAAGCTATTGGTCACAAAAGCAAATGTCAAACCTCTAGAAAAAATATTGCTGAGTTTTAATGCATGGCTTTGCTAGGCAAGATTGGTTGCATCACGTGCCATCTCAATAGGATGTGTACGGACAGGTCACTATCAAATATTCTAGTATTATCAGACCAGTCAGCCAATAATTGGAAAGTGGACACGCAGGAGCCTTAGAGTGTCTGAAGCGGATAAATAACTGCAAATGCTTCTGTGAGGGAACAAGATGCTGCACTTGCTATATCATTCCCACCACTCTGATCCCATTCTAGAGATAAATGGAAAGGATGACCCGATTTGGGGATAAATGGTATAAAAGAGCTATGTCTTCAGACCTCCACATAAAAGTAGACCCATCATTATAAGCAGAGGTGATACCTTTAAGGAGGGGGGGGGGGGACTGTGGCTTAACAGTGCTCCGGAGAACAGACCCTGCCACCAGCGGGGTTCTGGAACCTGCAGAATGTAGCTGAGAGGCATGGTGACCGGCAAATGCACAGTCAGGCAGTGGCTTGACTATACATGTACAAAGCCCTTGCTTTTGTTGACTGTATTTGCTGCAGCCCATAGAACCCAGCTAGGGCTACACAGTAAGGCAGGGAGTGGCTTCCTACAGAAAGCCCGCTCTCTGCTAATAGAAGCCCGGTCTGGCAGTCTCAGTGGTCGTAAACACCTCCCAATGGGACTGCCTGTACTGTGGGTATATAGGAAGTCACTGCCAGTCACAGTGTAGCCAGTACAGTGACACAGATGGCAACTGGCTCACTCCTGCAGTGGTGGGTTTTACTTGGGGGATGCAATCCTGCAGCCCATAGGTTAAAATCTACCACAGATCATAAGTATTAAAGTAATTTTTCTAGTTTTATCACAAAAATATGTAACTCTTCTATTTTAATTTATGTAGCGGACAAAGCGGCTGATACTGTAGTGTAGGGTGTAAATACACCCACTTTGCCAGGGCCGAAACTAGGTGTTTTGCGCCCGGGTCGGCAGTTACTTGGTCGCCCCCCCCAAAAAAACAAAAAACACCAAATTACTGCCTTGGGGACAGGCAGCGGGGGTCCGGGGACTGGAGAAGGTTAACTCCGGCTCCTAGCGCTGCAACCAAATCAGTCCAGCACCCACGTGCACTTCCGGTCGCAGCCACGCACTTCCGGTCACGGACATTACTGGCACCATTTTAAAGTACAAATAACTGCAAAAGAGATATCAGTCACCTTGCCCTGGAAGAAGAGCCCCTGATGCTCGAAACGCGTCGGTGACACTGATTAAGTAGACTTGAATTGGATGAACCTACCAAGTGCTAAGATAGTTGGGGCCACTGCAGGGTGCAATTCTGGACTGCATCCCTGCCACTTACCATCCCCTGCTGGCTCCAAATACCCTTAGCGGTAAGGACTCATCCCTCTCTTTTTCGAAGTATCTTTTTTACTAGATATTTTGTACAATAAATTTGAATGTATTTTTAACCTATTCTCTGGCGCCTGTTGAAAGGTTTGTTTTGATCTCTGATGGTTCATGCTTTGGAAACGATAGTGATCCAATTCTGCTTCTTCAAATGCGGGCAGCAGATGTTAATCAGGAACCACTGAAGCCTTCCCATAATTAAGTAGCTAGATTGCATCCGTCAATGTATTAATACTGTTGAAGTGGCAGGTCACCACAGTCAGTCATAGGCATATACTGTATGTCCATGCATGTACATTTATAATATATATATATTTTTTACACAAAATAGTGTTATTAATTAATGCAGTTATGGTGATCACTTGAGTTAAAACATGGGAGTCAGTATTTTCAACTATTTATTAAGACTCATAGGTTTTAATGAGAATAGTAACATGCCAATCCTATGGGGGTGCGCATCGGCATCACAATACACACTGTTTTTGCTAACGTTTCTTCTGATTTTGACTATACAGTGACTATGCACCTTTACTTAACTCTTGCTCTATGTTTCCCTGCTAACCAACCATTTCCTCAGGTAAGGTAAAAGGCTTTATAACAAGGTATTCTCTAAGAGGATAAACAATGCAATCATCATCATCATCATTGTTCTTCCAACACTTCCCAGAAATCCACACAAGAAGGTGGTAATACAAATTATTTCACTGTCCAACCCTTCCCCCACCCACAGAAAACATCACCTTAGCTGTGCATCTGTACAATTACTGAACTACCTACCAAAATGAGTTATATCATACAAAGGACATTTGTACAGTATTGGGACATTGGCCTTTTGGCATAATATCTAGGCTTTTACATATATTGCCTCTGGGTGTTTTTCATACCTATTATCAATCCTTGATAATCTCTAATAAGCAATGAAGCTGATAGGTGTAGTAGGTAGAGGAGGCTCCAGTGGAGGGGCTGCAGCACAGTTTAAAATTCAAATAGGGGAGCCACACCAACTACCAATGAGTCAGTTTGGAATGGCAGTTGGTGGTGGTTGGTGTGCCTCCCCTGTTTGAATTTTGGACTGTGTTGTAGCCCCTCCTCTGTTATATTAAAAGTATGGTCTAATATATAATCCCTTCGACCGCCAAAAATGTATCACAATGAAGATATTTGTGTTGAAAGTGGATTAAGTTACTGCACAGCCTCCATGTTACCACTATTCAAGGAAGCTTTATTCGCTGTAAAAAGACAGCCACTGGCACTACTACCAAGCATATGCAAAGCCACCATGGGGCTCTGGGAGAATGCTCGGTACTTGTTTAGTTTCACGGCGGCAATGCGATGCGATCGGATGCAATTTGATGCGATTTTGTACCTGTTCATAACCCCACTATCCACTACGCATGGAATTAACTTTATATACTGTGGCGAGCGCAGCGAGCCCCGCGAGGGGATGCGGATTACTTTACATGTATTCCGTGCCGAGCGCAGCGAGCCCCGCAAGGGGACGTGGAATATATGTAAAGTAATCTACGTCCTCTTGCGGGGCTCGCTACGCTCACCACGCTTCGGGCTCCGAGGCTCGCTGCGCTCGCCACACTATATAAAATCAACTCCATGCGTAGTGGATAGTGGGGTTATGAACAGGTACAAAATCGCATCCAATCGCATCGCACAATTTATCTGCTGCCGTGAAACTAAACAAGTACCGAATGCTCCATAAAGACCTGCAATTTCCTGCTGACCAGTACGTACATACATACACTCAGCAGCTGGTGAGCTGTTTGACAACCCACAGGCTCCACTACTTTTACCAGTGTGTATTACAGTGAGTACAGCTGTACCCAGAGGTGGATTTAGACCTCATGGGGCCATAGGCAAGATAACAGTTTGTGTCCCTCCTTCCTAGAACAATCCATAGCATTGTATTTTTGCTGCTGATTGCAGGCGGCATCACTAGAGTATCTTGGATCTTGCACGGTCTACCGGTAAATGCTCAGTTGCATATACAGTGGATGAAACCATTTTCTTTGCCCAACATTTTTTACCTTGTCAAAGTACATCCACTCCACTGGTGTGTACAGAAAATGGTCATCGTATCAGTGTGCAGGGTCACCTTGCATGGCTCGCTGCACTCGGCACACTATTATATTCTTCCTCCATGTCAATCTTTTGACTGTTGACCTTCCCTTTGTCACCCTAATGCTTGTGTTGACTTTTCCAATCCTGTCAACCTATTTTATGTGTAGACCTAAGCCCTGTCAACATTTAGTGGTTGAAGTAATGTTTGGCGACCTTCAAACAATTGCCCCAGCGACCGTATCCCGCTCCTGGCACTGTGGTGTGCCCGATGTCTTGCTGTCCTTGGCTGCAGTAGAAATGGGAAAAGTTCCCTTAGCACCTATTCAGCAGGTCACCAGCTCCTCCTATCACAATATGCAAAGTTCTGCAGCCAATATATGTGTTTCCAGTAATAATAGGCTCATCCACCCAAAAATATGTACATGACATCACAAAATGTCATTTACAGTTTGGGTTTCTAATTTTGAACTCTATAAAGGATCGTTAATGAATACTGTTCTATTCAGCAGTTTATTCGAAATGATTGGGTAAAGAAGTAACATAAATGATTTGAGAAATCGGACATATTTCGGTCATTGTTCTGGCAGTTGCAGGCCTCGATGTAAGAATGGCAATGTTATCCATTAGAAAATGTTTTAATCATGTCTTTGGCAGAAGCTTGTAAATCATTAGGATATTATTCATCCACTGATGTCATGACCACAACACAATTTTAAACAGCATTAGTCAATAAGAAAATCACATCACATTTTAAAATGTAGAATTGTATCAGCATTGGACGGCTTCCAACCTAAATGCCATTTCAAAAGAAAAAAGCAAAAGTTCATGTAACCTTACTAACAGCAGAACCCTCTTCTCTTTGCTAATATAATGGTTTTCCGGTAAAGGAGAGCACTACGCCGCTATGCAGTCACCTGTACTATAATGTTCTTTTATATATATGATTACAATTATTTGTGGTGATAATAGTTCTATTATTTTACAATCAGATAACGATTGCTATAAACTTGTTAAAAAAACCATATGACATCTTGCTCACATGTGCACCCACGGCAAACAGACTGTTCGCCGGGTGCATGTACCCAGGACAGCAGGCGGGGGGCAGAGAGGGTGCAGACCCATTAGCAGGGGCGTAACTAGAATGCTGTGGGCACCAAAGATAAAACTTGAAAGCCCCCCCCCCCCTATTGTCACTACAATGCCCATGGGGGGGAAGGTGCAGAAGAAAGAGTGAGAGTGTAAGAGACAAATGGTGTCGGGGAGAGAGAAAGAGGTAGAGGGCTTCATGGAAATATAGGGAGAAAGAGGGAGAGGGAAAGAGAGAGAGAGAGAGAAGAGCAAGAGAGGGGGGATCAAGAGAGAGGGAGTGAGATTATCAGGGAGAGAGAAAAAGGGGAGCAAGGGAGAGAGTGTCAGTGGGGAGAGAGTATGCCAGTGAGAGACAGGGAGCGAGGGCGTGTCCGCGAGAGATGGGGCGAGAGAGTATGTCAGCGAGATAAGGGGTGAGAGAGTGTGTCAGCGAGATAAGGGGCGAGAGAGCGTATCAGCGAGATAAGGGGCGAGAGAGTGCGTCAGCGAGAGACTGGGTGAGAGCATATCAGCAAGACAGGAAAGCATGGGGAGGAGAGAGGAGAAAGACTAAGGGCAGAGAGAGATAGAGGTGGAGTGAAAGTTTGGGTTGAGAGAGAGGTGCAGGAGGAAAGAGAGAGCAGAGGAGAAAAGAAAGAGAGGCAGGGGAGAGAGAGCAGGATAGCCCCCCTCCCAGTATAGATGGCACTGTGTGCCTCCTACTCATCCCCCCCCCACCCCCTTTACAGGTGCGCCTGTCAATCTTTTAATTACCTCTTTTACAGGTGCTGCTATGTACCTTTAAATGTTCCCATTAACAGGTGCCGCTATGTGCCTCCAGCCCCCCCAACAGATGACGCTACCTCTGGCAGCAATTGCTCCTTTCCATCACATCTTCACCCCGCTGTGTGTCCGCGCCGCCGGGTCTCCACTCCCTGCACACTGCAGTACCAGATCTCCAAGGCACCACCCAATGCTCCAGCGCCGGCAGGTCTCCTCACTACTATTGTGCTGGGTCTGCACATGCACAACTCACTTAGAGCTGGATAATGCAAAGGTCAGGCGCTTTGTATTTCATGCTGGGGCTGGACCACCTCCGGCTTCAGTGCTGCGCTGTCACTGGGGCATGGGACAACGGCACTGCCATCGTGCCAAAAGGGTGCAGGGGATTGCTAGCTTGGCCTGGGGGCCCCTGAGTCGCCGGGCCCCATAGCAACTGCATCCCCTGCACCCTCTATTGTTACGCCGCTGCCCATTAGCATGTGGAAACGCCCAGCACTTCATGGGCATTGCCATGAGAACCCTGGGAGTTCTTATGCTAATGAAGCCATGACATGGGTGGGGGGCCAGGCAGCTGGCATCGGATGCCCATTTCTGTCCCAGCGGGCATGCATATGTAAGTGACTTTAAAATCACTTTTATATGTGTGCACCTTCCACTTCTTTTGATGGTCAGCGACCAGTGGGTGTTCCCAGGCAGCATGCAAATGGTTATTTATGTTAAACATCCATTCGCAGCCTGTGCATGGGAACATACGCTGCGAGGAGGCATTCACCGGGTGGGGTTTGGTGGACTCGCAAGGCTGCAAATTCCCTTTATACAGACTTTTGAAGAAGCATTCTTATAAAATGCAGCCTTTACCTGTTTCTTTTCCATTTGATATATCAGTTTAAAACAATTAAAGACAGCAAATATTGTTCATTATTTAATGGAGGATTCCACTAAAAAGTCACAAGTCCGTTTCTCCCGGCAGGTAGAGTCACAGGGTCCTTGGCTTAGACACCAGGGGCCAAATGTAATAGGGTGAGAGTTTCAGAAAGTGACAGATTTTGGGAGAGTTTTCCCATGTTTTTTAAAGCAGCAATCAATTACATGGCAAAATCAACCTGGTTTTGCAGTATAATTGATTGCTGCTTTAAAAAAACATAGGAAAACTCTCCCAAAATCTCTCACTTTCTGAAACTCTCACCCTATTACATTTGGCCCCAAAAGTCATTTCTACAAGCTACTACCGCAGGACTTATTGACCGGTGATAAAGTACCAGACACTTTATTGTTTCACCGAACTAAATACATCTGCCTCTATATGAGATATACATTTACTGTATTTGCGAGGAGACCATCCCTATCTGTACAATTGGGTTGATATTGAGCATCATCATCATCATTAATGTGTACTTGCACTAGCCATGTCCTTGGTATAACATATAGGTACTTGTGTAGTTTCACGGCGGCACTTCTCTGTTGATTGCATCATATGCACATTGCATACAAATCACATGCAAATTGTATGCAAATATAGCATGTGATTTTCATACGATTTGCATACGATTCGATCCGCAATGTGATTTAGCACACCCCCACTATCCATGTCAGTCTGAAGCATCCTTGTAACCTGTTCATACCCCCACTATCCCCGTCGGCGTGCAAGCGCAGCGAGCCACCGAGCCCAAATCGTGATGAGCGCAGCGAACCCTGCGAACGTTGAATCGTATGCAAATCGTATGCAAATTGAATGCAAATATCGCATACGATTTGCATACGATCCCTTGTGAAACTACACAAGTATCAAAAGATATGTATGATGTAGTATTTACACCTTCCACAGTTTCATCAAAACAGCCTTTCTGATCACCCCTTTTCATCACAATTACAACATATAACTACAACTCTGCATTGCCTGTAATACAGTGCTCTCTGGATCATCTAACAGTGACTGTGATGCTCTCTGGATCATCTAACAGTGACTGTGATGCTCTCTGGATCATCTAACAGTGACTGTGATGCTCTCTGGATCATCTAACAGTGACTGTGATGCTCTCTGGATCATCTAACAGTGACTGTGATGCTCTCTGCATTATCTGGCAGTCACTGTGATGCTCTCTGCATTATCTAAAGGCCCCCTTACATTATGCGATTTGGGCACGATTTTGCCCGATTCGGATGAATCGGGCCGTGAAATCGTCCCAAATCACATATGGTGACATCCCCTCATACCCGATGCGCGGCCCCGTGCGCATCGGATCGTAGATGGGAGGTCGGACGGGCTGCACATAAGATTTGCTAAATCTTATGTGCTGCCCGGAGCCGTGCTCCCCCACAACAGGGGACCTACCAGAGTCAGGCGCAGGGAGCCGGGCAGCATCAGCGGGAGCAGGGGGGGCGGCGCAGAGTACCAGGGAGCCGGGCAGGAGAAGACGCTGCAGCAGCAGCACTTAAAAAAAAAAGGGCCATACAAACGCATAGGAAGCCATTCATTGGCTGAGACCTCTGTCAGCCAATCAGCGATTGGCTGAGACCTCTCTCAGCCAATCGCTCATTGGCTGAGAGGTCTCAGCCAATCAATGGCTTCCTATTCGTTTGTATGGGGTTTTTCTTTTTTTTTGGAAGTGCTGCTGCTGCATCGTGTTCTGTTGCCCGGCTCCCTGGTACTCTGCGCCGCCGCCCCCCCTGCTCCCTGCCCAGCGGCTTCCTGCCCGGCTCCCTGCACCCCGACCCCCCCCCCTGCCCACTCTCTGTTTGCGGGCATATTCCTGCTGCTGTCCCCCGCTCCCATTGTCCCTGCAGCTCCCCGGGAGTGGCATGTGATAAATCGCATGCAATTTATCACATGCAAAACTTGGCACATGAAGTGCCATCGCATGTGATCCCTCCCGGGGAGCTGCTGGGACAATCGGGTCCGACTTGTCGTTATGACAAGTCGGACAAATGTAAGGGGGCCTTTAGAGTCACTGTGATACTCTGCATTATCTAATAGTCACTGTGATGCTCTCTGTATTTTCTGCCAGTCATTGCAGTTTTGCAGTCAATGTAATGCTCTCTGAATTATCTATCTAAAGGTGGCCATACATCAGAAAGATATTGCACCCAATCATACAATCTCAACGAATTGTAAGATGGATTGTATGCATATTGTGTGCACATCGTGTGTACACAATCATACAATCACACAATCTCCCGTCCCCAGGAGATTGGAGGATTGGTCATCTGATCTGACGTGCTGAGTGTCAGATCAGTTGGGATTGGGAGCAGATTGCATGTGCTTTTAAGCACATGCAATCTGTCTTTAGATGGCTCATACAACCAGAGTCATGTGACACTCCCTCCCTGACTAGCAGAAAAGAGAGGTGCAGCTTCCAGGGGGGCCCGTGGCAGTGAAGATGTTGGAAGACACAGATGTATCTAAGCGGCAGACGGGCAGCTGAAGAGAGCGGTGGACGTCCTTTTGCACAATTCTGTCACTACTCTGAAAACAGTTTTCAGGATTGCTGCATTCGGGCTATTTAATGATGGCATAACAGCTCAGCAGATGTGAGCAGATTGGTAGTTGTGGCAACCTGTAAATTAAAAAACTAAATAAAAAAAATAGATTTTTGGTATTCGTATCCTTTTGAATCTAGTAGGCCAGCCCCTTATTTAAATGAAGCTGCAATCATACAATCATGCAGCAGATGTATTGTATGACAGATTGTATGACATATTGTTAGTACATTGTGTGTCCAAAACCACCAAGGACTGCCAGGGAATTGAAGGGAAATTGGACACAATCATGATTGTAATGTAGGGTACACACCAGGACGACCACCGTCGTCCACGACCAATAGACGACCAAGGGACAATTTCCCTTGGACTTCCCGGGAGCTCCCAGGCAGTCCCCAGCAAATGATAAGCAAACGATTAGCAAAAATTGTGTTTTTTTTGCGGAACGATCTAGATCCGATCCCGATGCGCCCGTGATGGTCGTTAAGACGGTCGGATTGCTGGTTTTTGTTTTTTTGCAAGGACACATGCGACCGTCGTCAGATTGGCCTTTGAAATTTAAATGAAGGGGCTGGACTAGCAGAGGGGATAGGAATAGCAGCAGCCATTTTAAACCAGTGTATTTCTGCTTTGTTACTAGTGAGGCTTGGTTTATACCTGCTGAACGCTGGACATAGCTATTTACACATTACTTGTTTGCCTGCCATTACAAAGTGTCTTTTAACCCTGCACTATGGAGAATGCAGTGATGGGTCGTCACCAGCAAGATTACCTGCTCTATTATGCAGTGCTGAAGCTCAGGCGTCAGAGGGCCCAGCGCAGGAGAGCAAGATCATGCTGGACAAAGCAGTGGCTACTGCAGCGTCAGACTAGTTCGCACATGCCACTGCTCAGGGACATCAGGGAAAATAACTTAGACGACTTCCGGAACTTTTTGAGGATGGATGATGCCCCATTCCAGGAATTGCTGCGTCTGGTGACTCCCCACATCGAGAAGCAGGATACCAAGTATCGCATGGCTATCCCTGCTGAGGAACACCTGGTGGTGACCCTGAGGTTTCTGGCGACAGGACGGTCTCTTGCTGACCTGAAGTTTGGATCCCTCATCTCCCCGCAAACTTTGGGCCTCATCATCCCGGAGACCTGCAAAGCCATTGTGAAGGTGCTGCAGTACCAGTATTGCAAGGTAAGGATGAAAAATACACCGAACACTTTATTGTGCAAACAAAATTGTTTTATTTATAATTTAGGCCTAGGACAGAAACAGGTTTTTTAGGCCTTTCATATGTAAAACATGTGTAAATATATATACAAATATAGATTTACTAGGTGATTCATCGCGCCCTCCGGGCGCTCTTCACACCGTCGTGAGGGGCTTCGCCCCATTAGAAGTAGAAATATATGTGAGTGTGAGATGTAGTGTAATATGGTGAAGAATGTGGGTAAAGTTAATTTGAGTGAGAGCATAAATGTTTACAATAGAAAGTGCATATAATTGCAAAGGGGGTGTAGTGTGTGATAGGGTTATGATGAATTTTTTGTTGTTTAAATGTTACCTAATGTAGATGAGGGAAATATGTATTTGAATAGAAATATTTTATAAGAGTTTGAAAAGAGGATGAACATTCTGATGCTTTTATTGTAAACATTGTCAAAAAAGGCAAGGATGTGTGTGTGTGTGTGTGTGGTTGTGAGTATTGGAGGCAAGGATGTGTGTGTGTGTTTGTGAGTATTGGAGGCATGGATGGGTGTGTGTGTAGTTGTGAGCATTGGAGGCATGGATGGATGTGTGTGTGTGTGTGTAGTTGTGAGTATTGTAGGCATGGATGTGTGTGTGTTGTTGTGAGTATTGAAAGCATGGATGTGAGTGTGTACTTGTGGGTATTGGAGGCATAGATGTGTGTGTGTGTGTGTGTGTGTGTGTGTGTGTATTACAGGCATTGTTTGTATAGATGTGTGTGTGTGTGTGGTATGGCTGGGTGTGTGTATTACAGGCATTGTTTGTGTGTGTGTACTTGTGAGTATTTTAGGAATGGATGTGTGTGTGTATGTGCGCGCGTATCTGTAGTTGTGAGTATTGGAGGCATGTGTGTGTAGTTGTGAGTATTGGAGGCATGGATGGTATTTGTGTAGTTGTGAGTATTGCAGGCAAGGTCGGGTGTTTGTAGTTGTGAGTATGGGAGGCAAAGATGTGTGTGTGTGTGTGTGGTAGTGAGTATTGGAGGCATGCATGGGTGTGTGTAGTTGTGAGTATTGGAGGAATGGATGTGTGTGTGTGTGTGTGTGTGTACTTGTGAGTATTGGAGGCATGGGTGTGTGTGTAGTTGTGAGTATTGAAAGCATGGATGTGTGTACTTGTAAGTATTGGAGGCATAAATGTGTGTGTGTGCAATGGGTGGTTGTGTGTGTATTACAGGTATGGATGTGTGTGTGTAGTTGCGAGTATTGTCGGCATGGATATGTGTGTGTGTGCGTGTGTGTAGTTGTGAGTATTGGAGTCATGGATGTGTGTGTGTGTGTGTGTTTGTGTAGTTGTGAGTATTGGAGTCATGGATATGTGTGTGTGTGTGTGTGTATTTGTGAGTATTGGAGGCATGGATGGTGTTTGTGTAGTTGTGAGTATTGCAGGTAAGGAGGTGTGTGTGTGGTTGTGAGTATGGTAGGCAAGGATGTGTGTGTGTAGTTGTGATGCTGGGATGGTTGGTTGTGTGTGTGTACTTGGATGTTTGTGTGTGGTTGTGAGTATTTGAGCTATGGATGGGTGTGTGTTTGTGTGGGTGTGTTTAGTTGTGAGTATTGGAGGGATGGATGGTTGTGTGTGTGTGTAGTTGTAAGTATTGGAGGCCTGGATGTGTGTGTGTGTGTGTGTGTAGTTGTCATGATTGGAATGGAGTGGTGTGTTTGTTTAGTGTGAGTATTGGAGGCATGGATGTGTGTGTGTGTGTGTGTGTGTGTGTGTAGTTGTCATGATTGGCATGGAGTGGTGTGTTTGTTTTGTGTGAGTATTGGAAGTATGGATGTGTGTGTGTGTTTGAAAATGACGTTGGTGCGTTAGTGGGCAAACATAGTAAAGTGTACAGTGGCACACCGTGATGTTTGAAGGGACCTTAAAGTGAAAGCAAAAATTATAATAGATAAAAGTAAGTGTGCTTAAGTCCTAAAGCCTGCAGCTACGGCCGTGAGAAGCATGGATGGGTGTGTGTGTATGTGTCGTTGTGAGTATAGGAGGCATGGATGGGTGTGTTTGTATGTGTCGTTGTGAGTATAGGAGGCATGGATGGGTGTGTGTGTATGTGTCATTGTGAGTATAGGAGGCATGGATGTGTGTGTATGTGTCATTGTGAGTATAGGAGGCATGGATGTGTGTGTATGTGTTGTTGTGAGTATAGGAGGCATGGGTGTATGTGTCGTTGTGAGTATAGGAGGCATGGATGGGTGTGTGTGTAGTTGTGAGTATAGGAGGCATGGATGGGTGTGTGTGTAGTTGTGAGTATAGGAGGCATAGATGGGTGTGTGTAGTTGTGAGCATTGGAGGCATGGATGGATGTGTGTGTGTAGTTGTGAGTATTGTAGGCATGGATGTGTGTGTGTGTGTAGTTGTGAGTATTGAAAGCATGGATGTGAGTGTGTACTTTTGGGTTTTGGAGGCATAGATGTGTGTGTGTGTGTGTGTGTGTGTGTGTGGTATGGCTGGGTGTGTGTATTACAGGCATTGTTTGTGTGTGTGTACTTGAGAGTATTTTAGGGATGGATGTGTTTGTGTATGTGCGCGTGCATCTGTAGTTGTGAGTATTAGAGGCATGTGTGTGTGTGTGTGTGTGTGTGTGTAGTTGTGAGTATTTGAGGCATGGATGGTATTTGTGTAGTTGTGAGTATTGCAGGTAAGGAGGTGTGTGTGTAGTTGTGAGTATGGGAGGCAAGGATGTGTGTGTGGTTGTGAGTATTGGAGGCATGGATGGGTGTGTGTGTGTAGTTGTGAGTATAGGAGGCATGCATGGGTGTGTGTAGTTGTTAGCATTGGAGGAATGGATGTGTGTGTGTGTGTGTGTGTGTGTGTGTGTACTTGTGAGTATTGGAGGCATGGATGGATGGGTGTGTGTGTCCAGGGAGCGAGGCAGGGGGGTGCGGCGTGTAGGCTCTGCTGGACGGTGACGGTGGGCACGGGAGTGGCAGCTGGGGTTGGTAGGCAGCGTCTTCTGGGTGTTTGCTGCTGCTCCGGGCCGCAGGGGCGTAACTATCATCTTCTGGGCCCCATAGCAAAATCCTGAAAGGGGCCCCCCAACTGTCACTAAAATGCCCCTCGGGGTGGCAGAAGAGAAAAGGATTTAAGAGCCAAAGAGGGTATCGCGGAGAGAGAGAGAGGGGTGGTTAGGGAGGGAGAGCGTTTAGAATCTAGATGGATGTGAGCCACAGGGGAGAACAGAGGAGAGGAAGAAAGAGAAGAGAGGTTAGATGGAGAGGGAGTGAGAGGTGGGGGTAGAAAGTGCAGCAGAGAAATAGAGTAACAGATAGAACAAAATGGGGGAGAGTGCAGGGGAGAGAGAGATTAGACCAGAGGAGAGAGTGCAGGATATAAAGAAAGATAAAGGACAGGAGGGGGGGGGGGGGTTAGACAGAGCAGGAGAGAGAGAGAGACACATGAGAGAGGTTAGACACCCCCCCTCCCCCCCTTGCTCCTTCCAAGTCCCCATCTACGACCTCACCCTTAAAAATAAGTGCTGAAGTTTACCTCCAGCATTGAGGGAAGGTCTCCCTGTCGGCGCCGGGTCTTTCATTCGTCTGCAGTTCTGCACCGGGTTTCCGCTGTGGAGGCATGCTGTTTCCCAGCTGAGCTCACATATCAGGCAGCGCAGCTCCCTCCCATGTCTACCGCGGCGCACAGCGCAGGCAGCAGCAGCATGGGTCCTCCTGCATGATTCAGCCGACAGCCGGGGCTAGTCACTAAATAGTGACATCGATTCCCGATATGAGGTCAGAGGGGAGGGGGCTGGATCACCACTTCTCCCTCCATCCCTTCAAAGTCAGTCACACACAGTGCCGCTGACAGGGATGGGTGTCCTGTCCGGGACAGCGCCAGGGGTCCTGGCACTGGCAGCAGCATGGGTCCTGCACGATTAACGCCGGGACTGGTCACTAAAATAGTGACATTGAGCCCCGGCACCATCATAGGGGAGGGCGGGCTGGATCACGCACTGGCCGCCGCTGACAGGGAAAGGTGTCTGGGACAGCGCCGCTGACACTACCCGTGCGGCATTGCTCAAATAGAATAAATGGGTGCAGGGGGTGCCCGGGCCCCATAGCAATTGCACCCCCTGCACCCTCCATAGTTCCGCCACTGGGACCGTGCGGGTGTGGGCAGTGGCGTAACTGTAAAATTTGCTCCCCCAAGCCAAAAAGTTTCCTGCGCCCCCCCCCCCCCCACCCCCACGCAGTCTGCTGTGTCTGATAGAATTGGACAGCTGAGCTGACGCTCAGCTGTCCTGTCCTTCTATAAGCGCCAGCAAGGGTGAATCCTGAAGTAAATGATAGGGGGGGGGCACTACTATAGGGGATGGGATGGCAAGAGGGGGTTAGTGCACATTTTCTGAGAGAGCGGAGAGACAGGAGAGAGAGAGAAGAAGAGTGGGGAGAGAGAAGGGGAGGCAGAGAGAGAGAGAGAGAGAGAGAAGGGGAGGCAAAGGGGGGGGGGGGGAGAGACAGAGAGGGGTATGCTGAGAGAGAGAGAGGTGGAAGGCATAGTTGGATGAGGAGAGGCAGAGAGGGAGAAGGAGAGGCAGAGAGAGAGAGAGAGAGAAAAGCAGAGGGAGAGAGGGAGAAGGGGAGGCAGAGAGAGAGAGAGGGAGAGAAAGAGAGATAGAGAACAGCGGGGGAAAGGCAGAGGATAGAGACAGGTTGGTATGTGTCCCGTGCACCCCCTCCCATGCATATTCCCCTTCTTCATTTTAAATATACATGAGGTGTAGAGTACCTAAGGTAGCAGGCAGCAGCAGGTGTGCTGAGGTTCAGCGCCTGGCAGCAGCAGGTCCCGTGGATGAGGCTGCGTCTGCTGGAGGCATCGGTTACTGGTGGCGCCATCGCCGGGTGACGACATGACTCCGGGCGGGCTGTGGCAGCGGAATACGATGGGGTCCCGGGAACCGTCATTAGACAGGCGACTGCGATATCACGGCAGGCAGTTTGGCACTGAGAGGGGATTGGGCCCCATGGAGGAGTCTGAGTCAGTGGGTCGCATGGAGGCTGCGACGGCAGGACTATTGGAGGAGGATGGTAAGGGAGCACCGGGCAGCAGGGAAGGGAGCGCCGGACAGCAGCATTCAGAGAGGGGTGCAAAACAGGCTAAGCCTGTGTAGCAGACGCCGGCGCCCACCACAGACCGGTGGGGGGGGGGGGGGGGGGGGCGCGGCGTCTAGCCGTGGGGCGGGCTTGTTGTGTGGCTGGGCTGCGATGGGGAGTGGCGGCCGAGGAGGGGGCGGATAGGTGTGCAAGCTGGAGGCTGAGGGGGGGGGGCGTGCCGTGTAGCCGTGGGGCGGGCTTGTTGTGTGGCTGGGCGGCGATGGGGAGTGGCGGGCGAGGAGGGGGCGGATAGCTGCTGTGGAGAGCAGAGGGTTGTGTAAGACGGAAGTTGGCATGTTTTGCATTGTGGCTGACTGACTATGGGCCTGTCAATCACCCGTGGAAGCCCGCCCACCGTTTGCTAGACTAATTGTGAGTGACGGATCTGGCTAAATATATAAGAGATTGTGTCAACACAAATATATTATAATACCATATAAAAGATATTTTACAAAAAAACACACTGCTATATATAAACATTTAAGTATGTATGACCCAGTTTAAACAGTACTCTTTACCTAGAAGGGCGCCCATCGCGGGCATCGCATGTACATCGCTTGCCATTATAATGGCATGCGATGCGACCGATGCGATGCCCGCGATTTTACATAGAAATCCATGTTAAAATGTAAATCGAGTCGGTCGCATCGCATGCGACCAAAAAATCGCATGCGATGCGACCGACGCGATTACCGCGATTTCCCATAGGGAACAATGTTAGGTACTTATGTAGTATCTGGGCTGCCGATTTTTTGATTGTATGCCTTAAGTTAAGGCATACAATCAGATGCGATGCGATACGATATCGCATCGCATCGCATACGATGCGATGCGATGCGATGCGATGACCCGATTTTTCCATAGGATTCAATGTTAAAATGGACTGAGTCCATTTTAACATGGAATTCAATGGGAAAAAGGGGTCCTTTTCATACCCCTACTATCCAAGTGGGCATGGAGTTGGATATAAACCTGTGGCGAGCGTAGCGAGCCACCGAGCCCGAAGCGTGGCGAGCGAAGCGAGCCCCGCGAGGGGACGGTATTCTGTGTCCCCTCGCGGGGCTCGCTACGCTCGCCACGCTTCGGGCTCGGTGGCTCGCTACGCTCGCCACAGGTTTATATCCAACTCCATGCCCACTTGGATAGTAGGGGTATGAAAAGGACCCCTTTTCCCATTGAATTCCATGTTAAAATGGACTCAGTCCATTTTAACATTGAATCCTATGGAAAAATCGGGTCCATCGCATCGCATCGCATCGCATCGCATGCGATATGGTCGGGTGCGATGCGATGCGATGGACCCGATTTCAAAATCGGCAGCCCAGTTACTACATAAGTACCCAATGTTAAATGTCCCAATTGACCCGATTTGACATAGGGAACAATGTTAAATGGCCCACAGAGGCCAAATAGGCACCCTGAAGTGTAAAATGGCCCCCCCAATTGTTAACGCCACCCCAGATCAACGTCAACCCGAAGCATGGCGAGGGGCGGCGGATACCTTCACAGGTATCCGCGTCCACTCGCGGGCTTCACAGGTGTCCACGTCCCCTCGCCACGCTTCGGGCTCGCTGCGCTCGCCACACTTTCTATTCTCAACTCCGCACCGACGTGGATAGTGGGGGTATGAAAAGGTCGTAGGACGCGTACCGCCGCCCCTCACGGGCTCGCTGCGCTCGCCACGCTTCGGGTTCACGTTGATCGTGGGGTGGCGTTAACAATTGGGGGGGCTATTTCACACTTCAGGGTGCCTATTTGGCCTCTGTGGGCCATTTAACATTGTTACCTATGTCAAATCGGGTCAATTGGGACATTTAACATCGTTCCCTATGGGAAATCGCGGTAATCGCGTTGGTCGCATCGCATGTGATTTTTTGGTCGCATGCGATGCGACCGACTCGATTTACATTTTAACATGGATTTCTATGTAAAATCGCGGGCATCGCATCGGTCGCATCGCATGCCATTATAATGAGCAGTGGCCATCACATACCTGCAGCTGAGACCATGTCTGTCGCACAGTACCCCATACTATTGGCAAAGAAAAAAGGGCAATAAATTGAGTTTGCTCTCCAGATTGAGGAGAATCCTGTTCTCCCTCTGGTAATGCAGGTACAGGTAGCAGCATATACGTAGAAAACCAAGAAAAAAACACTCTGGTAACTTATGAAACAGGCCCTTGTGTGGCAAAGGATATCTGCTGCAGATATGTAAAGGCTGCGGCCCGCATGGCGCAGATGCAATGGTCCTGGCCCCATTGATGTGCGCCATACGCCATGTGAGCAGTGGCCATCACATACCTGCAGCTGAGACCATGTCGATGGTAAATGACAAAATAGCCTATATTTTAAGACAGATCCTCAAAAACAGGAGACTTCGGATCTTCTATCAGTAAAGAACTGTAGAATTGACGGTACTGGGAGGGTTGAGAAGGCTGTGTGGGTGTCGACTGGGTATGTGTTGGAAGTGTGCTCGACTGGCCTGGTATGGTGGCAGGCAGTGTAGGCACTGGTGATTCTAATGACAGTGGTGTTTCTGGTGCACTACCCATGCCAACTATTTTAGTGCCACTGCTGAGATACCCTAAACTGCCATTATACACCAACTCCATACATAACTTTTCAAAAGTCAGTTGCTGGTCCGGAGCCATGTTGCGATCACACTCTGCCACATAAGTGAAGTAGTTGTCATGTTTGTCCGGGTTTCTTTGCAGGACTCGCTGTGCCCGCATCATAAATTCTTCATGTGCTGCTGCTTCTCCTTTTTTTCCTTTGCCACGCATTTTTTTTGCACGGGGGAGTGGTGGAGTGGGTTCCAGGGTGGGTGGCGGAGTGCGTGCCGGAGTAGGAGCTTCGCTCGATGTGCATGCATTATCAGATAGCGCAGACAGGTCCGGGGTTGGAGGTGGGTCTTCAGCAAGCTGTAAAAAAATTGAACAACACGTTTACTAATCAATTCTATTTACTTCTAATTTCAGTTCCCTACCAGCGTGAATGAATGGAAAGTCATTTGAACAGCGATGGAACTTTCCAAATTGCGGTGGAGCCATTGATGGCAAACATGTCCGCATAGCCCAGCCTATCAATAGTGGTTCCTACTACTTTAATTACAAGGGCTATTTTAGCATTGTACTAATGGCTGTGGTTAATGCGAACTATGAGCTTATCTTCCTGGATGTAGGAAGGAATGGCCGTGCATCGGATGGTGGCACTTTCAAGGACACAAAGTTCTACGAAAGGCTCACAGCGAACACCCTTCACTTGCCGTCTGTCCAGGAAACTAAACAGGGGCTTAACTTTGTGTTTGTGGCAGACGAGGCTTTTGGCCTGCACGAGCACGTCATGAAGCCATATGCGCAAAGGGGCCTGAACCATGACAAAAGGATCTTCAACTACAGGCTATCCAGGGCACGGCGTGTTGTGGAAAATGCTTTTGGCATCTTGGCTAGCCGGTTTCGCATTTTCCACACTGCCATTAACCTGAGGGTGGACAAAATTGACTGGGTTGTCACGGCGTGCTGTGTCCTGCACAATTTGCTCCGCAGAAAAGCCACACAGCAAAGGACTACAGGCACAGCACTCCAAGAAGACCAAGATCTGCCAGAGGAGGTAGTGCAGATATCCTCCTTGCAAACCCCAACACAACACTTCACAGGCAGTGCACGAGCCAAACAGGTGAGGGAAGAGTATATGGCCTACTTTAATGGGGAGGGGGCTGTGGATTGGCAGGAGGAATCAATTAGATAGCCAACAAAGTAGACTCACCAACACAGACTGCGAATTATCCTCCTCATGCGCCGTGACTTCTTGGTTATCATGTTCGACCATCAGGACTACTCCTGTCCTCATCGACTCCTGGCTGAGGGTGAACGACAACCTGTCGTAGTACCAGAGCGATGTTTGATACATCTCGTCGACTCCAGCACCAGACTTCTTTGCAGCCTCCACCTTCTTGTGTTCTTTCAAGAAAACCGTCCGCAGATTCTGATGCGTTTTTGCACCCATTCTACATTGGCCTCTGGGTGAAATGGGAGACTGTAGCGAGACAAGTGCTCCAAGGCTTGATTTCTTTTCATTTTATTCGAATACTCCTTGGACTTGGTTCGCCACAGGCATTCATGGGAACGATACTTCTCTATGAACCCTTCCAAAAATTCCTGTTCTTTTGAGTTGGACATTGGGACTGTAAAAAGATAAAACCATTTTAGTTATTATAGTTATAGCCATGTTTTGTTTCATATTTAAATTTTTATAGTTATAGTTACCAATTTACCTCGTTCATATGTTTTAAGTATTTAAAATGTTAATAAACTTTTATGAAAACCACTATACATTTTATTGTGCAGATTGCTATTCACACAAACAGGTGAATGGGGCCTAGCAGAGAGGAGTGCATGGAATACTGCAATGGTGGACAATGGTTTTATATATATATATATATACACAAACACACACACACACACACACACACACACACACGTGAATGGGGCCTAGCAGAGAGGAGTGCATGGAATACTGCAATGGTGGACAATGGTTTTATATATATATATATATATATATATATACATACACAGGACCTGCACTCTCACCCTCATATATCAGGTAGCCGCTGGGGTGCCGTATATATAGCAGTGCAGCCAAAACTAGCACAGCTATGTACATACAGAGAACTCCCCAATGGGGAAAACAGCACTCACCAGACTTCTTAAGAAGTAGTCACCCGGGATCAGTGTCCCAATCGATTTATTCAGTCAAAAAGGAAGAAGACCTGCCGACGTTTCGGTCCCTGAGGACCATTCTCAAGGCAGTACAGCAATGCAGCAATCAACAGCGTCGTTCAAACCAGTGTGTCAAGGCCCCTGTTACCGCGTTGACACACTGGTTTGAACGACGCTGTTGATTGCTGCATTGCTGTACTGCCTTGAGAATGGTCCTCAGGGACCGAAACGTCGGCAGGTCTTCTTCCTTTTTGACTGAATAAATCGATTGGGACACTGATCCCGGGTGACTACTTCTTAAGAAGTCTGGTGAGTGCTGTTTTCCCCATTGGGGAGTTCTCTGTATATATATATATATATATATATATATATATATATATATATATATATATACACACACACACACACACACACACACACACACACACACACACACACGTGAATGGGGCCTAGCAGAGAGGAGTGCATGGAATACTGCAATGGTGGACAATGGTTATATATATATATATATATATATATACACAAACACACACACACACACACACACACACAGGTGAATGGGGCCTAGCAGAGAGGAGTGCATGGAATACTGCAATGGTGGACAATGGTTATATCTATATATATATATATACACACACATGGGGCCCACCCGAGCAAACAGTGACATGGTCAGGTGCACGGTTGACAAACCAGTGCTCTATACACACTATATACATTGGTGGCAACAGTGGGCATGCATAGGTGAGCATTGGGAGTGCAAACATACCAGGTTGTTGTTCTGGGAGATGAGACAAGAAGGAGAGTCCAACTGCTGCGCCAGCGCTGTTTGCTATGTGGAAAAACATGGCGCCAGGGGGAGTGTTTAGGAAATGACACTCAAATAGGCTGGATCAAACGACGGATGCACCGACGGACGACGGCAAAAACACTAACGGTCTGCATGCGATTGACGGTCGGTTGGCCTGGGATTGACGGATCCTACCTGCAGCACGTAGGACCAAAGATGCGACCAAACGAGTGGCGTGTACGCGCATCGGATCGGAATCGGATCAAATAAATGACAAAAATGCACAAAAGTACATACAATCTGCATACAACCGGTCGGAATTGGATCTAAATTGACAGAATCGGGCCATAGTCATCCTGGTGTGTACCAGGCATAAGACCTGCATATAGCTATATAGATATGAAGATAGATATATATGCACATGTGTATATGAATACTGATCTACATTTGGTGTACAGGCAGCTCAGTGTTTAATGTTTTCTATAGTCTATTGCTGGCACTGAAGCCTACCTGTCATCTATTTTCATCCTGAACTTACATGATCCCGGGCTTGCAGAGTCACAGGGATCTGTCACATGTATGATCCAGGGCTGCGAGTGTAGGTGTGGCTGCAGGGCCGGGGTAAAGACCCCTGTATGAGATGTAGCCACTACTACAGGCTCCATGTAGCTGTAGCATCTGTCAGTAGGAGCAGCAGCTCTGCCTTTGCAGGGACTCAGCGTCTGTAAGAATGACGCAGCCAGGGAAGGAAGTGCAGAGGACTCAGGCAGCGTATGGATGAAGCTGCTGCCTGCAGTGATTGGTTAGTGTGTCGCTGAGGATTTCTATTTGCTGCCGCAGGCCCTGCACAGACAGCCCGCCGGGTCTGTGAACTTAAGCTCACCTCACAGCTGAGGCAGACAGAGAGACGCGGGCAGCGGCAGGCGGCACACTGCGGCAGCAGTGATGAATCTGATGATTGTCAGTCAGTGTCCCGTGCTGGCGCCCATGCAGCCCCCGCTACTGCTCGCTCCCCCAAGCGGCAGCGGGGGCTGCCTTACACAAGCTACGCCACTGACCTTAATGTGGGGTACACGCCAGGACGATTTGGCCCAAAATGAGCCAATTTAGATACAATCTCGACCGATTGTAAGTAAATTGGCCATGTTTCCTGTTTTCGGTCTTCTTCATTTGGGATCAGGGAGGAAGTAGCTGTGCTCCTAAGAAGGGGGCATGGAGAAGATCTGAAGGTGTAATGATGTGAATGAGTCATCATAGTCCCTTCCCCCACTTCACAATGTGTGCATTGACAGCATTGTAAAGCAGGGGGTGGGGCTACAATGACACAAATTAATGTAATTTGCATCATTGTCCTGCCTCCTTTTTATGCCTGGGGGTTTGCAGGTGCTGGCATTCGGGTGCATGGGGGAGCAAGCTAGATGCTGTAGTATTGCCTCCTTTCTGGGGGGGGGGGGGGGGCAGGGGTGTCACATGATCTTCAGGAGCCTTCCTTCTATATCAGGAGAGTATGGTGTGCAGCTGCTGCCTATGTGTTTGTCAGACTTTGCTTATAGTATGTCTCTGCTGTGAGCCTGGGATTTAGGGCATGTGTGTGGAGGTGAGGAGTTGTGATTGCCAATGAGGAGCAGGCTAACATGTTTATTTTCTTCCCCTGTGGATTTTGACTGCAAAAATTATTTCTGACCATTTTTTCAGCATTGAATACCACGGCTATAGGGAGCATGCAAAGCCAGGATTTGTTTGCAGGCAATTAAATACGCCTCATGATATCTACTTAATGTTGTGTATTTTTGCTTTGAATATGGTAGCAATATTGTAGCAAGTATCCATGACTCCAAGTACACTGGCTCAGCTGCCTTGTGACCCCTATCAGTATCTGTGAGATTTGGATATTATCTTTGGTTGTTTCACAATCTTATGGCCAGCTGACTAGTAACAGTGCAATGACTCAAGCAGGTGAAAAGCCTTTACATTGCTGCAGAAAGTGTGTAGCATAGTCCAGTTCCAGTCAAAACACTTTTTAAGTTAAAAAAATTTGGGGCCAAGCTTACGAGGAGAGAGCAAGATCTGACGGAAAACAATCTTAGGATAAAAATGTACTTTCATAGCCTGTAAATCTCTCTCTCTTCTCTCTCTCTGTATATAAGTCAGGTTTGCTAACCCTGAACACACAAACCCCAAAAACAAACCAGCCCAAAATACTGCCCAAAGCAAACCTCCCAAATAACCCCTCACCCTGTACAACCCACCCCCAACTCAGGCGTACTTGGATGCCTCAAATCTATTTCTATCATGTCAGAGAGAAAACCTAATAAACTATAGGAGGAAATAAACTAGTGGTCTTAGCTAAAATCTAGTTAAACCACACAAGCAGGATATTAATAACACAATTTTAGCTCTCTATGCTGAGTTTCTAGTGTTCTAATGCTCCTCCTGTATTAGGTGAATGATATATACTAAATGTTGCAGTGGGTACCTGTTTCGGTCTAATTCTAGCGGTTGCTGTGTTACTCCTGTTTGTTAGAGCGACTAATATGCATCCAATGGTAAACTATGTATAGTTTACTTTAAACTGACATGTTCAAATTTCTTTATCATAGCACTGTGTCTGTCGCATTACATTTCTATAAATCCTTTTGCCCCTGTTGGTCCATACGGCAATTATCCTCCAGTTGGGTGGGTAGGTGGGATGGGAGGGATAGACTGTGTTATAGGTATAGGTTATTAGTTATGGTCAGGCAGAGACAAGTAGTCCAGAAGACAGGAGTACTCAAAGGCCAGAGTAATAAATACAGAAGGATGAAAGAAGTCCTCTTGCCAGGCCCTCTTCCCCCGCAAAGCCACGAAGATAGCAGTCCCTCCATCATACACCCAAAAATACTCAAAGAGAAGCTTGGAGTACTGGGGCAGGAAATCCAAGGGGACCTCATCCCTCCAGGAACATAGAGATATGAATAAGCAATGTGTGCGTAGGGATTTACATGGTTCCAGTACTGTCAGCAAAGCCATAGGTCAGATCTTCAGAGAGCCTTCAGGGTCTGGAGCTAAAATAGAAGCAGGTATACAGAATGTAGCAATGCCTCCCAATGGCAGGATAGATCCAAAGAGGTCAATGGTGTGTTCAGCACCGGAATCACAGGAGTCACAGGATTTGAAGAAGCAATGTTAATTTTTTCATATTTAGCAAGGATCCTCTGTGTGGAAGCAGTAATAGCTTTAAGTATTAAAAGGCATCCTCAAAATATCATATCAGACGTATACTCCAGATAGACAGCAAAGGCGGATAGCTAGAACACAACACCCAGCCAGAATATACAATAAGGAATGCCTCCTGGAGTGCAGACCAAAGTCCCAGCAGCCAGAAAAGAGTTGTAATTTTGTAGCTACTGTATCATATAGCACCCATGGATGAATACAGGGCTGAATAAAGCATCCGGGCTCACAGTGTGTCTATGGGGGCCTCACCCTTTGACCCTCCCTCCCCTCACAGACGCAATCCGAAGGCTGTAGCGCTGTTTAGGAAGGGTGAGCAGCCCAAGAATATTCTGCTCAGTGTGTGCAGGCACCCTGCAGCACGACAGTACACGGAGCGGGGACCCCGGAGGTCGGTCTAACAAACAGGGCACTTCACTTACTTCACTCCGGACATGGGGTTAAGCAGAGCAGAGTGTGTCCAAGGTGGTCAGGAGTCGCACCACAGCCCGGTGATGGACACCTGCAGTGTGACAGCGTCTGTATGTGGGAGATCGCACGGCTTACGCTCCCCTGCAGCTCTGGCCCAAAGGGAGGACGTTGCACAGCCGACTACCAGCGTTCACTCCGGCAGGCCTCTCCGGCGCCAAGTGGGTCCCAGGAGACAGGTATTGCAGTGGTACGGGGTTCAAACTGATCCGGGAGTGTTCCCCAAGCAGTGGAGGGGTCTTTTACCCAGATGAGTATAAGCAAGATCTGGTAGCAGGATAGTTAGGACGGTGAGCTCAGGCAAGTAGCAGCTACTCCATGTCCGCCAAATCCACGCCCCCATGGAGGATTATTTTAAGCGCAGGTGGCTTGGTATTAAAAAAAAAAAGTGTGATTATTTTAATGACAATATACAAGTCAGCATGACATATATTCCCTTTTAAACTTGGGATAAAAATGGCATTGTGGAGCCCCTAAATCTTTGCTCTATTTAGGCTGCCCAATTTTCAATGTGTACTTGGAAAGAGTGTTTAGCACAACTGGTAACCTTGGGAGTGATTGGCATAGGGGTATACTTCCTAAAAATGTGGAAAAGCTGATGTTCAGAAGAATCAATTCCATGAGGAAGACATTTCCCACCAATTACATTAAAGTACAGAGACTTCTGTAATGGTGGATTCCAGTGGGAATGAGCTAATATTGTGTGATGATAATGATAATGATGAACACTGATCAGGGTGAGGATAAGAAGGACATCTTCCAAACGTAGAGATGATTGACAACACTGTTGGCTTGGTAGTTTGTTTTTTTGTGGGCCCAAAGAAACCAAGCACTTCAGTCACCAATGTTGCATACCGTGTTGCTGAAGTATATGGTTTGTTAATCTGTGCATGTCCTTGAGTCCATGAACACTTGTTAAACTGTGCATGTCCATGAGTCCAAGGACAATTTCATCTTGTACAACATACTGTATTTTCATTATGGGCTGTATTTTAGGGGGTCCTTGGAGATGGCCTTTTTTGGATAGATAAACATTTTTATAGGTCATTACTAATTTGCCACACATTTTAAACCAGAATAATCCTTTCCTAACCAAAAACAGAATTATTGAGTATATTATTAAGTATATTTAATAACTTACTTTCTAATATATAAAAGAGAAATTATACACAACAGTCAACATCAATTTACCCAAGTTTGTAGATCATGAAAATGCTGAAATGTATCTTGTTGTGGGGAATCCTTGAGTATTATTATTGTATTCTTCTTTATTTTAATTTTATAAATAATACATTAAATTAATCAATCAATCAGTCAATGCTTTACCTGTCTGTCATTATATACTGTACCTCATTTTCTCCTGTACTATCCTGGGGCCTCTGCTTGATTAATAAAAATATTGACTAATAATACTGGAAATTAATGTTAATAAGGTTAAATATAATAAAGGAACAAAACAAGGACCAAATGTAATGTTTTTAGCTGCTTTTTTAATCAATTGTCAAGAAATCCAAAATTAAAACCAATCTGGACCCAAAATAAAACACATGGCAGTATTCAATACTGCGAGGTGCAGCGAATCCTTTTTAGGATTCGCTGCACATTCGCCACGTTCCGGAGCCGGCGGGCTCCGGTATTCAACGTGTCAGGGGCTCACTGCCCCTGACTGGCGAATATGAGCTCCTGCGGCGATTGCCGCAGGGAGCCTGAGGACGGTGCCAGGCAGAGAGATGGAAGTCTCTCTGCCTGGCCCAGAGCGTTTGTGGGGGTTAGGTGGGCTCCCCTGGTGCCAGGCAGCACAGGCTGCCCCCCGGGGGTGCCAGCAGGGGAGCGTATATTCACTACACCCGATCGTAACGATCGGGTGTAGTGAATATATGAATATGTAATGAGCGGCTCGGCTCCGGCGCCCCCTGCTGGCTGCTGTGTAAAAAAAAAATATATATATATTTTTAAATTAAATATATATTCATGTGCTTACAGCACATGAATAAAAATAGCATGCCCCTCCTCAGAATAAAATTCCTGATTTTTTTACACCAAATGTAAAAAACAAAACACTTTATTTTAAAAGTTCACATTCCACTTCACCATAAAAAGATAGCGATTGCTACTCGGTGAATCATGGTGAAAAAAACCTTGAAATGTATTCGCCATGTGGTCATTGAATAGGGTGATTCACCGTTTTAGTCAGAAATTCGCCAAACAGCACAAATTCGCCATAAAAACATGGTGAATCAGGCTCATTGAATACCGCCCATAGATAGACAGACAGACAGACAGACAGACAGACAGATAGATAGATAGATAGATAGATAGATAGATAGATAGATAGATTGATTGATTCAAGACATTAATGGATTTTGGCCATCATAGCAAATAACAGATAATGGGGCAGATGTATTATTGCGGCGCTTATCGCGCCGCTATAATACTTCCTGCTTCACCTCATTAGCGAGGCGAAGCAGGAAGGGACATCAACAAGATGTATTAACATCTTGTCTGCCGAATCGGGGAAGCTCTAACTCCCTCCTCTGGCGTTGTCCCCTCCTGGACATATCGCATCAGTTTACACTGATGCGCTGTCTCCTGTCCCCCGGCTGGCTCGACTGAGCAAGCGCGGGATCCCGCTGCTCACGTGAGATCCCCAGCGCAGCCCACAGCTAACAGCAGGTACAGCGCTGTCCCTGCTGTTTAGATAGGGCTTCACCAGCCTGCTGCTGGCGAAGCCAAAACCGGCATTCGGCCTGCTATCATTTAGATAGCAGTGCCGATATGGACAGGGGCGGATAGTGCCCCTGTCCTTTACCGCATCCCGGCTCCTTCATACATGTGGGAGAAGCGGAATAGTGCGCTGATATCCCTTCTCCCCCATAACAAACGTTCATACATCTGCCCCATAGTGTGTGCACACGTATCGATTTACTTTAGATTCGATTTGCTTTCGATTGCCCCTATTACACCCATATTCAATTTGGCCTTTGCTTTAACATTTGATTTAACAATTGATCTACACTTTTGCATTCAATAACGATTTTAAAATCAAATTCGATTTACATTCATGGTACAGTGTACACATTCGATTTACTGGATCGAATTCAATATTTCCTTGCCTTCACAGTCTATTTTTCTGTTCGATATAGAGAAAACCGGAGCACGCATCAAATCGAATGCGGATCGAAAGTATCTTAAAAACCATTCGATTTTGCTTTCGTTTTGATTTTGCTTCTATAAGAAAATCTAATCCAAAAACTGTCAAAATCGAAGCGTGTGTACACCCCTTTAGATGGGATTGCCTGTTTTGTAGTCTAAAAATTCACCTGAAGTGGATCTCTTTTGACAGTTAATACTGCATTCCGTTACTGCTTGGTTTGTGGCTGATACAAAACTGACAAGTTGCTGATGAAGCAGTTCCATTGTTTTAACAAATGGCTCCTTCTGGTTTGCTAGTCAAATAAATTTCTTTGCAAATACTGTTTTCAATGAACGAGCCACCCATTGACCTCATTGTGTATACTGTTTAGTTTAACTTGTCATATGGTAAATCCTATATTCAGAATGCAAATACTAAAACTGCTTTCTCAGTTTAAAAGTTTAGTGTTTGTAGATTGCTTCTAAAAGTAACTGATGGAAGTAGTGCACAGCTATTTAACTTCAACTGGGGAAATTCAGTCGGGAACTACTGAAGTTTTCATAAAATTGACCACAAATATAACAGTGACATTTAATTGTAGGGTAGTACTGTAGCTCTACCAAAGGTACATTTTTACGAATTTGACACACAGAAAGCCATATAAATCCCAGGAAATTCGTTGTCCCAAATTTTAAATGAGTTAAATTTGCAGTGATTTTTTTTTTATCTACCTAAAAATACGATTTCATCAGAGATGTCTTAAAATATCAGAGCGCTCCTCGTTCCTTTAAAGCATTATTATTTGTATATATCTGTTGGGTGACTGCGCACTGAGTCCGGTGGTTCAGTGCTAGCAGCTGCACTTTCCAGGAGACCGACCCGGAATGGTTTAACAAGTTTGTATTAGGTTGGTAGTGCTGTGCTCCGCTCCTTAGTGTACTGTATGTAGTAATGATGACTGACAGATTTGATAATAAAGTGCTCAAAGCTTTACTTAGTGGAAAAAGTGCATACACAAATGCAGATAAAATTCACATATATCTTTACAGTTGCAGTGTGACGTTTACAGGTACAGATAATATACAATGAGTAACACAATGCGTTGGGGGGGGGGGGGTAGTTCCCGGGGGGTGGGTGCTTCTGACCAATGGGGGGGTTGGGTGGTCAGAGCTACGTTTCAAGTTTGAACGTATGGGATGCACACTTCCACTGTGTTTGTGGGTGTTGGGGGAGAGAGAAAGAGAGATTTGTCTCTACGAGGTGCTTGCGGCTGTGATTGTCCAGAGATACCTTGTGGGTGTGTGTGGCTGACTCACCCACAGGTTATACGGATGCGGCGTCCCGCTGAGCCGTATCTTTACTTATCTTTACGTATCTTTACCCTCGATGCCGTCGGTGGGGCTTGGTGCTGGTGCATTTGATGGTATAGGGGGATCGTTTCCTTTGTATTGCGGGTGACTCTAATCATGTGGGTACCGGAGTGGATGGCAGTGGTGGCGGGTCTGGATTTGCCGTATGTCCGTCCCATGGGTGGGTCTTGCAGCGCAAGCTGTCGGGTGTGAACTGGTGAACCCTGCGCGTCTGGCAGAAGTAGCGGACAGGTCATGCCTTTTACTGCAATCCGCCACCCGGGTGCCTTGCCTATGGATTGACCTGACTCACCTTGTCCACCTCTGGATTCTGCTCCCTCCTTGCTGCTTTTTTGGGTGGTCTCGCTTTCTTCCCATGTCGTGCCTCTTGTGTCCAGGGGTGATGCTAGGTGTGCCTTATCAATCCAGGGGTGATGCTATCTGTGTCGTATCAGTCCAGGGGTGATGCTAAGTGTGCCGTATCAGTCCAGGGTTGATGCTACCTGTGCCGTATCAGAACAGGGGTGATGCTAAATGTACTGTATCATCCAGGGTTGATGCTACCTGTGCCGTATCAGTCCAGGGGTGATGCTAAATGTGACGTATCATCCAGGGGTAATGCTACCTGTGCCGTATCAGTCCAGAGATGATGCTAAATGTGCCGTATCAATTCAGGGGTGATGCTACATGTGTTGTATCAGTCCAGGGGTAAACTACAGTACTACAGTATCTGGTGTAATATAAACAAGGAGCACTTTTGTGGGGCATAGTGTGAATAAAATAGTGCTACTGTGCAGCCTCCTCCAACCAGACCCCTTCCTCTCTGCCAGCAGCCATACAGAGCAGAGCTATAGAGTTTGAGCACTAGATCAGGACAATGCAATCCTCACTGTGACTGTGGGACTGAGCAGGGCTGGCTTAAGGGGGGCTCAGGGGGTTATTTACCTAGCCCCCCCCTCCCGTGGTTGGCATGTATTGAAAATATATATACTAATATGTACTAACTGTACAAGTGTGCAGTGCATTACATGCAGGGGCGGATCCAGGATAAAATGACAGGGGGGGCACCATGATAAAAGAGGGTTTAGGTGGGGTTTAGCCCCTTACACATGATGCCAAATGGAATGAGCCCAAATTCACATAATGCCACTCGGATTGAGCCAAAATTCACATAATGCCACATGGATTGAGTCAAAATTCACATAATGCCACACGGATTGAGACAAAATTCACATATGCCACAGGGATTGAGCCAAAATTCAAATAATGCCACATGGATTGAGCCAAAATTCACATAATGCCATATGGATTGAGCCAAAATTCACATAATGCCATATGGATTGAGCCAAAATTCACATAATACCACACGGATTGAGCCAGAATTCACAAAATGCCACACGGATTGAGCCAGAATTCACATAATGCCACACAGATTAAGCCAAAATTCACATAATACCACACGGATTGAGCCAGAATTCACAAAATGCCACACGGATTGAGCCAGAATTCACATAATGCCACACAGATTAAGCCAAAATTCACAATACGCTTCATAAACAGGGACATTGTTTGCCAAAGGCGCACATTAAACATTTACACCATAATGTCCATTACATGTTAAATTACATGCCATTATGTCCATTATGTATTATGCCAAACACCATAATGCCTATTAAAAATTATGCTACATAAGTGCTGCTTATCTACATGCTCATTGCCAAGAGTTCTATGCTCATTGCCAGAGGTTCCATGTTCGTTGCCATGTGGGAATACATGCTCATTGCCAAGGGGGAATACATGCTCGCGGTAAATGGGGGAGAGCCGCCGCCAGGCAGAAGTGATAGCCACTGACAGTGGCAGAGCCTGGCTGTATTCAGAGCACTGCAGGTCCTGGCTATTTGAAATAATACCCATTTCACACCAGAAAATGCATTCCCAGGTTGGCACCTTTTACACCAGCCTAGTCCCTGCATTTTCTGGTGTGAGGGGGAGAGAAAACCACCCCCCCCCCCTTTAACCAGTTATATAATATAACCGGCTATATCTTCGGCACCAACTGACCCATTTACATGAGTCCAGTGTCATATTGAAGAACTTTTGAGTGGGCTTTGAATGATTTTGGTTCCAGAGTAATCTGCTCTCAAAGAACATGAACAGCCATGAAATTACATTTCAAAAATAAAAAAAATCAGTTTACACGCAATATCTCTGGAAACGATTGACCGATATGGACCAGGCTGATATATTAAAGGCCAAGCGATTTGGAATTGAATGAGATCAACCACAAGCTTCTGTGATGCCAGCGGGGGAACTGGCAGCCATCGTAACCAGGTGGGGGTCGGAATTGACGGGTCCCAAATTATCCTATGGGGAAAAAACGTTACAGCTTTGCCAGGCGATATCTCCGGTTCCCGGGGGGCTAGAGACACGGGGCTGGGCTCGTTGGAAAGCCCTGGTCCTCAGCTAGGGGGGGGGGGGGGGGGCACGTGCCCGGGTGCCCCCTCCCTGAATCCGCCACTGATTACATGAGACCTTGCACAAGAGGTCAGAGACTTGTGCTGAGCTCTGATTGGTGGAGCTCATCACATGCTTTTCAGAGTCATGCAGGACAGCAGCAGCAGCAGCCTCATCATGGGACTGTTTTTCATCTGAGGCAGTGATGCGCCAGTTAGGTCTGCTACAGAGCAAGGTACAGAGGGACAAACATAGGCTTTTCAGCCTTTTCCTTATAGTTTCCCATTGACCATTGATCCTTTAATCTGAGACACTTATGGACATTTCCCCATTAGAGCTTTAAGATTATCAGTCTGTTGTACATTCTAGATCTAACAAGATATCTAACACCAGCAGGTTTGTACGAAATCTCACACATCATTTTTCCCTATTTTTTCTGACAACCTCCAGTTGTAGACCACATATATTATGGGTAATGGGTATATCTCTCTGATAATCCAGATGCCCTGGCTAGTGCTCTTACCCATGAAGTTTACATGTACTCTCCCAACTATTTTGTAGTTTACATGTACTCTCTTAGGGCAATGTTCTTACCGTGCTTTATAACATGTCCTTACATTTAAACTTGCCTCCTAGTTTATTTGATCTAGTCAGTGACATTATACATACCGTATGTATGATCTACATGCATGGCTTTGCAGCTAATATTGTCAATTGCTTTTACCTGCTAGTTTACCGACTCTATGGACTGTAAGTTTATACTGCCTTTAAACAGTGTAATATTCTCCGGTGCATTTTGCGGGCAGTAATGACAAGATGGAGAGCCCCCCCCCCCCCTCTCTAAACCCGGGGACTGAGCCCGCAAATAGGCACTGTCCTACTGAAATGGGAATGATGGAAAGGTTTGCCAATGTATCCCACTCATGTCATTGTCAACAGTGCGCTCTGTATATGATCATTGTGCCCCTTCAGGTTTTTTTTCCATTTTTTATACAAAATATTTACCAAAATATATTTTTTAAAATAGCTCATATATATATATATATATATATATATATATATATATATATATATATATATATATATATATATATATATATATATATATATATATATACAGTCGGGCAAAAAAGTATTTAGTCAGCCACCAATTGTGCAAGTTCTCCCACTTAAAAAGATGAGAGAGGCCTGTAATTTTCATCATAGGTATACCTCAACTATGAGAGACAAAATGAGGAAAAAAAATCCAGAAAATGACATTGTCTGATTTTTAAAGAATTTATTTGCAAATTATGGTGGAAAATAAGTATTTGGTCAAAAACAAACAAGCAAGATTTCTTGCTCTCACAGACCTGTAACTTCTTCTGTAAGAGGCTCCTCTGTCCTCCACTCGTTACCTGTATTAATGACACCTGTTTGAACTCTTTATCTATATAAAAGACACCTGTCCAACACTTCAAACAGTCACACTCCAAACTCCACTATGGCCAAGAGCAAAGAGCTGTCAAAGGACACCAGAAACAAAATTGTAGACCTGCACCAGGCTGGGAAGACTGAATCTGCAATAGGTAAGCAGCTTGGTGTGAAGAAATCAACTGTGGGAGCAATTATTAGGAAATGGAAGGCATACAAGACCACTGATAGTCTCCCTCGATCTGGGGCTCCCCGCAAGATCTCACCCCGTGGGGTCAAAATGATCACAAGAACGGTGATCAAAAATCCCAGAACCACACGGGGGGACCTAGTGAATGACCTGCTGAGAGCTGGGACCAAAGTAACAAAGGCTACCATCAGTAACACACTACGCCGCCAGGGACTCAAATCCTGCAGTGCCAGACGTGTCCCCCTGCTAAAGGCAGTACATGTGCAGGCCCGTCTGAAGTTTGCTAGAGAGCATTTGGATGATCCAGAAGAGGATTGGGAGAATGTCATATGGTCAGATGAAACCAAAATAGAACTTTTTGGTAACAACTCTACTCGTCGTGTTTGGAGGAGAAAGAATGCTGAGTTGCATCCAAAGAACACCATACCTACTGTAAAGCATGGGGGTGGAAACCTCATGCTTTGGGGCTGTTTTTCTGCAAAGGGAACAGGACGACTGCTCCGTGTAAAGGAAAGAATGAATGGGGCCATGTATCGTCAGATTTTGAGTGAAAACCTCCTTCCATCAGCAAGGGCATTGAAGATGAAACGTGGCTGGGTCTTTCAGCATGACAACGATCCCAAACACACTGCCCGGGTAACAAAGGAGTGGCTTCGTAAGAAGCATTTCAGGGTCCTGGAGTGGCCGAGCCAGTCTCCAGATCTCAACCCCATAGAAAATCTTTGGAGGGAGTTGAAAGTCCGTGTTGCCCAGCGACAGCCCCAAAACATCACTGCTCTAGAGGAGATCTGCATGGAGGAATGGGCCAAAATACCAGCAACAGTTTGTGAAAACCTTGTGAAGACTTACAGAAAACGTTTGACCTCTGTCATTGCCAACAAAGGGTATATAACAAAGTACTGAGATGAACTTTTGTTATTGACCAAATACTTATTTTCCACCATAATTTGCAAATAAATTCTTTAAAAATCAGACAATGTCATTTTCTGGATTTTTTTTCCTCATTTTGTCTCTCATAGTTGAGGTATACCTATGATGAAAATTACAGGCCTCTCTCATCTTTTTAAGTGGGAGAACTTGCACAATTGGTGGCTGACTAAATACTTTTTTGCCCGACTGTATATATATATATATATATATATATATATATAGAAGACACAATGCAGCGGCACTCCCACAGGACTATCACCCAAAAAAAACCTGTCAGACCACTCTGGGGTTCCGTTCGACGTTTCAGTCGGGTAGACTTTTATCAAAATTCTTAAGAAAAGTCTACCCGACTGAAACGTCGAACGGAACCCCAGAGTGGTCTGACAGGTTTTTTTGGGTGATAGTCCTGTGGGAGTGCCGTTGCATTGTGTCTTCTATTTTGTTGGTTCATATGTACCCTGATGGCACCCGGGCAAATAATTTGAGGTTAATTGGTGGAGTGCCAGCCTATTGGTTCATATATACACAGCTACAACGACGCACAAGCAGAAAAAATTCTGTTTGATTCTACTGAGGAGGAGGACATCATAGATACTTCATTGGAAGACATCGCTCACCAACTATACCATCTGAACAAACGTGAAATTGATTATCAGATGCACGGTACCACCTTGTCTAAATACTTTCGTCAACAACTTATCCCGAGGGGTTTCAGGATACGAAATACCCCTACCATTGGTAGATTTAATCCTGACTTTTGTGTTAAATGGATAGGGATCCTTAACAAGTGCAGCAACGATTTGATGCTCCTCGTAATTGAGGAGTCCAAGCGTGAACTGGCACTAGTTAGGGAGAAAATCACTGCCCTCGCACAGAAAATTGAGAACTATAGAAAAGAATTATCTAAATTCAAGGCGAATAAATTCATCACGGTAAGCCGTGACTATGAAGAGAATAGGGTGTATCGTTGGCTGATGGGGGGCGAGCCCAGACAGCAGCAATTCAACCGCAATGAGAACAGCGGCTATCGACAGCGCCGTGAAAATCGTAGCCGGGATCTTCCCACCTCAAATTCTGATAGTGATTTCAGAATGAGGGATTCTGATGATTCGACCCAGAGAGTAGACGTCCCTTTAGATGCACCACCAATCCAACAAAAGCGAGGAAGAGGGCGACCACCCGCAGGGGCCAGCAAACCTCGCGGATCAAGAGAGCTGCGAGCATTAATGAGGAGTTAATCTATAATCTATCCAATCATGAGTTAACAACAGCAGAAAGATCCGTCCTTAATAAAGGTTTATCGTTTATTCCGACTAATCCATTCAATGAATTCCAATGGTACATCGATAAATATCGTTTTGAGCGGAATCTCCGGCTCAAAGAGTATTTTCAAGACAAGGTTTCCACTGATACGACCGTCACACCAGTACAACAGTTTATCAGATCAAGATCGAAATCATCGTTTGATCCTCATTCATCAAATACTTCCCTACCGACCTTTTCCCGTCTGATAGATGCATCGGTTAAGAAATTCAATCAAGCCTCCACGGGCATTCACCAAAATTTATCAAGAGTGGAGAGAGACGCATTAAAACAATTGTCGGGATATCGCCATATTATAATACGTCCGGCGGATAAAGGAGGGGGGATTGTTATACAAAACCTTGCAGAGTACAAAGCTGAAATCGAGTCCCAACTTCAGGATCATAGTACCTACCTGAAACTACTGGCTGATCCCACTAAGATGTACAAAAATGAATTGGATCGTTTGCTTCAAGCATCTGTATCGCAGGGAATTTTGGACCAACATCTGGCAGAGGCATTAACCCAACATCACCCGGTGATTCCGTTAATTTATACCTTACCGAAAATTCACAAATGTCTCAATAAACCCCCTGGAAGGCCCATTATTTCGGCTATTAATTCATTATACCATCCAATATCAAAGTTTCTGGACACTATTTTGCAACCTTATATTCAAATCCAACCTACGTTCATTAAAGACACAACAGCATTCTTACTAAAACTTCAGGAGATTGACTCTTTACCACCAAACACTACATTGGTTACTATGGACGTTAGCAGTCTTTATATGTCGATTCCACAGAGAGCAGGTGTTGCCTCCGTCGGTGCCTTCTTAAGAACAAATGATATCAAAGATATAGACCACAATTTGTTTCTCCAATTATTGACCCTCACATTGGAACGGAATTATTTTATGTATGACGGGACTTTCTTTCAGCAACAGAGCGGGTGTGCGATGGGTAGCCCAGTGGCACCCAGCCTTGCAAATATATATATGTTTCAGGAGGAAAAAGAAAAATTCTTGGACCACCCTAACATCGGTGGCTCCATTCTTCTATACGTTCGATTTATCGACGACTTGTTTTTGCTTTGGACAGGCTCTGTGGCCCTGCTGGAAGAACACGTCTCGACCATTAATGCAAGTCCCACACCTATTAAATACACAGTAAACATTCAGAGGGAATGCATCAACTTTCTGGATGTTCTAATTAAAATCAATGGGTCTAAACTTGAAACTGAGGTTTATTCTAAACCAACCGATCGCAATACCCTGCTTCAAGCGTCCAGCCATCACCCAAAACCTTTGAAACAAGGTCTACCAAAGTCTCAATTGATGCGGGTGGCACGGATAGCGAGTACAGACATGGCAGCAATCACTGGCACTAATCAAATTGTCGACAGATTCCATCAACGTGGATATGACCTAAAACATCTTAAACAGACACAGACCGAGGTATTGAACATCCCAAGGGCTCAATTGCTGCAACCAACCAAGCCCCCTCGACAAGATATTATTCCTTGGAAACAACAATTTAATACCAGCAGCCAAGTAGTTCAACGGGCCACCAAAGCGCTATGGCCCATTGTTAAGACCGACCCAAATCTACCCTGTTTCCGCAATGTGAGACCACTGTTGATACAGTGACCGTGGACACCGTCACTGAAGCTGGAGTGGACTATGGACGCGGAGTGGACTATGGACGCGGTACTAATAACCAAGGAACATATGAAGGTATTGGGGACTCTGGCCAGTCAGGACATTCCCAGCAGGACCGGGAGTACCGAAGGAGAGGGGGTTCTGGGTATCATTGGTGGGCTTATGCCCCAAGTTGGAAACGCAGACCCAGGAGAGAGCGGAAGCAAAAGCGGGGGAAGAGGGCAGGTATTAGAGTACGACTTAGTTTCAGCCCTTATCGACCAGCATTACCTAGCATATTCACAGCAAATGTTAGATCTTTATCAAACAAAATGGACGAAATCCAAGCAAGATTAGCCAGGCAGCAGCTTATTAGATCCTGCTCGCTTATAATACTATCTGAGACCTGGCTAAATGACTCTGTTTTGGACTCTGCTGTTCAGCTTCTGAATAGGTCTTTGTTTAGAGCTGATCGGACGGCTGATTCGGGGAAATCTAAAGGAGGCGGATTATGTGTATATGTTAATAATAACTGGTGTGCTGATGCTAGCTTAATTAATTCATTTTGCTCATACGACATAGAATTTATGGTTGTTAAATGTCGCCCCTTTTATTTACCAAGGGAATTTTCTGTGGTAATTGTTGTTGCTGTGTACATCCCTCCGCAAGCCCATGTGGAATCTGCATTAGACAGACTCCATTCAGTTATAACGAATTTGGAATTGAAATTCACAAACGGTATATTTTTGATTGCAGGAGATTTTAATCAAGCACGGTTGAAGTCTGTTTTGCCCCGGTTCTATCAATATGTTAAAAGCCCTACACATGGAGCAAATGTCCTCGACCACGTTTATTGTAACATCAAGGATGCCTATCGCTCCTTTAGAGAAGCAAACATTGGTCATTCTGATCATGTGTCATTATTTCTAATTCCGACTTATGTCTCCTGTGCTAAGCGTGACAAACCATCCAAATCCGTTATAACTGTATGGCCAGACGGTGCTCTAGATAGACTACAGGACAAGTTAGAATTCACCGATTGGAATTTGTTTATCGAAGAGTCTATAGATATGGACAATTTGGTTAACATTGATAATCTAACATCTATGGTGCTAGGATATATAAATTGTTGTATCGACAGTGTAACTGTTAAGAAGCAAGTACGTCTATTTCCAAATGATAAACCCTGGATAAATGGGGAGGTTCGTTCCCTATTAATGGCGAGAGATAAAGCCTTTAGATCTGGCGACTTATCTGTTTTCAGGGCTGCCCGGTTAAACTTAAAAAAGGGAATTATTAAAGCTAAAAAGGCTTATTCGGTTAAACTAGAACACATGGTTTCTCAGAATAATGATGCGAAATGCCTTTGGAGGGGTATTCAGAGCATTACAGATTATAAGGCGAATAAAAATTCTACTGTTGATGTTGCTTTGGCAGACGACCTAAATACTTTCTATGCCCGTTTTGATAAGCCAGTCATGTCTCCGCCTCCCTTAGAGAGCTACTGTGAGAATGGGGCCTGTCTAGAAGTAGATGAAGAGTCTGTTAGGATATGTTTCCTTAGGACTAAGGTTGGAAAGGCCGCAGGCCCTGATGGGATCCAGGGGAAGGTTTTGAAAAAATGTGCCGCGCAGCTTGCGGGAATTTTTACTTTTAATTTTAACTTGTCCCTTATTGCTTGTTACGTGCCCAAGTGTTTGAAATCCACATCCATTGCACCGGTCCCTAAAAAAGGGAAGGCCGATAGTCTGAATGATTATCGACCGATTGCCTTAACGTCTCTAATTATGAAGGCGTTTGAGAGACTGGTTCTTGCTCACCTTAAGGGAAGCATTCCCCCTGGCTTTGACTCCTTTCAGTTTGCCTATAAGGCTAATAGATCCACGGATGATGCAGTGGTTTTGTTAGTTCACAAGATTTCTGCCCACCTGGATTCCAAGGGATCATACTGTATGCTCGGATTTTGTTTGCTGATTACAGTTCGGCTTTTAATACCGTGACTCCGATAACATTAGTGAATAAACTCCTCAGTATTGGTTTAAGTGGGCCCATGTGCAGATGGATTCTGGATTTCCTGTCCAATAGGCCTCAGGTCGTTAAGATGGGAAATCGGGTGTCCGGCGAATTGACAGTTAACACTGGAGTCCCTCAGGGGTGTGTTTTGAGCCCCCTGCTATACTCATTATTTACTTTTGATTGTTTTTCAAGTTCTGATTCTGTCCAGCTTATTAAATTTGCGGATGATATCGCCATACTGGGTCTCATCACTGATGATGATGAGTCAAAATATAGGTTGGAGGTATCTAAACTGGAGTCATGGAGCAGGGAGAATTGTCTGATTCTGAATGTGAGCAAGACAAAAGAGATGATTGTGGATTTCAGGAAGTCTCACAAGACCACGTATCTTCCACTGGTTTTAAATGGTCAACAGGTGGAGACCGTTGACACTTTTAAGTTCCTGGGTGTTAATATATCCAAAGATCTGACATGGAGCACCCATATTAATATCATCATTAAAAAAGCCCATCAGCGTATGTATTTTCTGAGGAAACTGCGCTTGGCTGGTATGAGTGAGAGGACTTTTGGTGAACTTTTACTCATGCGTGATTGAGAGTGTTCTTACTTACGGCATTGTTGCATGGTTTGGCCTATGCTCAGTAGCCGACCGGAAGTCCCTTCAGAGGGTCGTGTCAAATGCAGGTAAAGCAGTAGGAGTTGTTTTGTCGAGTTTACATGACATCTTTAAGAAGCGGCTTCTTTCTAAAACTAATAATATTTTGAGAGATCCGACCCACCCAAATAATGATTTCTTTTCCTTGCTTCCCTCAAATAGGCGTTATCGTTCAGTTCTATGTAAAACTAAACGATATAGGGAGAGCTTTTTTCCAGTGGCTGTTCGCACTTTAAATATTTTAAATACTCAGGGTTAAAAATACCGTGATCTATGTATGAATCTTGTAGTCATATGTACTGTTTTTTTAATACCTTTGCTTGTATATCTGTATTGTTCACAAATTATTTTCGTTTAATGTTCATTGTATGTGGACATTTTATGATAAATAAAGATTCTATTCTATTCTATTCTGTCATGCTACACTAGAGGTCGCAACATCAGGGACCTAGTTGTACACACAGATATAACGGGGTTTGACACTATTCAAAGTGCCCATTTTCTGCAGCGACCGCCGGGATGTTATCGATGTTTGAAGTGCACCACGTGTAAAAATCTGGTATCTTGTACCACTTTCAAACATCCACATCAGGATAAACATTTCCCTATTCGACATGTGGTATCATGCCTCTCGACTCATGTAGTATATTTATTATACTGCCCATGCCAACTTTATTATGTTGGCAAAACCATCCGTACAGTGAGAGAACGGATGGCTTTGCATCGATCAGCAATCAATATGGCCATATTGAAAAAGAAATCTGATCAGCCAGTAGCAAGGCACTGGCTTGAAGCTGGACATACTGTAAGTGACATTCGCTTTGTTATCATTGATCACATCCCACCGTTGAAGCGCGGTGGTGATCGTGATAGGATGTTGCTGAGGATGGAATCCAAATGGATTTTTAAGTTACAGACGATTAATCCCTCAGGTCTGAACGAACGGTTCAGTTGGCAAGTGTTTCTGTGACATTATCGGACATGAGCCAGCAGCTTAATGATATGCTTAATATTTCTTTTTGTTACTTATTATGCAGACATGCAATATATGTCTCATTGACCCCCCGTATTGCCGTACTATGATCCAGCCACGGGTTTATGATCCGGACGGCCGTGGACGGCGTCCAGAGCCAGTGCGTTTCCTAGCAACGGCTTTGGGCTGACGTCAGAGGCAAGCGTCTCCCACGTAGGTGGTAGCGCCAGCCACACACGGTCGCCGGTGAGATTGGAGACTGGTGAGTACTTCTGTCTATATATATCACCGCCGAGTGATGTGATGTTTATTATGTACTTTGTAGCTTGCCGCCGTGCAAGCCTATGTCAGGTTATGCAGTCTTGACAAAAACACCGCCGTGTGTTGAAACGTCGACATATGCGCTGACCTGTGTGATGTAAATTTATTGCATTTACTTCTTCAATTATACTTATTTGAAAAGTCCCTTGGAGTGTCGCGAATTCTTCTATTCTATTCTATATATATATATATATATATATATATATATATATATATATATATATATATACATTTTTTTTTCTATTACAAAATCTTTGTTTATAATGAAGAATTAACCATATCTTCTGCACAACTTCTTCTAGTCACCTATTCACACAGGTCAAGCAGAAGTTTTAAACTTGTATTTACAGCATGAGGGAGTAACTGGCTTTGGAATTTATGGGATAATGTGTTGCAGCTGGACTTTCTTTTATTTATAACTAAGAACTGTTTTGCCTCACTAAGCAGAAAATATCATAATTCCTCCCTGTCCCTTTCTCTAACCTGTGTTCTCCTCATTATCATTGTACTTCAAGGCTTTTGACAGTTTCAACTCAGAAACTATTAACAACTGCCAAAAATGTTGTAGTAATATATTATGTATTGAGTTTCATGCATTATATTGAACATATTTAATGGACTCTAGTTATTATGTCCCTCTGTAAGGAGTTTAATTGCCTAAAGCATATGCCAGGAATTGAAACTTGCATTGTACCCATCAAAAACACTTTTTTTAAAATCTTTGTATACTGTATAAATACCTGGGTCCTATAACTCTAGGCCCAGTATAGATACTATGGGTAGAAAATAATGGCCTTCAGATTTGCCGGAATCTAGGGGGGAGGGGGGGCAGTGGACATGGTGGGGAGGGCTGTAGAGAGTCTATTGAGGGGGAGGTGGGTACAAGGAAGTTAGTAAGGAATACTAAAAGGGAGAGCAGACAGTGGAACGCACACGTACCACAAATGGGATGAACAAGCCAGATCTTAATATTGATTTCACAACCAAGGAAATAATATTGAAGCTCAGAAAAATCAAAGCAAATAAATCACCAGGGCCAGATGGGATTCATCCTAGGGTACTAATAGGATTAAAGGTGTCCATACCAGTTCCGATTATCGCATGCGTTTTGTACTTTTAAAGAACAAAACGCATCTCATGTGCGATAATCGCGCTCTGTACCTGCGGGGATGTGATGCGTCCCTGCAGGTACAATATTGTAAAGCACAAAAAGAATCTGCATGCAGTACTTTTTGTGCTTCATTGCATCACATCAGTACAGGAGTACATGCGATGCGATGTCCATTAGTAGCTATCAACTTCAAAAGAACAAAACAAAAAAATGACTAAAATCGGATCGTATCGCATTGCATCACACCCGCACATGTAGGGGGATCGCATCGCATCCCTCTACAAGTGCCAAAATCGCACGGCACATTATAAAGTACAAAATGCACAGCCCCATATCTCAATGTATATGGGCACCTTAAGGAAGGAACTAGCGACCCCTCTACATTATATCTTTGATAATTCACTATCATCTGGTAAGGTACCAAAAGACTCGAGAATAGCAGAGGCAGCTAATTACAGACCTGTGAGTTTAACATGAATAGTGGGTAAAATATTAAAAGGATTTTTAAGGGATGGTATCCAGGAATATTTAGACCTTCATAATTTACTCAGTAATAACCAGCATGGGTTCGTGAAAAATCGTTCATGCAAAACTAATTTACTATGAGGAGGTTAACAAAAACCTTGATAATGGAAATGCTGTAGATGTGATTTTCTTAGTGCCACAGGGTTCGGTTCTAGGGCCCATTTTATTTAACATTTTTATTAATGATATTGGGATGGGGTTACTTAGCAATGTATCCATCTTTGCAGATGACACTAAACTGAGCAGAGTTATTAAATCATCAGAAGATGTCACCACGCTTCAAAATGATCTTGACAATCTAGATGAGTGGGCAAAAAAGTGGAAGATGAGGTTCAATGTGGATAAATGCAAGGTCATGCACCTTGGGAGACATAACCAGTGTGCTAGTTATAACCTAAGTGGGGAGGAATTGGGTAATTCAGTACTTTTAATGGATCTATGAGCCCAAATAGACAACAAACTGGGTGTAGTGCTCAATTTAATATAACAACAAAAAAGGCCAACAAAATTCTAGCATGTATTAAAAGGGACATGGAAACTAGGTACTCAAAAGTAATTATGCAACTGTACAAAGCATTGGTTAGACATCACCTTGAATATGGAGTACAATTCTGGGCCCCACACTATCTCTTATATATTTAGCCAGATCCGTCACTCACAATTAGTCTAGCAAACGGTGGGCGGGCTTCCACGGGTGATTGACAGGCCCATAGTCAGTCAGCCACAATGCAAAACATGCCAACTTCCGTCTTACACAACCCTCTGCTCTCCACAGCAGCTATCCGCCCCCTCCTCGCCCGCCACTCCCCATCGCCGCCCAGCCACACAACAAGCCCGCCCCACGGCTACACAGCACGCCCCCCCCCCTCAGCCTCCAGCTTGCACACCTATCCGCCCCCTCCTCGGCCGCCACTCCCCATCGCAGCCCAGCCACACAACAAGCCCGCCCCACGGCTAGACGCCGCGCCCCCCCCCCCCCCCCCCCCACCGGTCTGTGGTGGGCGCCGGCGTCTGCTACACAGGCTTAGCCTGTTTTGCACCCCTCTCTGAATGCTGCTGTCCGGCGCTCCCTTCCCTGCTGCCCGGTGCTCCCTTACCATCCTCCTCCAATAGTCCTGCCGTCGCAGCCTCCATGCGACCCACTGACTCAGACTCCTCCATGGGGCCCAATCCCCTCTCAGTGCCAAACTGCCTGCCGTGATATCGCAGTCGCCTGTCTAATGACGGTTCCCGGGACCCCATCGTATTCCGCTGCCACAGCCCGCCCGGAGTCATGTCGTCACCCGGCGATGGCGCCACCAGTAACCGATGCCTCCAGCAGACGCAGCCTCATCCACGGGACCTGCTGCTGCCAGGCGCTGAACCTCAGCACACCTGCTGCTGCCTGCTACCTTAGGTACTCTACACCTCATGTATATTTAAAATGAAGAAGGGGAATATGCATGGGAGGGGGTGCACGGGACACATACCAACCTGTCTCTATCCTCTGCCTTTCCCCCGCTGTTCTCTATCTCTCTTTCTCTCCCTCTCTCTCTCTCTGCCTCCCCTTCTCCCTCTCTCCCTCTGCTTTTCTCTCTCTCTCTCTCTCTGCCTCTCCTTCTCCCTCTCTGCCTCTCCTCATCCAACTATGCCTTCCACCTCTCTCTCTCTCAGCATACCCCTCTCTGTCTCTCCCCCCCCCCCCTTTGCCTCCCCTTCTCTCTCTCTCTCTCTCTCTCTGCCTCCCCTTCTCTCTCCCCACTCTTCTTCTCTCTCTCTCCTGTCTCTCCGCTCTCTCAGAAAATGTGCACTAACCCCCTCTTGCCATCCCATCCCCTATAGTAGTGCCCCCCCCCTATCATTTACTTCAGGATTCACCCTTGCTGGCGCTTATAGAAGGACAGGACAGCTGAGCGTCAGCTCAGCTGTCCAATTCTATCAGACACAGCAGACTGCGTGGGGGTGGGGGGGGGGGGGGGCGCAGGAAACTTTTTGGCTTGGGGGAGCAAATTTTACAGTTACGCCACTGCCCACACCCGCACGGTCCCAGTGGCGGAACTATGGAGGGTGCAGGGGGTGCAATTGCTATGGGGCCCGGGCACCCCCTGCACCCATTTATTCTATTTGAGCAATGCCGCACGGGTAGTGTCAGCGGCGCTGTCCCAGACACCTTTCCCTGTCAGCGGCGGCCAGTGCGTGATCCAGCCCGCCCTCCCCTATGATGGTGCCGGGGCTCAATGTCACTATTTTAGTGACCAGTCCCGGCGTTAATCGTGCAGGACCCATGCTGCTGCCAGTGCCAGGACCCCTGGCGCTGTCCCGGACAGGACACCCATCCCTGTCAGCGGCACTGTGTGTGACTGACTTGACTTTGAAGGGATGGAGGGAGAAGTGGTGATCCAGCCCCCTCCCCTCTGACCTCATATCGGGAATCGATGTCACTATTTAGTGACTAGCCCCGGCTGTCGGCTGAATCATGCAGGAGGACCCATGCTGCTGCTGCCTGCGCTGTGCGCCGCGGTAGACATGGGAGGGAGCTGCGCTGCCTGATATGTGAGCTCAGCTGGGAAACAGCATGCCTCCACAGCGGAAACCCGGTGCAGAACTGCAGACGAATGAAAGACCCGGCGCCGACAGGGAGACCTTCCCTCAATGCTGGAGGTAAACTTCAGCACTTATTTTTAAGGGTGAGGTCGTAGATGGGGACTTGGAAGGAGCAAGGGGGGGAGGGGGGGTGTCTAACCTCTCTCATGTGTCTCTCTCTCTCTCCTGCTCTGTCTAACCCCCCCCCCCCCTCCTGTCCTTTATCTTTCTTTATATCCTGCACTCTCTCCTCTGGTCTAATCTCTCTCTCCCCTGCACTCTCCCCCATTTTGTTCTATCTGTTACTCTATTTCTCTGCTGCACTTTCTACCCCCACCTCTCACTCCCTCTCCATCTAACCTCTCTTCTCTTTCTTCCTCTCCTCTGTTCTCCCCTGTGGCTCACATCCATCTAGATTCTAAACGCTCTCCCTCCCTAACCACCCCTCTCTCTCTCTCCGCGATACCCTCTTTGGCTCTTAAATCCTTTTCTCTTCTGCCACCCCGAGGGGCATTTTAGTGACAGTTGGGGGGCCCCTTTCAGGATTTTGCTATGGGGCCCAGAAGATGATAGTTACGCCCCTGCGGCCCGGAGCAGCAGCAAACACCCAGAAGACGCTGCCTACCAACCCCAGCTGCCACTCCCGTGCCCACCGTCACCGTCCAGCAGAGCCTACACGCCGCACCCCCCTGCCTCGCTCCCTGGACACACACACCCATCCATCCATGCCTCCAATACTCACAAGTACACACACACACACACACACACACACACACATCCATTCCTCCAATGCTAACAACTACACACACCCATGCATGCCTCCTATACTCACAACTACACACACACACCCATCCATGCCTCCAATACTCACAACCACACACACATCCTTGCCTCCCATACTCACAACTACACACACACCTCCTTACCTGCAATACTCACAACTACACAAATACCATCCATGCCTCAAATACTCACAACTACACACACACACACACACACACACACATGCCTCTAATACTCACAACTACAGATGCACGCGCACATACACAAACACATCCATCCCTAAAATACTCTCAAGTACACACACACAAACAATGCCTGTAATACACACACCCAGCCATACCACACACACACACACACACACACACACATCTATGCCTCCAAAACCCAAAAGTACACACTCACATCCATGCTTTCAATACTCACAACTACACACACACACACATCCATGCCTACAATACTCACAACTACACACACACATCCATCCATGCCTCCAATGCTCACAACTACACACACCCATCTATGCCTCCTATACTCACAACTACACACACACCCATCCATGCCTCCTATACTCACAACTACACACACACCCATCCATGCCTCCTATACTCACAACGACACATACACCCATGCCTCCTATACTCACAACAACACATACACACACATCCATGCCTCCTATACTCACAATGACACATACACACACATCCATGCCTCCTATACTCACAATGACACATACACACACACCCATCCATGCCTCCTATACTCACAACGACACATACAAACACACCCATCCATGCCTCCTATACTCACAACGACACATACACACACACCCATCCATGCTTCTCACGGCCGTAGCTGCAGGCTTTAGGACTTAAGCACACTTACTTTTATCTATTATAATTTTTGCTTTCACTTTAAGGTCCCTTCAAACATCACGGTGTGCCACTGTACACTTTACTATGTTTGCCCACTAACGCACCAACGTCATTTTCAAACACACACACACATCCATACTTCCAATACTCACACAAAACAAACACACCACTCCATGCCAATCATGACAACTACACACACACACACACACACACACACACATCCATGCCTCCAATACTCACACTAAACAAACACACCACTCCATTCCAATCATGACAACTACACACACACACACACACACATCCAGGCCTCCAATACTTACAACTACACACACACACAACCATCCATCCCTCCAATACTCACAACTAAACACACCCACACAAACACACACCCATCCATAGCTCAAATACTCACAACCACACACAAACATCCAAGTACACACACACAACCAACCATCCCAGCATCACAACTACACACACACATCCTTGCCTACCATACTCACAACCACACACACACCTCCTTACCTGCAATACTCACAACTACACAAACACCATCCATGCCTCCAATACTTACAAATACACACACACACACACACATATCCATGACTCCAATACTCACAACTACACAAACACACACACACACACACATCCATGACTCCAATACTCACAACTACACACACGCACACACACACATATCCATGCCGACAATACTCGCAACTACACACACACATCCATACCTGTAATACACACACAACCACCCATTGCACACACACACATTTATGCCTCCAATACTTACAAGTACACACATCCATGCTTTCAATACTCACAACTACACACACACCCATGCCTCCAATACTCACAAGTACACACACACACACACACACACATCCATTCCTCCAATACTCACAACTACACACACCCATGCATGCCTCCAATACTCACTACCACACACACACACACACATCTTTGCCTCCCATACTCACAACTACAAACACCCGACCTTGCCTGCAATACTCACAACTACACAAATACCATCCATGCCTCCAATACTCACAACTACACACACATGCCTCCAATACTCACAACTACAGATACGCGCGCACATACACACACACATCCATTCCTAAAATACTCACAAGTACACACACACAAACAATGCCTGTAATACACACACCCAGCCATACCACACACACACACACATCTATACAAACAATGCCTGTAATACACACACACACACACACACACACACACACACACATCTATGCCTCCAATACCCACAAGTACACACTCACATCCATGCTTTCAATACTCACAACAACACACACACATCCATGCCTACAATACTCACAACTACACACACACACACACACATCCATCCATGCCTCCAATGCTCACAACTACACACACACCCATCCATGCCTCCAATACTCACAAACACACACACACATCCTTGCCTCCAATACTCACAACCACACACACACACACACACATCCTTGCCTTTTTTGACAATGTTTACAATAAAAGCATCAGAATGTTCATCCTCTTTTCAAACTCTTATAAAATATTTCTATTCAAATACATATTTCCCTCATCTACATTAGGTAACATTTAAACAACAAAAAATTCATCATAACCCTATCACACACTACACCCCCTTTGCAATTATATGCACTTTCTATTGTAAACATTTATGCTCTCACTCAAATTAACTTTACCCACATTCTTCACCATATTACACTACATCTCACACTCACATATATTTCTACTTCTAATGGGGCGAAGCCCCTCACGACGGTGTGAAGAGCGCCCGGAGGGCGCGATGAATCACCTAGTACTGTATAAAGGACATCATAGAATTAGAAAAAAATCCAAAGAAGAGCAGCAAAGCTTATTAGGGGAATGGAGAATTTAGGCTACGAGGAGAGATTAAGCAATTTGGGACTATTTACACTAGAGAAGAGACGTTTAAGGGGGGACATGCTCAACATGTATAAATATATCAGAGGCCAATATAAGGAACTGTCAAACACCCTTTTTTCTGCTAGAGAGGAATCTAGGACATGAGGGCAAGAGTTTAGATTAGAAGAAAAAAGATTTTGTTCTTCTAGAAGAAAAAAAATATTTACAGTCAGAGCAGTCATACTTTGGAACTCTCTTCCTGGAGAAGTGGTGTCAGCAGACACAATAAATATGTTTAAAATAAGGTTGGATAAACATTTATTGGTTAAAAACATCCATGGGTACAAATAAAAAACATAATGGGGGAAATTTACTAAAAAATATTCGTGAAAAAAAAATCCTAATTGCATACTATGCCAAAAATACGAATTTTCGTATTCTTATTTATGGGACATTCATATTTGTATTTACAAATACGAATGAATACACCATTGATAGAAAACGACAGAAATCACCATTCAAAAGAAAGTCCTGGAGGGGGGGACCCCTTTATTGGGGGGGTCCCCACTCCCCCAGGACCCCTGGCCAGGCTGACTGGTCAGTAGGGATGAATGTTTTGGCCGCGGAACCTTATCTAATAAGTGTCCCCCGGTTGTGACATTACCATGCTGGCTGGTTTGGCCTGGGGCTGGTTCTTAAAATATGGGGGACCCCTATTCATTTTGTACCCCCGTAGTTTGGGAACCAGCCCCGGACCAGAAGCCTGGGGTTGGTTGTAAAAAATTGGGGAACCCCTATTTGTGGGGTTTCCTGATTTTTTATTACCAGCCCTGGCTCTTTCAGCCTGGTGCTGGTTATTTATTTTTCTATTTTTTTTACACTCTGCAGCCTGCACGGATCTGACTGATCCGTGCAGACTGCCTATACGAATTCGTATGAATGATTACGACATCGGAGGGTTACAAAGCAGTCATATTTGACTGCTTTGTAAATTACCCTCCGGAACATGACTTTGCATACGGCTGAAACAGCTGTATGCAGTCGTATTCATTCATATTAAGAATACGAATACGATTTTTTGTATTCATATTCTTAGTAAACTTCCCCCACTATGTCTTTAAAATATTAGAACATGCTATAAACTATTATAAACATAGATTGAACTAGATGGACGCAACTCTTTATTCAGCCTTACCTACTATTTAACTATATAACTATATAATTTGTCATAAACATAGATTGTAAGCTTGCAAGCAGGGCCCTACTACCTTTATGTAGGTCCTGATGAAGCTCTTGCGAAGCGTGTGCCGACCCCACCTCAGCAGTCGGCTTGCATCCCTGAGGCCGTGCACGGGCACATATCTCAGGCGTCTTCTGACTATAAGGGATTTGACGGCAGCGGTCCACAGCAGCAGCAGTAACCTTGACACGGGCGGGTGACGGAAGTACTATCCGCACCCAGCACCACAGGTTAAACTCTGCATGATAGGACCTTTCTCAAGCCTCGCTTCGGATTGGCATTGATAGTGTGGTGGTGTTAGCAATGGGGGGGCATTTGACATAGTAAATACCCATCAGGGTGGCTGTACAATTAAAAATCGGGTCTGATCGCATCGCATGCGATCAGATCGCATCGCATGCGATGCAACCCAATCTAATAGACCCGCTGCCATAAGATTAAAATCGGTGGCGCCGTGCTAGGAAACAAGTAGCGAAAGTTCACTTCTAATGAAAAATAACTATCAGAAAATGGCAGTTTTTTGGGATGCTAGAGGAGGCGCGGGCCTCCTCTAGCATCCTTAAAAACTGTCTGCTGTTAGGGGGCAGCCATTTTCTGATGGTCATTATAGAACTGCAGGAGGAGACGGAGCCGGGAGAAGATATGCGCAGCGGGACCCTGAATGCGGTGGCGGCGGCAGCATATGGAGGGGTAAGGGGGGGGTTTAACTTCACTTGGGAAGGTGGGTGCGAGGGCTAAGGGGAGGGGGCAGGGCTGCCGATATCGGCGGGGGGGGCGCAAAAATTCTAGTTACGCCGCTGTTATGGCTATCAGGGCATGCAGGCACTTGGAGAACCAAAAGTAACAGCATGTCCTGGAATCCAGGGCATGTGTTGACCTATGGTCCAGTTGGAAGAAAACACATTATAAAGAAAAAGAACTGAGTGAAATGGTATTTTAATGAAATAAAAAAACATAACTCTTTATCCAATTTATTGCTCAATGGTCCTTATGGAATTTAAATTCCTTGCTTAGGAAAACAAAAGATGACGTATGAGCATGTTCCCAAGAGGAACCCCGACGCAAATGACCAGTTTAGTCGGTCATTGATAACATATACTGTACACTTCATTCTGATTGGTTAGATGACATTGCTTTGTAGCAATCATAATAAAAACAGCATTTATTTATTTTTAGTGAACACTATTCCAGGCAAGATAGTTGCCAATTTTATGTCTATTAACATTCTATTTTATATGGCGATGCCCAGATCAGCAGAAACCTGCGTCTTTTGGATATTTAATGCTATTATACATGTCTATTACTGTACAAATGGCCTTTCAGGTATACTGTAATTCTCCCTTTATGTCCCTTATTTCTTCATATTTACACAAGATGCACCCCGTTCAAAGAATTATGATATTGTGTACCTCAAAATGATAATCTAGTTTTAGTATACATTGGTATTATAATTATTAAGTGCCTATCTCTCAGTCTACACTGTGGGCCCGATTCAGACCTGCTCACATATATTTTCTTATACTGCGCATGTGCTATTTTCAAAATGCGCATGCGCCAAATCTTTGTGACGAATCCCTTTGCAACTGTACACACTAAAATATGCACGCCGGGCAGCCACTGAGAAATAGGCGTGTTGTGGGTGTTCCATGGGTGCGGCTTCACAGTCTTGCAGATGGGGGCATGAGGGTGGGCACACATGCAGGTGGAGTTTTCGCACACATACACACATTAATAAACAATAACATACACAATAATAAATAAATAACTCATGTGCTCCTGATTTCACACAAACCATTCGCAGCTGACGAGTAAGTCTCAGGCTACGCGCGCCTGTGAATGACTTGTTACACGCGGGCCATTATCAGTCAGAGCTAATAATTAGGGAGATAAAGCTCATGCAGTTTGCACTGACAGGAGCTTCCAAGGGGCGCAGCTGTGTTCTATCACAATAATGAGTCAGTTAATTCAAAAATCAATGTTTGTTTATTTTTTAAAAAATAATAATAATATGATAACAATATCAAAATATCAAAAAGCGAAGTGCACTTCAATATTTAAAAACAAGACAATACAAGACTTACAACATAAAGACAACAGAGGCTAAATAATTGTATATCCCATATGAGGCTTAAATCAACCCGGCATCCTTTGTGAGAACAAACACCCGCAGCATATAGTTACCAGTCCCGTGGTGTGAGAATGCCTGCTGTTTAAGGGAACTCCAACCTCCTTATATGGACAGTTCAACCTCTGATTCGATGGAGGAATTCCCCTGGTGTAAGGGGGATAGGAGGGGATTCCTCAAATGTCCAGCAGTAGCCGTTTGTTATAGAGCTGTTTCTCCGGCAATTTTCTTTCAGCAGTCTCTGGGTATGGATGTACAGGCAGGTGCAGGGTTTCTGGCACAGCAACAAAACGCGTTTCTCCGCCTAAACAGACATCAGCTAATAATTGCCGAAACACACACAAACACACACAGGTGGGGTTCACTCAAAATCAAAAACAGCACTTTACTGCTATTCCCAAAAGTTGTAAAGTTAATATGTTGTACAAATTTATAATATTCGCTTATATACTGTATGCGTATAAATTGGTAATGCTATTACAGGTGGAGCTAGGGTTATCTGTCTGGCCGGCGCGCCATAGCTTTCTGTCTCGGGGGAACCATTCACGAGACAGGGGCACGTGAGCATCTCACACTCTCGCACATTCCCATTGCAGTGAATGGGGCATATGAGCATCTCACGCGCTCACACGTCCCATTGCCATGAATGGGGCATGCGGGCATCTCACTCGCATGCATGTCCCTTTCTCGTGACCTCTAGTATCCTCCAAGGCGCTGGCCATTTTTGAAGGGGATGCCACCAACAGAATGGGCCCGCGAATATCAGCAAATTTGAGCAGGTTTGAATCCCGCCCTGATACTCGCAATCCCCCTATATCCTGAGCATATGCAAACATTACTGCAAAGTGCTTTGTAAATGTGACATCCTGCTCATGACATCATAGCTCTACTAACTTTATGATAATTTAAATACGCTGCTCAAAATCTTGTTACTGTAAATATCTCAGTGTTCAGCGTTCTAGCCATTGCATTAGATTTTCCTCATGAAAACCTCAAGCCTTTTTATAGGTTTACAACTGCATAACAAAGATTAGTCATCTTACAGTATTCAGGACTCGAAATATTACTAAGAATTCCCAAGTTTCTGCTTTGACATTAAACCAGAGATACTGAAAAGCTTGGAAGCATAAGCGAATCTAGGGGGAGGTGCGGGGTGCACTGAACCACCCATTAGACCACCGCCGCACATGCTTTTCACACCCACGACTGCCCACGGCACCCCCCCTGGTTCTTCCCCCCCCCCCAACTGCACACACTTCATCACCCACCCGACGGCTACAACCCCTCTCTCCTATTCTCATCTGCGGCTGCACCTGCCCCCCTCACAGTTCTCACCTGCGGTCTCCCCCTTCTCACCCATGGCAGCACCTGCCACCCTCCCCTTCTCACCCGGGGCTGGGGGGTTCTCACCTGCGGCTGCTCCCGCCACCCCCCCCTTCTCACCCGCGGCTGGGGGGTTCTCACCCACGGCTGCACCAGCGCACCCCCCACCCCCGGTTCTCACTTGCTCAATAAATATTTACCCTTCACCATAAGGACCAGGTCCTTACCATGAAGGGCATTTAGACACACCATATCTTCAGCCAATCAGGAGCAGGCACCAATACTACCAATGTCGCTCCTGATTGGCTGCCGGCTGCGAGCTCCTGGCTCGCGGTCCAGCGCGAGCATTGAAGATATTGACGGAGCTGCTGCTTTGCTTAGACAGTGTTATACAGCCGGGCAGTGCACAGATCTTTCTGCCCGGCTGTCATTTATTTAAATTGTGTGCGTCCGGTGTCAGTGTCACTCCCCCTTGTCAACGAGCAATTTTCTCCACCTTGGCAACAAGCCATTCCCTCCCCCCCCCTTGGCAACAAGCAATTTCACTCCCCTCTGGCAATGATCAATCTCCCTCCCCCTCTGGCAATGATCAATCTCCCTCCCCCTTGGCAATGAGCAATCTCCCCCCAAGCAATGAGCAAATTCACACCCCCTTTTTACTGAGTATTTAACTCCCCTTTGGTTACGAACAATTCACTCCTTCTTGGCAACAAGCATGTATTCCTCCTTAGCAACGAGCAATCCCCCTCCTTGGAAACGAGCGATTTCCCCCTTTGCAATGAGCATTTAACAACTCCCTCTTTGCAACGAGCATGTATTCCCCCTTGGCAACGAGCATGAAGCCCCATTGGCATTGAGCATGAAGCCCCTGGCATCTAGCAAGAACCCCCTAGCAATGAGCATGTAGATAAGCGGCACTTATGTGTCAAATATGTATTGGGCATTACGGATTGTTATATAGTATGTAATGGGCATTATGCCATTTCATACATAGCCACAGCAGAATCATTAGGAACACATCAGGTGGCTTCACAACAAAAGTATATGACCAACACTTCAAGAACAGCACACAGTAATGGTAGCCGAAAGAGGGCAACAGGGGAACCAACCAAAACATTTCAACCGAAGGAACCACAAATTAGTGTACCCTTTGCATTGGATTGGGTTGCACACATTAGGTTGACACACACAGCAAAATGAAAGATTTGGGAAGACATAAGGGTGGAGATTAATGCGGAGCCCCCTAGCAATGAGCATGTAGATAAGCGGCACTTATGTGTCAAATATGTAATGGGCATTACGGATTGTTATATAGTATGTAATGAGCATTACGTTGTGTGGCCTTATGTGTAATTGGCATTACGGCATGTGGATTTATTTGTAACGGGTATTACGGAGTTTGCTAAAATGTGTAATGGGCATTACAGTGTGTGGTCTAATGTGTAATACCACGCCCCTTTTTGTGATGACACACCTCTTTTCCATGAGGACATGCCCTTTTTGCAGCGCAAAGGTCCGACTTGCTTCAGTATTTGGATCTGGGATCACCCATTACCATATTTCTAGATTTGCTTATGCTTGGAAGAGCAATGACACTTAACTAGATATACTCATTAGTATGCAAACAAATATACACTGTTTAACAATAATTACAGATAATCCCAGACTACTTTAGTATCACTTTAGAAAACTAAGGGCCTTATTCTGCTTGGTGCGGTACTTTCCGAATTCTTTCGGAGGGCGCTTTTTAGCCGTCTGCGCATGCGCAGGCAACACTATGCGCATGTGCCACGCATGGTCTCCGTACTCGTTCTCACTAATACCGTACAGAAATGTCCACCGAATTGACTCTGGAAATATGGGCGTAATATGGGCGTCATTTGGACTTACACAAAGGCGTGGTTTCAAAGTGGGAAAACTGGGCATAAATATGGGCGTACGTGAGGGAGTGCACTAACTGTGGTAGGCGTGCATTCGGACAGCACACCGACTGCAAACGAACCAACATGCATGAAATATGCAGACTTCATAAGCAAGTTTCACTTTGCAGAGACCACCTGTTCATGTGCTAGGCATTCGGTTCGCCCAATTAGTACGCCCGCACCTGAAGCACTGTCAGCTGAACACAATACAATCCACTCCTCTACTCATTTGTCATTAATTACACTCTTTTCATTGCTTCAATTGGAAGCATTGCTGCCTAAATGGACCATTACTAAATACACAAATATAAGCTAAAACACCACTGCATGTTTGCTATTTTACCCCCATTTACACTGCAAGCAATGGACAGAAATTGCTACCAATAATATAATTTTACATGTCACTTTTATATTCAGCAATAACACCACACATTTGGGGGTAAAAAGAACATTTATTAAATTGGTGGAAAACATATGAATTTTCTTGCATGTTATTTGCCACATGCCAAAAAAGAAAGGCAACATACAAATAATTTTCAAACAAAAAATTTTTTATAACATTTTTGCCATTTCATACATAGCCACAGCAGAATCATTAGGAACACATCAGGTGGCTTCACAACAAAAGTATATGACCAACACTTCAAGAACAGCACACAGTAATGGTAGCCGAAAGAGGGCAACAGGGGAACCAACCAAAACATTCCAACCGAAGGAACCACAAATTATTGTACCCTTTGCATGGGATTGGGTTGCACACATTAGGTTGACACACACAGCAAAATGAAAGATTTGGGAAGACATAAGGGTGGAGATTAATGCGGAGCCCAGTTCACTTTCGTGACCGTTTGGCCCTGGTATGGGCCTTGCCACGTGCAGCAGCTCCTCGTCCACAGTCACGGTGTTGGGAATGCACCAGAAACGGCTGACAATAGGACCCAATTGGTGTTAAGTAGCTCCGCCACAAGCTCATTATGGCGGAGGAGGAGGTCATTTTGGCACACGGCTTGATCTGCCAACACCTGCAGGCTTCCAGCTATGGCCTGCTGGGTGCCAGCCATGGCCTGCTGGCTCCCAGCTATTGCCTGCTGGGTGCTGACAATACCCTGCATGATCTCCTCGGTCCTAAGCAGCCCCTCTGATGCTAACTCTCCCTGCTGGCGAATCTGCCCAAGCATCTGCACCCACCGGTCCACATCCTGTGTGGCCGTTGTCTGCTGCTGCTGCACATGCCTGGTACTGGTGGCACTGTATCCTCCTCAAGAAGCTCGCTACCGCACGTTGGAGATGGTGCTGAAAGAGAAACGTACAATTACAACACATTCCTTGAAAATTATTACAAACTACTTATGCCATGTTAACAAATTACCTTCTAGTTCAGCCGCAAAAACTTCCACTGGGGCCTCACTGTCCATGTTGCTCACCCCCCGGACCTCCTCAATAGCTATACAGTCTTGATCCAACTACTCCAGGGGGGTGAGCTTCAGTCGCCCTGGCATGGGGCCAGCCCCAGTGGTGTGGCTGTGTTCCCAACGTGCGGTCATTTTCTTCTTGAGGTTGCATTTGAAGTCATGAAACCTACAACCGAAGTTTACATATTATTATGTCACCCCTGATGTTTGAATTAGCATGCATTGTTATCTGCTACAGATTTGGAAGTCTGCTTAATAACACATAACTGACATTAGTTTAAATTGTTAAATAATCACCTTGAACATACATTCACACTCACCGTATAATATATATAGAATAAGTGACATGGCAATCATGTCTGTTGCTCCTAGCAACGTGACCTGCCATTTAACAATTGCATCTACCTTCTAATACATACATTACTGGTATTGGTGAAAAGAAATTTCAAACACTACAACTTGCCTCTTTTTCACGTGCTCTGCCTCACGAACTTGTGGAGCCACCGCATTAATCTCCACAGTTATGTCCTCCCAAATCCATTTCATTGTGGGTGTCAACCTAACCTCGGTCAACTCAATCAAATCCCGTGCACGGGGTACAAGAATTTGCAATTCCTCCGTTGGAATGCCTTGTTCTTGGTGGTTGGTACCTCTGTTGGTCTCTTCAGGCCACGGCCACGCCCACGGCTACCTGTTGCTGTACTTGAAGTGCTGGCCAGGCTACTCTCTTGTGAAGCCACCTGCTGTGTTCCCAATGATTCTGCTGAGGCAGAAGATGGCCCAGCTGTAGATGGCCCAGCTGTAGATGGCCCAGCAGCCTGGTCACCTCCCAATGGATGGTCTCTGGTGAGGTGCACATTGGTGATGGAGTCCAGCTGAGCTAGGAGGAGCTGATGCTCTTGTTCTCCCTCTGATTGTGAAACAGACATGTTTGCAGCACCATCTTGTTTTTCTTGCACACCTTTATATACCCATTTATGTAATTGGCGTACATCAGCCCCACCATGCGTTCTGTGCGGCGCAAACACCACGCCCATACCAGCGGGAAATAACCTGTACAAAACCAGGCGTACATTACAAGTCTGATTTTGTACTTATTGGCAGATTTTTACACCAATGAACAGCTACAACTTTGGCCAGACATTAAGGGGGAAATTTACTAATATGAAAAACCTAGTTTTTCGTATTAGTATTTCCCCTACGACTGCATACGACTGTTTCAGTCGTATGCACAGTCGTGTTCCGGAGGGGAATTTACAAAGCAGTCATATATGACTGCTTTGTAACCCTCCGATGGTGTAATGATTCGTATTAGCTGGCCATATATACGGCTGCTGATAAGAATTTTTCAGGCAGGTGTAAAAAAAATAGAAAAATAAATAAATAATAAAAAAAAAACAGCGTGGGGTGTCCCCCCCCCCCCCCCCCCACAGCCGTAACCAGCACCAGGCTGAAAGAGCTGGGCCGGTAATTAAAAATCAGGGAACCCGACAAATAGGGGTTCCCTGATTTTGAACAACCAGCCCCAGGCTCCAGGTCCGGGGCTGGTTCCCAAAATACGGGGGACAAAATTAGTAGGGGTCCCCCGTATTTTAAGAACCAGCCCCAGGCCAAACCAGCCAGCAGGGTAATGTCACAGCCGGGGGACACTTATTATATAAGGTCCCGCGGCCAAAACATTAACCCTACCGACCAGTCAGCCTGGCCAGGGGCCCTGGGGGAGTGGGGACCCCCCCAATAAAGCGGTCCCCCTCCCTCCAGGACTTACCTGACCAGGCTGAAGCCTGGTGCTGTCCCCGGTGGCCCTGTGCGGTGGCCACCGGGCTGATTCTGTGTAAAAGAATAGATGAAAACCTATTGTTTAAAACTGTGGAACTATGAGTCCCAGCAAGCCTCCCCCGCAAGCTGGGACTCAGTCAGATCCGTGCAGGCTTAAAGCAAATACGACAGGAACATCAAGGTGTATTTTTCTGTCGTATTTTCGTGCCTGTTTTACACCAATTAGCAGCCGTATTATCAATACGGCTGCTTAGTAAATCAGGAACCACCATTCTTTTGAATGGTGATTCCTGTCGTATTCTATCGATGGTGTAGACATTCGTATTTGTAAATACAAATACGAATGTCCCATCATTAGGAATACGAATTGCTGTATTTTTGGGATAGTAAATCCCAAAAATACAAATGTGTAAAAAATAGGTGTATTTCTGCCTACGAATACACCTATTTTTTACGAATCCATATTAGTAAATTTCCCCCTAAATCTATATGTGAATGTTCATTTGTACTGTGCACTTATTTTGTATGTACAACAAATGTAACTAACCCATTCCATATGTTAATCCACTCCACAACTCAGGCAATAGTAGTCAGTGCTTGCATCCAAATCACATGTGATAGGCCTCTCAATACTGCCTTGATGCTAGGTACATTTGAATCCACATCTCTAGTGTGGGCCGGTATAAGGTAAGTGTTTACATGGCACATGGCCTAATAATGGGAAAAAGTATTGCACTATTTTGTATGTTTGTGGTGTATTGCTTTCACACCAATAAGGCAGTCTAATTTAGTACCTTGTAGAGTTATGTGTAACTGGATATTGCTGCACACTATTTCACCTTTTGTTTTCAGCCATGTTTGGTGAGTATAATGGTTTCCCAACTTCTTTCACCCTGTCTGTTTTGTATATACTAAGTAATGCCAAGGTCAGCTCAGCGATGCCAACCTACAGCAAGTGTTGTTTTGCGATGCAATGTTTTAGCCGTTTGTTGTGGCGCATACACGCTGTTAATGTAAAAATGTTCGATAAAGTTATTACCAAATATCACTGTGAACAACCAATTACAGGACATGATTGCTTGTATTGGGCCATTGCCAAGATGGCGGCCTATGGGAGAGCAGCCCCATTCTCTCCAGCGGAGCTCAGGGCACTGGTCTCCGTAATGGAGAGTAGGCTGGGCCGTGCGGGGCGTTTTATAACTAACCGGCAAAAGCGCCATGCTTATGCAGCTGCCCGGCGCGGAGGACCATCGCCCAGCTGGAGAGGCGATGGTCGGACCTCCGGAGGCGACAGCCAGAATTGCTTCAGCAAATAAGGGGCCGGATCGCTCGATGTGAGTGTTTACGCAATAAACACAAATTTTTCATTGAATGCTTAAATTAACTTTTTGAAGGCAATGAGGTAAAATGGCTGATCATGAGTTTAAAATGGCATACACTATATGTGTGCTACTTCCTCTTTGACATGCAGTCATGTGGATATAATATGTACTTCTATATGATTATTGATTGTGATTCACACAATAATGACCCTTAATTGACACTAATCATTTTTTTTCTGTAACACAGCATGGGAACGAGCAAGACCGGCCCGGGAGGAGGCCGAGGAGGAGCAAGCCCGGGAGGTGGTGGCGGAGGAGGAGGTGGCGGAGGAGGTGGTGGTGGAGGAGAAGGTGGCGGAGGAGGAGGTGGCGGAGGAGGTGGTGGTGGAGGAGGTGGTGGCGGAGGAGGAGGTGGCGGAGGAGGAGGCCAGGGAGGAAGTGGAGGAGGTCGACCTGGAGGAGGAGGAGGCCTGTGAGGTGGTGCAGGTGGCTGAAAGTGGTAGGTATACATAATGCATCATTAATAACTTTTTTGCCTACTATTTGTTATGTAGCACTGGTGAATCAATTGTGTTTTACAATAGTATAAAGTAAGAAAACAAAGTGGGTAACAACAGACACACTTAGGGGTTAGATAGGGTGACCAAGTCATCCCTTTCATCCAGGACACATCTTAATTACAAACAAGAAAAGAAAAAGAAACTCGGGTGGGATGCACTCCTAATCCCCAATCTAGATAGCTAAGCTGCTCGAAAAAGATTTTTTTATATATAATTTTATTTTTTGGTTTTTTTAGATGCCAAGTGAAAAAATATAAATAAAAAGAAAAAGAAAAAGAGGTTTTTTTACTAGAAAATTATTTTTTACACAATTCCTTTCTATATTACCATTTAAATGTGATTAAATCAATTTAATAAATCTAATACTGCACAAGAATTTTGGTATTGTTGTTATTTTGTAAATATATTTATTTATTAGTATTGTTATTGTCTTATAAGTAATTTATATATGTCCAAAATATATATATCTTTATTTGCGAATATTTTATAAAGTAATAATTATAGGGCTGGATCAAAGAGAGGTGCAATGGGTTCCCATGTGTGTATCGCTACATGTGATCCACATCAGCACCAACACTATGAAAATAATGTGACTTTATGTCAAATTGGTGCAATAATCCTTACATGTGTACCCCTATAAGAGATCCACATAAGCACCAACACTATATAAGGCTGACCTTCATAAATCCTTAATGCCTATACCATTTGGCATTGTATTTGTGTTCTCAATTGTGATGAGACAAGGATTATAATCATAAGTCAGCAAAAGTAAGACATAAATCAAATAAAGTATATACACATTATTTACATTTGTATTCATATATTAATTCCCTTCATGAATTGACTGATTGCTGTGAATGGACTAATCAAATAGCTGGATGGTATGCACAAGTAAATTTTAGCGCACTAGCCCAAAAATTCTCACAGACACAACTGCTGCAGAAAATAAAACTCAAATGTCACATTCTTGTCCACAAAGAACCCCACTCAGAATTAGATAGAGCAATTAGTGCATCATGGAAATGATTACTCCTATATATCCATCTATCCACAGTGAGTACCGGACCAGAATCAAAAACACCAAGACAAATTGCCCTAGATACACTATAAATTAATTGTGCCTCCCTGATTTTGACTGAGGCATCACACAGGCACTCTGGAACGCTGGACAGGTGTAATTAGTGGTTTTATATATACACAGCTCTCAGCTGAGTCTGCTTCTCAGCGTGATAACCAGTCCCTATATGCCTTCACCCACATTTACATTGGAGTGCGGTTAATGAGACAAGTGAACATCAGAAGCATAAATATATTATGGATTCAATACAATGTTAATGGTAACCATATTACCCAAAGAATCCTATCACAGTTTCAAACCAGTCAATTTAACCAATTAGCGATTTTAGAATAAATGAAGGGAAAAAGAAAAAATAATAGGAAATAGCGGAGACCAAAACCCGTAGCTAAGGCTATGCCAGCACAGCCAGCGCGCGGCTGCCTTGCAGGGAGAGGTCTCTGTTACCAGCCCTGGATCTCACGGATGCAGGGACGCCCGGAGCGCTTGTCTGATACTGAAGCTCCCGCCTGGAAGCCGCTCCTGCGTCTCCGTCTCCGTCTCCGTCAGGACGTACGTTTCGCAAATGCTTGTTCACCTGGCAGCATACCTAGACTGCCTTGCTGTGACTATTTGTGTTTACGTCCAGCCAATGAGAGCTGTTGGAAACTAATTGCTCCCACTGCAGCAGTCTTGTATAGCGCATTTGTTCTACACACTATAACGTGGTTCTTTTCCCTCTTAAAGGTGTATCCCCACTACAGTGCTCTTAAGCCCAATAAATGTAAATAAAATAATAGTATTTAGTAATAATACCGAGCAGTCAAAAAGGGTTTATTAATTTATTCGTGGTCCTAGTAATGAAATACCAAAATACAGCCCTAATGTAATCACTTACTAGATATATCCCAGGGGTGACTATTACGTCACACTGTTTCTTATCACCTTATTTCGTTAGGAGATTGAATTTATACCCTTTTTATTTCAAACATTTGTTTATATTTTATGTCTCTAGTTGTACATTAAAATTATTCTGTATATACAAATCCGGTTTTGGTAATTCTTACTTAGGATTGTTTTATACTTTTTTGTTTTGTACTTATTTATTTTTCTATGGTTTTTAATTTTATTGATTTTTTCATAAATTTTTAGTTTTTTAAAGAAAAAATATATTATTTTTTAATAATACTTTGGCTTTGTATCCCATTAATTACAATCTTTTTATATACATTTCTTTTAAATACGTTCAATAAAAATATATCAATTTAGAGGAAACCACCCCTACTATATATCTCTTAGCAATAGGAGACCCACAGACACCAGTGCACTTATATGGATTTTAGATTATATAATAATTAATAAGAATAATCCAGTGAACAACAAACAAAAAACCAGTGAAAAAAACAACATCAACCAAAAATGTGTGAAAGTGGCTCTGTGACAGACAGCCTTATCGGCTGCCTGGAAAGTGTCTTAATTATTAATTATAAAAATACATATATGAGAAATAAACAGTGATTGTATATGTGTATATTTAAATACAAATAGAGTACAACAATGATGTAGAGTGCACCGGGAAATGTCCCTATCTACCCATGCTATATTAAGCTGTACGCGTGAGAACTTTACGTAAAACCATATAGATTCAGTGTATATTTATAGTGAAAAAATTTTTTATAGTGAAAAAACTTTTTTGCTAAAAGGAAGAAAAGGGGGGAGGGTTTTAATGGGGGGGAAAAAAGGGAAAGAGGGAGGAAAAGGGGAAATTAGATTGCCTTTTTATACTGGTATGGGATACTGATCACAGAGTTCAATGTATATTTTATTCTTGCCTCACTATGGGGCTGTGGTAAGTATTATAAGAGATGAGTTAGAGTTTTTTAAATCCTTAAAGGTAATTTGACGGTGGTAGGACCAAGAAGAAGAGCAAAAAAAATAATAATAAAAAAGAGAAAAAGAAGAAAGAGGGGAGAAGGAAAAACAGATAATGAAAAGATGAAATCCCTTTTAAGGTTGGTAATGGTACAATATACTTCACATTATGTGAGAAAGACTCCATAATTAATATATTCGTTCATGCCATCAGGACTTAGGCTGCCCAAATCGAAGGTCCATCGACTCTCTTTCTTGAGTAGGACTTGAGCCAGATCACCGCCCCTAATGCCCAACCTTGCTTTTTCTAGACCGCACACTTTAAAGTCTTTGAGGGCACCCCCATGCTTACTCATAAAATGCCTTGCGACAGATGTTAACTTTTTATGATTCTGTAAGTCCAGAGCCCCATTGCGGATAGACCCCACATGTTCAAGTACTCTTTGCTTGAGGGGGCGTGTCGTCATACCGACGTATCTCTGGTCACACCCACAAAAGATGCAGTAGACTACACCTTCTGTTTTACAGTTGATGTAGTCTTTAAGTTCTATGGTCTTGCCAAATCGATTTTGGATGTTCTCCTTAGTTGTCATATACTGGCAAGCCTTACATTGGCCGCATGGATGAGTCCCCTTCAGGCGATTTACCGGCGGTGTACTTCTTACAAAATGGCTGCTAACTAATCGGTCTTTCAAATTTCTCCCTCTTCGCCAGCTCATAGAGACTTTGGGTCCAAGTCTCTTGGCTAATGTTGGATCGAGAAGTAGGGTAGGCCAATGTCTTTGTATGATGCCAGTAATAATCTGCCATTCCTGGCAGAAATCGCCCACAAAGCATAAGGTCTTGTCTTTCTCTTGCTTGCTCTTATTTTTAAAAATCAGGGACTCACGATCCAAAGCCATGGCATTCCTCATGGCCTTCTTAGTGGAGGTGTGGCTATATCCTCTCTCTCGCAAGCGTTGGATAAGTTCTTGACTTTGAACTTTAAATTCTTGTTCACCTGAACAATTTCTTCTGAGTCGTAAGAACTCCCCTTTGGGGATGTTCTCGACTGTCGGTGGGAAGTGTGCACTTGTTTGATGTAATAGGGTATTGGTTGCAGTGTCTTTACGATATAATTGGGTAGCCAGACAGTTCTTTTTGTCTTTGTATATTTTGAGATCCAAGAATGCAAGTTCTTGTTTACTGATGGTATGAGTAAAGTGGAGATTGAGATTATTCGTGTTCAGCTGTTGTATGAACTGCAGGAGTAGCGTCTCATCTCCCTCCCATATGAGGAAGATGTCGTCGATATACCTCAACCACATCGCGACATGAGAGGTATACCGATCGTTGGTCTCATTGAACACGACTTCCTGTTCCCATTTGCCCAGGAATATGTTTGCATAGGTGGGGGCACACGCCGCCCCCATAGCTGTGCCCCTCACCTGCAAATAGAAACGGTCATTAAATGTAAAAACATTATGATGAAGTATAAATTTTAATAACTTTATGAGAAATAGCTGAAATGGCTCATGTTTTTCAGCATCCATAAAGTAGCTGACCGCTTCTATTCCCTGGTCGTGGTTAATTGAGGTGTAGAGGGCTTCCACATCTAATGACACGAGGAGTTGATTGTCATCGAGGCATATGTCATGGATTCTTCTTAGCACATCAGAGGTATCTTGTACGAATGAAGGTAAATTCAAAACAAAGTGTCTCAGGTGCAGGTCCAGAAAGGTGCATGCTTTTTCAGTAAGGCCGCCGTTGCCAGATACAATCGGCCTTCCTGGAGGATCATCGAGTCTCTTATGCACCTTTGGCAACATGTAAAAGGTTGGCATTACTGGATTGTTGTTTTGTAAATATTTGTACTCATTGGCAGTAATGGTGCCATCTGATCTTGCTTCATCCAAAATTCTGCGATATTGTTCTTTAAAGCTTTCAATAGGATTGAATAATGAAGACTTGTAACAATTCGCATCATTCAGTTGACGATGATAGCCCAAGCTTGCAGAAATTAAAAGTTATCAATCTCTCATCACATATACTCAATCAAACCCAAAAGGATATTTTGGGCAAAGGACTGTCCTTCTCCCCGACACAGCATTTCGAAAGATTCAAATGGGAAAGAGATTTGAAGTTGTTCGGCAGGAAATTAATTTTAACCAAAATGTATGACAAAGAGGACTCAATAGAGGTTCTTCCACTTCAACACCAGGAGATGAGCGAGGAAGAGCAAGCAGCCTTATTGGCACTAGAAGAATTGAGTACCGAGAGTGGCCCGGACCTGACAATGTCAACAGCAGGCAGCAGTAGACCTTTGGTGAAACCAAAGTCTACTTTCTTTCCCCCAGAGACCGGGAGCCCGGAAATTCAAATCTTCATGAAGGCAGTGTCTCAAGAACTAGATAATCTTCATTGTAATCAAAATCGATTCTTCAAAAAATCAAACATCAGTATACAAGAGAGCAAGGCCATCAGGGAAATACAAGAATGGAAGGACGTGCTAGTAAAACCTAGCGACAAAGGTGGCAATGTTGTAATATGGTCAAAAGAAAAATATTTGAAGGAAGCTCATCGTCAACTGAATGATGCGAATTGTTACAAGTCTTCATTATTCAATCCTATTGAAAGCTTTAAAGAACAATATCGCAGAATTTTGGATGAAGCAAGATCAGATGGCACCATTACTGCCAATGAGTACAAATATTTACAAAACAACAATCCAGTAATGCCAACCTTTTACATGTTGCCAAAGGTGCATAAGAGACTCGATGATCCTCCAGGAAGGCCGATTGTATCTGGCAACGGCGGCCTTACTGAAAAAGCATGCACCTTTCTGGACCTGCACCTGAGACACTTTGTTTTGAATTTACCTTCATTCGTACAAGATACCTCTGATGTGCTAAGAAGAATCCATGACATATGCCTCGATGACAATCAACTCCTCGTGTCATTAGATGTGGAAGCCCTCTACACCTCAATTAACCACGACCAGGGAATAGAAGCGGTCAGCTACTTTATGGATGCTGAAAAACATGAGCCATTTCAGCTATTTCTCATAAAGTTATTAAAATTTATACTTCATCATAATGTTTTTACATTTAATGACCGTTTCTATTTGCAGGTGAGGGGCACAGCTATGGGGGCGGCGTGTGCCCCCACCTATGCAAACATATTCCTGGGCAAATGGGAACAGGAAGTCGTGTTCAATGAGACCAACGATCGGTATACCTCTCATGTCGCGATGTGGTTGAGGTATATCGACGACATCTTCCTCATATGGGAGGGAGATGAGACGCTACTCCTGCAGTTCATACAACAGCTGAACACGAATAATCTCAATCTCCACTTTACTCATACCATCAGTAAACAAGAACTTGCATTCTTGGATCTCAAAATATACAAAGACAAAAAGAACTGTCTGGCTACCCAATTATATCGTAAAGACACTGCAACCAATACCCTATTACATCAAACAAGTGCACACTTCCCACCGACAGTCGAGAACATCCCCAAAGGGGAGTTCTTACGACTCAGAAGAAATTGTTCAGGTGAACAAGAATTTAAAGTTCAAAGTCAAGAACTTATCCAACGCTTGCGAGAGAGAGGATATAGCCACACCTCCACTAAGAAGGCCATGAGGAATGCCATGGCTTTGGATCGTGAGTCCCTGATTTTTAAAAATAAGAGCAAGCAAGAGAAAGACAAGACCTTACGCTTTGTGGGCGATTTCTGCCAGGAATGGCAGATTATTACTGGCATCATACAAAGACATTGGCCTACCCTACTTCTCGATCCAACATTAGCCAAGAGACTTGGACCCAAAGTCTCTATGAGCTGGCGAAGAGGGAGAAATTTGAAAGACCGATTAGTTAGCAGCCATTTTGTAAGAAGTACACCGCCGGTAAATCGCCTGAAGGGGACTCATCCATGCGGCCAATGTAAGGCTTGCCAGTATATGACAACTAAGGAGAACATCCAAAATCGATTTGGCAAGACCATAGAACTTAAAGACTACATCAACTGTAAAACAGAAGGTGTAGTCTACTGCATCTTTTGTGGGTGTGACCAGAGATACGTCGGTATGACGACACGCCCCCTCAAGCAAAGAGTACTTGAACATGTGGGGTCTATCCGCAATGGGGCTCTGGACTTACAGAATCATAAAAAGTTAACATCTGTCGCAAGGCATTTTATGAGTAAGCATGGGGGTGCCCTCAAAGACTTTAAAGTGTGCGGTCTAGAAAAAGCAAGGTTGGGCATTAGGGGCGGTGATCTGGCTCAAGTCCTACTCAAGAAAGAGAGTCGATGGACCTTCGATTTGGGCAGCCTAAGTCCTGATGGCATGAACGAATATATTAATTATGGAGTCTTTCTCACATAATGTGAAGTATATTGTACCATTACCAACCTTAAAAGGGATTTCATCTTTTCATTATCTGTTTTTCCTTCTCCCCTCTTTCTTCTTTTTCTCTTTTTCATTATTATTTTTTTTGCTCTTCTTCTTGGTCCTACCACCGTCAAATTACCTTTAAGGATTTAAAAAACTCTAACTCATCTCTTATAATACTTACCACAGCCCCATAGTGAGGCAAGAATAAAATATACATTGAAATCTGTGATCAGTATCCCATACCAGTATAAAAAGGCAATCTAATTTCCCCTTTTCCTCCCTCTTTCCCTTTTTTCCCCCCCATTAAAACCCTCCCCCCTTTTCTTCCTTTTAGCAAAAAAGTTTTTTCACTATAAAAAATTTTTTCACTATAAATATACACTGAATCTATATGGTTTTACGTAAAGTTCTCACGCGTACAGCTTAATATAGCATGGGTAGATAGGGACATTTCCCGGTGCACTCTACATCATTGTTGTACTCTATTTGTATTTAAATATACACATATACAATCACTGTTTATTTCTCATATATGTATTTTTATAATTAATAATTAAGACACTTTCCAGGCAGCCGATAAGGCTGTCTGTCACAGAGCCACTTTCACACATTTTTGGTTGATGTTGTTTTTTTCACTGGTTTTTTGTTTGTTGTTCACTGGATTATTCTTATTAATTATTATATAATCTAAAATCCATATAAGTGCACTGGTGTCTGTGGGTCTCCTATTGCTAAGAGATATATAGTAGGGGTGGTTTCCTCTAAATTGATATATTTTTATTGAACGTATTTAAAAGAAATGTATATAAAAAGATTGTAATTAATGGGATACAAAGCCAAAGTATTATTAAAAAATAATATATTTTTTCTTTAAAAAACTAAAAATTTATGAAAAAATCAATAAAATTAAAAACCATAGAAAAATAAATAAGTACAAAACAAAAAAGTATAAAACAATCCTAAGTAAGAATTACCAAAACCGGATTTGTATATACAGAATAATTTTAATGTACAACTAGAGACATAAAATATAAACAAATGTTTGAAATAAAAAGGGTATAAATTCAATCTCCTAACGAAATAAGGTGATAAGAAACAGTGTGACGTAATAGTCACCCCTGGGATATATCTAGTAAGTGATTACATTAGGGCTGTATTTTGGTATTTCAATACTAGGACCACGAATAAATTAATAAACCCTTTTTGACTGCTCGGTATTATTACTAAATACTATTATTTTATTTACATTTATTGGGCTTAAGAGCACTGTAGTGGGGATACACCTTTAAGAGGGAAAAGAACCACGTTATAGTGTGTAGAACAAATGCGCTATACAAGACTGCTGCAGTGGGAGCAATTAGTTTCCAACAGCTCTCATTGGCTGGACGTAAACACAAATAGTCACAGCAAGGCAGTCTAGGTATGCTGCCAGGTGAACAAGCATTTGCGAAACGTACGTCCTGACGGAGACGGAGACGGAGACGCAGGAGCGGCTTCCAGGCGGGAGCTTCAGTATCAGACAAGCGCTCCGGGCGTCCCTGCATCCGTGAGATCCAGGGCTGGTAACAGAGACCTCTCCCTGCAAGGCAGCCGCGCGCTGGCTGTGCTGGCATAGCCTTAGCTACGGGTTTTGGTCTCCGCTATTTCCTATTATTTTTTCTCTTTCCCTTCATTTATTCTAAAATCGCTAATTGGTTAAATTGACTGGTTTGAAACTGTGATAGGATTCTTTGGGTAATATGGTTACCATTAACATTGTATTGAATCCATAATATATTTATGCTTCTGATGTTCACTTGTCTCATTAACCGCACTCCAATGTAAATGTGGGTGAAGGCATATAGGGACTGGTTATCACGCTGAGAAGCAGACTCAGCTGAGAGCTGTGTATATATAAAACCACTAATTACACCTGTCCAGCGTTCCAGAGTGCCTGTGTGATGCCTCAGTCAAAATCAGGGAGGCACAATTAATTTATAGTGTATCTAGGGCAATTTGTCTTGGTGTTTTTGATTCTGGTCCGGTACTCACTGTGGATAGATGGATATATAGGAGTAATCATTTCCATGATGCACTAATTGCTCTATCTAATTCTGAGTGGGGTTCTTTGTGGACAAGAATGTGACATTTGAGTTTTATTTTCTGCAGCAGTTGTGTCTGTGAGAATTTTTGGGCTAGTGCGCTAAAATTTACTTGTGCATACCATCCAGCTATTTGATTAGTCCATTCACAGCAATCAGTCAATTCATGAAGGGAATTAATATATGAATACAAATGTAAATAATGTGTATATACTTTATTTGATTTATGTCTTACTTTTGCTGACTTATGATTATAATCCTTGTCTCATCACAATTGAGAACACAAATACAATGCCAAATGGTATAGGCATTAAGGATTTATGAAGGTCAGCCTTATATAGTGTTGGTGCTTATGTGGATCTCTTATAGGGGTACACATGTAAGGATTATTGCACCAATTTGACATAAAGTCACATTATTTTCATAGTGTTGGTGCTGATGTGGATCACATGTAGCGATACACACATGGGAACCCATTGCACCTCTCTTTGATCCAGCCCTATAATTATTACTTTATAAAATATTCGCAAATAAAGATATATATATTTTGGACATATATAAATTACTTATAAGACAATAACAATACTAATAAATAAATGTATTTACAAAATAACAACAATACCAAAATTCTTGTGCAGTATTAGATTTATTAAATTGATTTAATCACATTTAAATGGTAATATAGAAAGGAATTGTGTAAAAAATAATTTTCTAGTAAAAAAACCTCTTTTTCTTTTTCTTTTTATTTATATTTTTTCACTTGGCATCTAAAAAACCAAAAAATAAAATTATATATAAAAAAATCTTTTTCGAGCAGCTTAGCTATCTAGATTGGGGATTAGGAGTGCATCCCACCCGAGTTTCTTTTTCTTTTCTTGTTTATAATTGAACTTTTCTCTACTCGGGGGTGCACCACTGACCATCACGTGTCTTCAGGCCACTGCTTAGTGCATAGTCTTGATGGTGATGTTAGTTACAAATTATTGAATATTAAAGTCAGGTTATTCCCAATCTTTCTATCTTCCCCAAGACCTTACTTCCAATCTTTCGTGCAGACCCCTCCCACCCACTCTCCCACATCTTAATTACACAGGTTCTGGGGATGGCTTTCAGCTTGATTTTAACTGCCACAGAACCTGTGTAGTTAATCTGTATCCTGGATTAAAGGGATGACTTGGTCACCTTAGGGTTACAGGCCCCTGCTGCAAGCGTACAATCTGTAGCCTCATATAGGTGATTAGAGTTTATAGTTGATTTATATTTCTAAACAAGATTAAGTATGGCATAAATGGAGTATGGACAGGCCTGGCTTATAATGGAGTCACAAGTGGTCAGTGCCCCTGGGCCCTCCTCTAGCTAGGGTCCCCCTGTGGTTGGCATGTTTTTTTTAATAAACAAATGTTGGTTGATTTTGACTTAATAATGTTTTTGTGCATGGGAGTGGGTTAGTGCTGCAGCTTCACCTAACTGGCAATATGACAATGATTAATGGAGCAGAACATCAGCAGCCAAGCCATCCGTGATTGCACAAGTGTACTGTGCATTCCTGAGAGTTGACTAAGTCCCATGACACGTTGCAGCAGAGAACAGAGGCTGAGAGGTTTTTGATGAGTTGTGATTGGTGGAGCTCATTACATGCTTCTCATGTCCAAGGACAAAATCAGCAGCAGCTTAGTCATGGGTGGGTTGGGATTCAGAGGGAGCACTATATAAAAATATCTAGGGATAAAATGGACTATGATAATGACCAAGTGAGGACTTGGCATATAGCCCGTAAACAAGAGACTGTAGTTCCCATTTATAAAAACTCATATAGAACTCCCAAAAGAAATCCTATACAGAGGCCTCAATATAGTGAAAAACGGGAAACCCGCATTAATAGAAACAATCAAAAAGAACCTTGGGTAAAAGTTCCATTTAAACAACAAAAAACCCCTTACAGGATGGGAAAAACACAGTCCAACCAAAATAGGAGAGGCTTTGTACATAACAATCGCTTTGAGAGACTGAGGTCCACTAATGATGAAATTTACTCTGAGAGAAATTTTTTAGGGCAGGACCCCATAAAATTCGGTCACAGACCAATCCTCCACACAACCCAAACACCTGTAGGACAAAAAGACAAAGAGGGGAAAGAGAGGATCAGGAAGGAATAGAGAGGGAACCCAAGATGCGACATCTGCGCTAGAGGGTAAAACAAACAGTATCTTTAACCTTTCTAAAAAAACTCTGACCCCCATAGAGACTAGAGTCCTTGAAAAAGGCCTTTCTTTTGCGCCATCAAGGCTACCAACAAAATTTGACCTATACATAGATTTAAATCTTTTTGTAAGGAAGCTCACTATTAAAAGGCACTTCCTGAGAAAATCAGACGCTGCTGTTAGGAACTGGGATAGCAATATTCAATCCCAGACACAGGAGAGAGCTCCAAATTCCTCAGGACTCAGACCTAGATCCACCTTCTTTCCTGTCGAGTCTAAGGGAGCCCATATAGACATGTTTTCAGAACTAGTAAAGCGTGATTTTGAAAAAATGTATGAAAAAAATCCTGAAAAATATAACGATAAATTTGGTCATACCCACCCCAAAAATCTAAACAAAAAGGAGTCTGAAGCTTTGAAAAATCTTACATCTGACACAGAAATAGTGATTAAATGTGCGGATAAGGGGGGGGGGGGGATTGTCCTGATGGACCGTGAATATTATGTCAATGAAGCCTACAGATTGCTGAATGATGGTATTTCATACAAAAAATTGGGGAGTAATCCCACCAAACAATATATAGATGAGTTACGGGTATTATTGAAAAAGGGCCTTGACACTCATGCTATAGTGGGAGATGAATATAAATATTTGTTAAATACGGCACCCTATTATGCAACATTTTATCATCTGCCAAAGGTGCACAAGGACCCTAAGGTACCCCCCGGTCGGCCAATTGTGGCCGGGATAGGGTCCTTGACATCTAGGGTCTCGGAATATGTGGACGTGTTTTTGAAAAAATATGTCCCGAGTTTAAGATCATATGTGCGAGACTCAACGCATATGCTGCAAATTCTTAAAGATGTGACATGGGAGCCAGGTTTGAAATTAGTAACCATCGATGTTGCATCACTCTATACTTCCATTCCCCACAACAAAGGCATAGAGGTTGTCAGAAAGTTTTTGGGAGAGGATAATAGTATTACAAGAGAGAAAAATTATTTTATATGTGATTGTCTTGCGTTTGTGCTCAGTCACAATTATTTTGAGTTCCTCGATGAGTGGTTTGTGCAGGTTCGGGGCACGGCGATGGGGACCATCTGTGCCCCAAGCCTGGCAAACCTGTATATGGGGGACTGGGAAACATCGACCCCCCTCATATCCCAAAACGATAAAATTAAGATGTTTAAGAGATATATTGATGATATATTGATCGTTTGGGGTGGTGATGAACTCGAGTTTACACAGTTTATGGAAGACTTGAACACAAATGAGTATAATCTCAAGTTTACCTCTAATATACAGTCCAGTAAAATTGAATTTTTAGATCTGTGTATCAGTGTCGAGAATTTTCCAGCTGTAACATCTATAGAGACCTCCACCTACTTCAAGGAGGTTGACAGCAATAGTTATTTGGAATATTCCAGCTTCCATCTAGATTCCTGGAAAAATAATATTCCATTTTCACAATTTCTCCGTCTGAGACGAAATTGTACTAACCTGGAAGTTTTTGATGAACAGGCAGAAATCTACAAGACCAGGTTTCGGGAACGAGGGTATCCATCTAGTTTGATACAAACAGCCTGTTCAAAAGCCAGATTAACTGACAGAGAAGAAACCCTTATATATAAGGATAAAACTCCTAAGGATGATAAAGATAAACTTAATTGCCTGTTCATTACTAAATATAATGACAGACAAAGGGAGATTAAGGGTATAATGGAAAAAAATTGGCACATCTTGAAGTTGGACCCAGTCCTCAAAGAACATATTGAGGATAGGCCGAAAGTCATTTTCAAGAGGGCCAACACAGTGAAATCAATGGTGGCAAAAAGCCAGTTAATGAACCCCGGGGTAAATGCCCATTGTAGAAATATGCTAGATATAAAGGGGTGTTTTCCTTGTGGGCGATGCAAAGTTTGTGCACATATTGAGAAGGGTGATAAAATTAAGGACAATATGTGCATAAAACAATTTATCAATTGCAACTCTGTATTTGTAGTCTATTTGTTAACATGTGGGTGTGGGAAATTTTATGTGGGTAAAACAAAACGTAATCTAAAGATCCGTGTTTTAGAACACATAAGAAATATAAAAAACGGTGTCCTAAACCACAGCATACCACGCCACTTCAAACAATTTCATAATGGAGATCCCACAAGCTTGAAAGTAAAAGGGATAGAAATTGTATACCCAAACAGGAGGGGGGGAGATAGGGATCAGGATCTAATTAAAAGAGAGTCGTTTTGGATCCTAACCCTAAATACCCTTACCCCGGCCGGGTTGAATGAAGGTTATGAAATCACACCTTTTCTGAGATGAATTGTTTTTATGAAATATTTTTTATTAATATTTTTTATAAATAATTTTAAAGTGTTTTTTATGTCTTTTTTACCGTAGCATTATTGATATACATGTGCATATATATTGTCTTTTTTATTCTGATGGAATCAGTTTAATCATGTATTATGTAATAATAATTTTTTATTGATGTAATTGCTTATATAGGTTGTTTAAACAATATTTGCTAGTGTGCTGCTTATAAAATGTGGGGAGTGCAATATATAAGAAATTGTGCCCGAAAACACACGCTGTCCAATGATACTAATAATATGTAATTGGCCCCTTTCTTTTTTCAGCCTTTGAATACGTATTCTATAGGCTGCAGTAAACGTACTGGGCAACGAATAGTTATTACACGCAGCCCTACGTGTACAAATATATGGTGATTGGCAGACACAGCTGCCAGTCATACTCTAAAGGTTTGCCATTGGTCACTGATGGTCTAGTAGTACGTTACTACTATACACGCGGCCTTTAGAATGTAAATAGATGGTGATTGGCGGATAAAACTGCCAGTCACGTTTTAAAGGTGTACCATAGGCCACCGTGGGTCTATTGGTGTGTCATCACTGAGACCGTAATTCATTGGCTAAAATGCGTCCAATAGAGGTTACAAGCGGGGTATCCGCTGTGATTAGCCGAGGCACATGTCTGTAAAATGACCCGGCGTTTTCATTGGACAGCATTTGTGTTTTTAGTCAGACAGCGAGCGTCCGTAGACCACGCCCTCTGACGAAGTGTTCCACGAAACGCGTTGGGGCGTGGCTACGGAGACGCTCGCTGTGTTTGTTGTCCAGGCTGCCCTCCTGTCGTCTGTTCCCGTACGTGGTTCCCGGCACGCTGTGTCACCCCTGGAGGGGAAAGCAGCGTGGGCTGAGCGTTCCTGTCGGTGCCCCGGACGGAGGTTGGAGTTTGCCTGGCTTGGTAAAGTTTAAACCCTGTGGTATCCAGCCCACACCTGATGTATACTTTGGTACGAGCAATTACTGGCTTGCCTACTATTTGCTGTGTGCTTTTTTAAAATAAACTGTTTATGCACTATGGAGCGCCCCTCTATTCTTCTATTTGTAACAGACATCCATTGTTCCTGAGGATCCCAGGAATCTTATAAGAGGGAGCTGCAGCCCGAATCTAACTGGGACTTTGTGCTTATTTGTTCTTGCCTGGAATTTAGGCTTAAGATTTTGCTGGACTGAGATTTGACATAGCGCTATATATCCTTCACTTGTGTTACATATATATATATATATATATACAGATATATATATATATATATATCTATATATAGATGTAAACTTGAATTTATTGGATTTATGGATCATTATGGCCCTTATTCTGATTCGGTCGGTACGGCCCGCGTGCGGCCGTACCGCCGATGTTTGGACTCTGCACATGCGCAGAGGTCAATCTGCGCATGTGCAGCCCCCTTCGCCGCAGACGTATTTCGTCCGCCGCAAAGGGGGCGTATAGGGGCGTGAGAGGCTTCATGCCCTCATTTCCCTATGTGTACGCCCCGCGTTTCATGGGCGTTCCCATGCAAACGCGGGGCGTATGCATGGTAATGAGGGCATGACGCCCTCATTACCATGACATGGGGGCGGAAAGCTGACGTCGCCGGATGTCAGCTTTCAGCCCCCATACAAGCTACCACACGGACGATTGTCCGTGTGGTCTTAGCTTGCGGGAGCTGCCGCGGCGTGCGGGCCTGCCTTCGATGGTCGACGACCATCGAATGCAGGGGGCAGCTCCCACCATGGTGGAGGCGTAGCCTCCACCATTTTAATGCGGATCGCCAGCCGTCCGTGTACGGACGGCCGTGGCGATCCGTCTGGTGGGCGGCCCTTGGTTTGTGCGGTCGGAGCCCCGTGTGCGGCTCTGACCGCACCAACCAGAATAAGGGCCTATGTTAAATGTATTCCTGAATAGCAATAGTAATTTTGTACCCCCTTTAACATGCCCACAGATTACCCTAGCCAAGTAGATGAGGGAGTCCGTGGGGCCCTCCTACGAATGAGGGAGCACCTGCAGCTCTTGGTGGCCAACCTCCAGAACCTAACAGACCTGCTCCTTTAAAAAAAAAAAAAAATTATTTAATTATTTTCATAATAAATTGTTGTAAAAATAAATGTTTGGTGACAGTTAGAAGTTGTCTGTGTGTTTTTTTTTACATTAAACAGTATATGTGTAAATTGTTTACAATATTTTTCACTTGCAAAAGGTAAATACTGTATATAGATGTATGTTATTGTAGTGTGCACATCCTTGCAATACACACATGTACTATAATTGTAGACCAAATAACATTATCCAAAAAAACAAAATACACACACACTGTGTTTATAACTGTTGGTAAGTTTGCTTTAGTATGTGTTAGTAATAATTAGCACATTATAGAATATTGCATTTGACGTGCAATTACTATATAATATGCATACATAAAACCTAGGTAAAGGGGCAACAATGAATGAATAGCACTTCACATGATGTAAGGGTTAATGTAAAGTGGTAGTAATGTGTTTAAGTATGAATTAGGATTTAACTTATTACAATTACAAACAAACCCTTTTTTATGAGGTTGCCTAATTGCATAAGTGTGTCATGTGGCAGATGTATGAGTTCAGATAATAGACGTGAGTTTTGCGGAAATTCACCGCATCGGTGCGTACGGCCAGGTTCCCGTCCGTTCTGACACTGTAAGACCGTGCAGAATCCTTGTGTGGCCACCGCACACGCACGGTTTGGATGTTGTCCGAAAACACACCCTCTTTTTAGAGAGTGAGTCCGTCCGAATGCGGTGGACCTGTGGGCGTTTGTTCTTACAATGTCCGCACAGCATGGCGTTCGATCAGCTCCGAAATAATTCAGAAAGTTCCGCACCAACCAGAATAACCTCCTAAATGTGATTTTAATTATTTTAAATATTATTCCTCAGGTTTGTTGACCTGTTTACAGGATTGGAGACTGTGTAGAATCTCTTTCTCTCTCTCTCTCTCTCTCTCTCTCTCTCTCTCTCTCTCTCTCTCTCCAGGCACTGTCATGTTTGCCACTGTTAATAATGTCGCTCCCAAAATGGCCGCAGCCTTTTCTAGAATACATTAAAACTGTCTTCTACGAGGCTGTGGCCATTTTAGGAAGGACATTTTCAATGAGGTCAAGGCAACCAAGACACCTCCAAGCCCCCCCCCCCCCACTGCACTGCTGTTGCTCCTGCTCCCGGGCAATCCACATTGTTGCAGCTTCTGGACATTCCATGCCACTGCTGCTCCTGGGCGATCCCTCTTCAATGTTCCCAGGAAGTCCCTGCCTCCGCTGTGGTCCTAGCGCTTGGATGACAGGCACCAGCGCATGCACAGTACTGACCTCTGTACTGCGTACAGATGTAGCGGGATTCATCTTTGCAGGGGATGGCGATCGCCATCCCCTGCCCCGCCGCCATCTGTATGCTGGAAGGGGACGCGCGCGCACGAGGTGCGCGGGCGTCCCCTTCCGACGGTGCTGCCCTTGGTCGCCCAGTGCCCACACCGGGCGACCGCACCCCCCGCAGCCTCCTCGGGTCCCCCCCTGCCCCCTTGAGCGGGAGGCGGACAGTAATCGCGTCTCAGTCAGATAGCGGCGCCGTGTTGCTGGCGATCCGCCAGCAGCATGCTGCTGGCGGATCGCCAGCAAGGATAAGACCCGATTCATATGTATGTGCTGCCCCCTACCTTCTATGGGCTGCTTCTGCGGCAGTCCATAGAAGGGAAATCACGGTCCCGGTGCCTGTACAATACAAATGACAGGCACTGGCTCCAGTGCATGCACAGTACCGATGTAGGTACAGTATTGCGCATGCGCAGACCCTGGATTTTATGGCCTGCTGGGTCTGCGCATGCGCAATACCTAGAGAGGCATCCCAGAGGGAGGGAACACCTCCCAATAGTGGAGATACAGTGGCAGATTTTACCAGGATGGGTTGCAGCCCTGCATTTAAATAGTGGTATTGTGTGCTGGAAGGTGAATTGGGTTATCTCCCAAAAGAATACGTGTCTCATACCACTGGATAGATTGAAAGCATTTGTAAATATACGTTTTGAGATCATGTGACAACGAGTCAATAAAACCCTTCCATATTTGAAAGAATTTTTCTGTGCGTACTTCTTTTTCCAGAAACGTCTCCGCCCATTTCATATGGAACACGAGGAAAAGGTTAGCCCTAAACAAAGATATAGTAGGAGATTCCACATGAATTCTTTGGTGTAGGATACATTTGCGGGCAACCTCTGAAATACTGAGCATTACCTTTTTACTATCTCGTAAGATAGGAGTGTTGTTTGGGAAAATTCCTAGAATCATCCATTCTGCTGTCAGTGGCAGGCGATTTAATAGATATGTGGTGGAAAATCCCTGTATCTGTTTCCAGAAATGCCTTATAAGCGGACAGTCCTACATATAATGTTTAAATGTGGCATTAGGGCTGCCACACTTCGGGCAGATATCCGAAGATGAGATACCCATCAGGTATCGTTGGTGTGGGGAGAGATATTCATTATGGTAGATATTATAGAACATCCCTCTGTACATGGTAGCCGATAATGTTTTCCATGAGTACAAAAATGAGCTTAGAAGGTGTGGCAGAAGTGATTGATCTATGACTGTGTTGGTGTGATTAGCCATGTTATGTACTCAGTCTCGAATATATCGGAGCACTCACGCCTGGTTCTAAATTTTCAGATCGGGAAGTTTCACACCACCATTAGACACAGGCTGCTGAAGTTGAAGGTAACTGATCCGAGGTCGCTTGTTTTGCCAAATTAATTTCCGAAACGTAGTACTGTATTTATGATTTTTTTCATCTGATATGGTTAAAAGAACATTTGCAGCGGGTATAGGAGTTTTGGGAAGGTTTTCATTTTTAAGAGATAAATTCATCCTAAATAAGTGAGCATAAGGTGCTTTCAGTTATCTAATTCGCTTAGAGTGTATTTTAGTGTGTTGGTGATATTGAGTCTATATAGATTGTGTATGTGTTTTGGAATGTAGAGCCCAAGATATTTTATGGTGCTCGAGGCCCAATGTATGTGGCTGCCTTCCGTTCAGTGGGGGTGGGTCTGTGGGCCTAAGTTTAATCCTTGAGATCTCAATCTCTTCTATATCTCTATTAAGATGTGTGCATTGATCTTCCGTAAGTCTGGACAGATTAGCTTGCTCCAACAAGCGGTTGTGTAAGTGATCGTCTGCAGTAGTGGCGGTGTATAGAATACTAAAATAAGAATGACATTTGGAAAGAATAGCTTCCGTTGTGTGTTTATGGGGTCCCTGATGAGTTTAATGAGGTGTTTGGCTTTAAATCCCTTGGTCATGTTTGCTAGCAGCCTTCCAGCCTTGTTACCCCAGTGATAGTAGCGGTTGGACATGAAGCCTACCTGTTGCTGGGCATCAGCCAGTTAGAAGCTTTCCATTAATTGACATTTTTGTTTATAATCCAAAAATGCGGTATTAGATGGGTGTCTAACATATGCTTGGTAAGTTTCAGAAACTGAGTTATGCAGTAAAGTATATTTTTTCCCAGTGATCCCTGTGTTTTCTGGATTGTTATGCCAGTATGTGTCCCCAAAGGACCGCCTTAGAGGTGGCCCAAAATAGGGCGGGATCTTCACAGTGCTGGAGGTTATCATCAGTAAATTCTTGCCATTTACTGTATTTGTGTAAGAATTGAGTGAAGTGTTCTGATTTGGATAATGAGGACGGGAATCTCCAAAATTTTGTTATGGTGTCAAGATTGGCTTTCTGAAGGGTGACAGAGATGGAGGCATGATCAGATATTAAGTTATTATGTGTAATCATTGTGGGAGCGTTAAGTTGTGATCATGATATCATCCTATGCCATTTTTGGTGATTTGAATACCAAAGATCACAGTAAATATCCTGTAGAAGAGGTTCCCAGCCCAGCCTCCATGGAGCCTCCTGAAAAGTAGCACTTCAGTTTTTCAGTCCCACCACAAGATTGCAATGTATGTAGGTAACACAAACCAATCAATCATTAGATAACAGATATATTTACATTTGCTCCAATCCTTACAATTTTAAAATTGTTTTGTATGTAACCTGTGGCATTCGGCACACAGGTACTTAGGCCAAGAACCATGAACAAAAAATGTGCATAGACTTAACTTAACAGGCAACATGAGTCTATGAGTAGAAAGAGTAATGAAAATATCAAAAAAAAAAAGAAAAAAAGAGGGAAAAGGATTTTGATATCAATACTTAGCAAACTTTACATATCTCCCTTACATAAAGGAGAAAACATCTTATATTAGTTCTGATCAGGCAGTGGTGGAGATCTTGGGGGAAAATTTTCAGATAACGATAATGAGGATACAAAAGATCTCACCAGGCGCGGATCATTAAAAAGGTGAGTCACACCATTTACAGTGACCTTTAGTTTAGCAGTAAACAATAAAGTGAATTGGTGGCGGCATTCAAAAAGCATTTTACATATTCTGTAAAATTCCCTACGCTTCTGGGAGACCACCGCCAAAAAATCCTGAAAAATCAGCATCTTCCGGCCATCTGCTGGTACCGAATCGGCCCTGAGATATGCACGCAATACCGACTCCTTGTCCCTGTAATTTAAATATTTTGCTATGACTGGTCTAGGGCCGTCTCCGGCCTGTGCCCACTCCTGGCCAAGCCTGTGTGCCCTCTCTATTATAACCGTATAAGACTTAGGTTATTAGTGAGGTCAGACTGGAGATATCGTAACAGGCTTTGGCTAATAACTGATTCCGGTATACTCAGGAATCACTAGTTATTTCACAGATTTCTGTTGTCGATTTTGTACAGGAGAGATTTAATTGTTGTCTCATGGTTGTCTACAGAGGATTGAACCGATGCAACGGTGTCCTCAGAAATCGTTAACCCTCTGTTCGAGTGTTGAAATTCGTTTACAGTTTGCATCCAACTGGGAGACTACTGAGGCTAAGGTGTTTTAAAATTCTAGAAATTGCTGGTCCATAGCGGGTTTTAGAACCAATAGCATTTCTTGAGCCACCTCTGTAGTAAAGGGAGCCGTTAAGGGGGTTGGTGCGGGTGGGGAAACCAGTTAGGAGAGGGAGGGAGTGGAGGGGGGTGTAGCTGTTTCAGCTGAGGGGTTTGGGAGGGGGGCAGTGATGGGTTGAGAGTTTTTAGGCACTTGGGATTTACCTCTTATCATATTACTGGATGAGTATGGTTTAAAGAACCTGTGCATAACCTAGAAAAACAAAGTTAAGAGCAGAGAAAATTCCCCTGACTCTAGAGAGATTTGTAAAACAATAAACTTAGAACATTCTTAAACTGTAGTATTATGGTATTAAAAATCAATTAATATAAAATACAGTATAAGATATGACAATGGTGGGTGCAAATGATAAAGAAAAGATATCAACCAACATTAATTGCGTATAACTTAACTCACAGATTCTATCAATCGAAGGTCTAGAAGCAGAGAGTACAGTAATCAATGAAACAGTTCTTGAGCCAGATGTACTAAGCTAGAAAAGTGATAAAATCGAAAGTGATAAACCACCAGCCAATCAGCTCCTACCTGCCATGTAACAGCCTGTGTTTGAAATATGACAGGTAGGAGTTGATTGGCTGGTTGTTTATCACTCTCCATTTTATCACTTTTCAAGGCTTAGTACATCTCGCCCCTTATCTCTTAAAAAATACAGTGCACCTGTGGGATGGGCATTAAGAGGTGGATAGTCTGTCCAGGAAGAGCAGGGGGCCAGCGAGCTTTGTCTCAACTGCAGGGGGGAGGGTTCAAAGGAGGTGGTCTGCACTATGTATGATGCGGGGATATGCAGCCAGTAATTTCGGACTGGGTGGAGTTCAGATGGTGTGTCATGAGCTCCTTGCATGGAGAGGGGAGGGAAATTCCACAGGGGGGGAGATGGTGGGCCGTCCGTTGCAGTTCGGATAGGCCACCAGTGGCTGGTATAAGGCCAGGAGAGCAGTAGGGGTCACGGTGTTGGCCCAATAGCAATAACCTTGAAAAAAGGCTGTGGGGTACAGTAATGCCTGGAAATAGTGCAAAGGGGGCCACCCTTTTGTAGAGACGGTCGAGGTTTGAAGGGATGCAACCCTTGATGGGCTGCGGCTGTAGGGGGGGGGGGGTTGAGGCAATTTTCACTATTGTAGAGGGCATCTTGAATAGGAGGTGTGGTTCACCTGTGCAGGGCAACTGCCTTGCAGGGATAGGGAAGTGTAGCAGAAAAGGGGTACAGCTTAGGGGAAAGTCAGTCGATGCAGGGGGGTAGGTGGGAAGGTTAGAGATAGAGGAGTCACCTGAGAGGGCGAGGTAGCTGATTGCCCTTTGCCTGCCCCTGGTCCGGGATCAGAAAGCCGTCAGAGACTGAGATGGAGCCCTCAATGTCGCCACTCCTCACCTGGTTTGCTGATGGAAGGGGGTCTAGGTCGTGGCCAGGATGTAGGCCCTGTGGACAACTGCAAACCCTGTGGTGGTAGAGGGCTGTGTGTAGTGTGCACTGTTCACTTTGCAGGCAGCATGTCAGGGTGCTGGTGGGCGCAGTGTCAGGTACGTCACGTGCCGTCCCACCGGTGTTGCTATAATGGAGCCCAGGCAAGAGGCACCTCCAAGTGGACATGTCAGGAGAGACTTTACCTCTGTTTGGGGTGACGGGATGGGCCTTGAGTGAGAGTCTGTGCTAGGCCACTCAAGCAATTAGGACCTTAATCAAGCACTTAATTCAGTTAGCTGTGAGGTAAAGTCAGTGCCTAATTAAATCTCCCCCTTATGGTCCCAACATTTGAAAACAAATTCTGTAGTCCTAAAGTATCATACTGTAATATGTTTCTGAAATGATATTGTAATAATACTAGACTGTCATTACATTCCACAATCAGTTGAGAACTAAGCAATATTGTGCTGAGTGCCAGATGGCTTAATTCCATCTTTATTTGTAAATCTTGCTGTTTTATGAATAACACCAGTTATTGCATTAAGACACAAAAATATCTACAGGTGAATTGGATTTGCTTCTAAAGCACAGCAGATGTTTTCAAGTTTTTGCAAATGACAGCATGTGGAACAAGATTCTAAAATTGTCACGGCACACAGTCCCTTTTCTAAGCTCACAGAAGAATCTATCATTTTACAATATGCTATACAGAAATTTCTCACCGGTTAGCTTACCTTACCCCGCAGCTTTCAAAAGGGTGGGAGGCAGCCTGCAGTGTGCATCCCCTCGCTGGCAGCCTGCATTGACATGGGGGGTGGTAGTGGCGCGGGGAAGGGACCGCTTTCCGGGCTCCGCCGCTCCTGTGCCATGCTCCCATGCTGGAAGCTGTCGCTGATGACGTCAACCAAGAGCGACCAACGGCCGGCCGCGGCCTTCTTACAACTGGTCAAAGCCGCGGCCGGCCGCGGCCATATTTTCTGTGGGCTGAACAGTGGCGGCCCAGGTGGGAAAGTTGCGGCCCGGTCACAGGGGTTAATTGGACAAATCTGGACCGGCCCACCTGGAAATGGTGGGCCAATCCCCCTCTGTACACAATACAGCTGAGATATAGGGAAGTGAATGAGAATAAATGCAGGTATAGATGGTAGGTGAGAGAACTGTAATTGAAATGTAAGAAGGGTGCTGTGAGAACAGAAGGGAAGAGGGCCCTGCTCCAAGGAGCTTACAGTCTAGAGGGAGGGGGAGACAGACAGGTGACATGAGGTTCAGGTAAGGAGACCTGAAGGCAAGAAGTGAGCAGGTAAGGAGATCTGAATGCAAGAAGTGAGCATGGCAGGGATGGTCAGGACATAAGGCAGCAGGTAGAGAGAATGGGCAAAGTAGTTCTTTCCCTCCTCCACTTGCACCCTTGACCCCTAACAGCCCTGCACTGTGGCCCACCCATAGTGATGGACATCAGTGCAGACGCCATCGATGGTGATTCTGCACCCTGCCATCTATAGTCATAAACCATTTGATGGATAATAACCGATAGTTTTAGCTATCAATGGTCATCCATTATATTTAACTAAATGGACTGTGGGCCAATCAGAACTCGGGTTCGGGACTTCCGGTTTTGGGGGGGCGGAGCTATGCTCCATGTCCCAAAAAAAGGAGCATCGGTTCTCCTTTGCCATCTATGTAGGGAAACCATCTGGTTATCACACATCGATGGCAAAAAGTATTCGACATCGGCCATAAACCTCACACGCTCTAGAGCTCTATTCTCCGCTATGGATGCGCAAGCATGTTGGATGCTCACACACCCACGTCCACTGGCCCATCCTCCGCAAGCTAGTGAAATCTGGCAGGGGTTACATGCTCGTTGCCAAGGGGGGAGTGAGAGGTGAAGCCAGGCAGGGTGAGTGGTGCGGCAGGCAGGGTGAGCGGTGTAGAAGGCAAGGTGAGCAGTGAGGCAGGCAGGGTGAGCGTTGAGGCAGGCAGCTAGGCAAACTGAAAGAAGCGCAGCCCGCCCTGGCGGCTGTATCGCTGTAACAGCAGGTCTCAGGCCTGCGCTATTTGAATCTCGTTTCAGCTCGTGCAGTCCAGCAGCCAATCAGAAGCTGCCGCAACTGATTGGCTGCATGAGCTAGAGCATGAGATTCAAATTAGCTGCAGACCTGCTTAGCTCTTCTATCTTTTTCGGACAAGCGGCTATTATCTCTGCCAGCGGCACGGCTGCCTGACTCTTCCTCCCTACCCTGTTCCCGGACAATGTATAGACAATGTATAGTTCTGGAACACCACCCGTCCAGAATTCGGACACCCGGCTTAATTACCGGACTGTCCGGAGTAATCCCGGACGTGTAGCAACCCTACCAGTAAGTATTGCTTAGGCAATCATAGCCGTTATCCATGATGTGACAGTATTCCAGGACTTTTCTGGAGCCGGATTTGGGAGACTGCTAGGCCCTTCGCACCTTGAGAGACATTGAGTTCGGCATTGGAAAGTGTCTGCCTCATTCTCTCAATAATGTATTATTATTTCTTTTAATCTGTTGCATTCTCCGGAATTCCTGGCACCAATCTTTACATTCAATTTATATCAAGCAATGTATTTAGAAGGCTGGGCAAGTATACATATAAACATCATAGTGGCAATGTGATTCAGTAGCTACAAGCTGTGTACTTTTTATGCTGGACATCAATATGCGGGCCCAGTATGGGGTAAATTGAAACCATTAGTGAAACCTAAGCTGGTGTACAGACTGGCTTGTAATACAGAAATGTGACAGGTATAGCAGCAAACAGCAATTTCACTCCAAGTTCTTGTGGATTCTGTCACAGCGTGAAATGTTTGTGCAATACGTAAAATTGCATTAGTCTCCTTAAACACTGGCATTAAGTCACAACCTTTTCTGTTTCTGCAAGTGAACTTATTGCTTTCTGTACATGGAACATCTGTTGTACTTCTTCAGAGCTGATGCCTAAGGTTTTGGTTACAGCTGAACTGGTTCAATGTGTTCTGCGTTGAACTCCGGTCCCTATAGAATATTAATAGCACTGGACAAAGCCTTGCGGTATTTTATCATTCACATGAGAGATTGATTTGGGGGCAGCAGTGCAATAAAGATTCCTAGAGTTTGTTTTTATTGAGGAGCAGAACATGCTGATTTCATTTAATGTTGTGTTTCTGCTTAGCTCGCGGGCCAGTGTGTAATCCAAAATCAATGGGGGCATAAGATGCTTTCAGAGAAAGAAATCATAAACCTGTACTGTACATTTGCAGACTGGCTTGAGAATGTACAGTAACATTTTGGATCTGTATTTACAGTGCTTGCAATTCATAGCTGCCTACCCTTCTGCATTCTGCAGGAGACTCCCTGAAATAACAGCAATCTCCCTCTCTCCCTCATTAGTCTAGCAATCTCCCTCATTTCACCTAACCCACATTAAACTGTTAAATTTTTTGGGAGAAAAGTAATGAGAGATAGCTATATCTACATTGAATAATCAGTACCATTTCCCAGCACTTTAGCTAGCATATCATCTCTTACTAACTGCCCTGGGCCTCATCTACATTTGGATATACGTAATTTTAAAAGATTCCTCTCAGATGTAGCAGTACACACCCACACTTCTAGGTGCCACATTCACAATCTCTTTTCACAATCTCTCCATATATGGAACTAGACACGCCCTTTGGGTGGATCATGACACGACCACTCAATAGGGCGCTTTGCAAAATTCTACTACCAACTATAGTTTCCGTGAAACTAGTTTTCCAAAGTAGGCAAGTACTGTATGTTACAGTTGTGGAGAGAGCGTGATGACAAAACCAGCCCTGGGTATAGGCCATATAGCCAAATTCCCGGGGGATTCCATGCAGACAAGCAGCCCACACCCACATCACCCAGGACACATTTAACCGACATCAACATTAAGGGGTCTACACATAGGGAGATGTGCTGAGCCTTCTGAGCGATGCTAGATTGCTCAGCATACAGCGATGTGTCAGCGCTGTGTGCTGGGTGATCTGTCAGGGCCAGCGTTCTCCTGGTAGAATTATCCAGCATGCTGGATATTAATTGCCGGCTGATAGTGACATGTGGGGCTAAAAAGCCCTGAAATCGCCCCATGTAGGCCCCATAACTTTAATTCAATAACTTTAATTCCATATCCAAACCCAAATACACAAACATTGAATAACAGTATCGGTACTTATGTATTATCTGGGCTCCCATGTTAAATGCACCCCATTTTTTCATACCCCTACTATCCAACTACGCATGGAGTTGATTTTATATAGTGTGGCGAGCGCAGCGAGCCAACGTGCCCGAAGCGTGGCGAGCGCAGCGTGCCCCGCGAGGGGACGCGGTCTCATAAGAAAAACGGGAGCCCAGATATTACATAAGTACCACAGTATCATTATGAATACATGGGCTGCATTTCATTTTTAATATTACAAGTAATGAATCAGTAACACTTATGAACAATCAAAGCTTAATTAAATAAACAACAATGCTGTAAGATATAATACACATACAGTAGTTGAGAGCACAGATTTACATACTAGATTTACTAAAGGTAGATTTTTATACATATATATATATATATATATATATATATATATATTTTATTTAATTGATAGATATTGATCTAAATCACCGCTGTGTTTCAGGAGTTAAAGCACACATGTACTTTGTTTATTTTAAAATTGTAAGAAAATGTAAGTTTTGGGAATTTTGATATCGATTTAGATTGAACTAAAATATTGGAATAAATACAAATAATAAAAAATATCTGAACATATATCTATTTCCCCAAATGATGTTGTGACTTTACACTATAGGCCTGATTCAGACCCGATCACATGGCAGCATGGGAGATTATCGAATGATCGTGCATGCGCCCAATGCACGTTGCGCATGCGTGAGCCTCCCATGCGAAGGTAGCCAGCGATGGCTAACCATCACTGGCTGTTTGCAGGGTGATTGAAACAGCTGTTTGGGGGCAATATCCTTGCGCTTTCTGTGAGAAAGAAAATGCAGGTGTTCCTCTTCCATTTGAAGGGAGGGGCCTCTTTCTCCCCACAGTCCTAGGCTCAGTGGGATGAGAATTTGTTACATAGTGAGTTTGACTTACAGTACTGTAGTGCTCCCATATATCATTAGTAATGTAGGCTCAGTGGGATGAGAACATGTCACATACTGAGTTTGACTTACAGAACTGTAGTGCTCCCATATATCATTAGTAATCTAGGCTCACTAGACTGAGAATGTGACACATACTGAGTCTGACTTATTGTAGTGCTCCCATATATCATTAGTAATCTAGGCTCACTAGACTGAGAATGTGACACATACTGAGTCTGACTTATTGTAGTGCTCCCATATATCATTAGTAATCTAGGCTCAGTGGGATGAAAACATGTCACATACTGAGTCTGACTTACCGTAGTGCTCCCTTATATCATTAGTAATCTAGACTCATTAGGCTGAGAATATGTCACATACTGAGTCTGACTTACAGTAGTGCTCCCATATATTATTAGTAATCTAGACTCATTAGGCTGAGAATGTGTCACATACTGAGTCTGACTTACAGTAGTGCTCCCATATATTATTAGTAATCTAGACTCATTAGGCTGAGAATGTGTCACGTACTGAGTATGACTTATTGTAGTGCTCCCATATATCATTAGTAATCTAGGCTCAGTAGGCTGAGAATGTGTCACATACTGAGTCTGACTTACTGTAGTGCTCCCATATATTATTAGTAATCTAGGCTCAGTAGGCTGAGAATATGTCACATACTGAGTCTGACTTACAGTAGTGCTCCCATATATTATATTAGTAATCTAGGCTCAGTGGGCTGAGAATTTGTTACGTACTGGGCGAAATGTAATAGGATGGGAGATTCAGAAAGTGAGAGATTTGGTAAGGAATCAACCTGGTTTTGCAGTGTAAATGATTGCCGCTTTAAAAAAACCTGGAGATTTCTTACCAAACCTCTCACTTTCTTATTCTCCCATCATTTTAAATTCTTCCCACTGAGTCTGACTTACTGTAGTGCTCCCATATATCATTAGTGACCCTAGGCTCTGTAATCCAAGAATGTGTCACATACTGAGTCTGATGTACCGCAGTACAAATACAAATTAATGCCTTAAGTTTGTTAGAAGAAACAAGTGTAAAACACAATCATATTTCCTTCACATCACGTCATATTTATTTTCTGAAAAAATCTAGAACACATACTTGTTCTTTAAAAATGTAAATCCTACTTCCAGTGTTAATTTTGAAAAAGATTTTAAATTTAGTTTTAATCTTAGTCCCTTGTTTTTACTTTGTTATAGTCAAGATTTAGTCAGTGGATCCCAGTTTTCATTTTAGTCTAATTTTAGTCATGAAATAAACTGTTGTTGACTATTACTTGTAGTCAAAATTAGCGCTGGCATAATTTCATAGATGGACTTGTATATAATTGGAGAGCAAAAAGATAAAACATTGTCATACTTCAAACTTGACATAAGGCCAATGCCAGTGGGGTCAAATACCCTGAAACCGCTCATAGCTATGCAAACTGAAGCCATAACAGATCTTGGGAAGAAGCAGACAAAAAAAGCTAAAGAATACAACAACATAATTATTATTAATTTTGTACTGATGGAGCCGTTCTCATTAGAGAGGTTCCTGGTGATAGAATCGCCATGCGCCATCCCCCGTTAGCCCACAGAATCTGACCGAATGGGCATGCGCACATGAGATGCTCGCACGCCTCATTCTGTCGGAAGCCCTGCAGCCGGCTGCCCGACTCCTCTGCTCGCTGTATGCTCGCTGCTGCTCCCTCCCTGTCTCCCTGAACAGAGACGAGGAACCCGCTCCCCACCGCCTGGCTAATTCGGATGCGCTATCGATTGAGCCACTCACGCGTCCTCTTCAGCTTGCCCACCCACCACGGCTCGCCAGCTAGGGTGATCTGGCGATTGCTCAGCAATATGGAGGGCGGCTCCATCTGTAGGTGTTGAATATTGTAATATCCTGCTACAAAAGAGCTACATTCACTAATATTAATTAAAAGTATGCATATACTGAATGGAGTTAAAAAAAATAAAGTGAGGCATAGTATATAGTAAAATTATGTTGTGTAACAACAAGGGATACCGACCCTGCTATATCGAAACAGTCAATCCTGACAGGCTTCCATTAGTAACTTAACCCACTCCTCCTACTTTACTCATCCTGCCTAACCCTCACTTACAGCAGTCTAACCCTAACCCTTCCCCCTGCACAGCTTGACCCTAACCCTCCCCATTACCGCCTAAACCTAACCCACCTTTTTAGTACATAAACTTGGCACACCCTGGTGCAGCCTAACCATAAGCCTCAAACACCCACCGGTGTCAGTATCGGTATATTAAATGCCGGCATCTTGACCACTGGTGATGCTGACTGCATCTAATGGTAACTCTGTTTAACTGATTAGTTACAGCTACCGTGTGAGTGTGTGGAATGTGATAGAATGTAATGATTATGATGTTGTGATAGAAAAAGTGTTATTAGTTTAATAGAAAAGTGTTATTATACATTACATACATATTACATACTGTATATATATTACAAAATTGTATCTGTGTTACAAGTAAAGTCCAGATCAACTCCTTGTGCCAAAATCTATGTGCAGAAGCCAGAGCGTGAAATGCAGGTGCAACAGGTACAGCTGCAATAGTTTGGAATTGTGATACAACAAGCCATAGGTGCCGATTTATGTTTTTGCTGGTGGGAGCTTAAGCCAAAAATATAGGGGAGTGGCTTCACAGGGAAGGGGCGTGGCCACAACATAATACCAATTTTTTTATTTAAGAATTCAGTATCAGGGCCAGATGTATCAAGCTTCACAAAGTGATAAAATTGAGAGTGATAAACAGCCAGCCAATCAGCTCCTACCTGCCATGTCACAGGCTGGGTTTGAAAAATGTCAGGTAAGAGCTGATTGGCTGGCTGTTTATAACTCTCCATTTTATCACTTTGTGAAGCTTGATACATCTGACCCATAGTCATATAAAATAAATATATATGGGCTGTGAACCAATGAAGGACTTTCATTTTAATAATATAGCTATAAAGCTCCACACCGCTGATATGAATCATGTCGCTGCTGCCCATCCCGCTACGCTACTGCCGCTGGAGGGAGGCTCAATCCCAATGCAGTTCTGCCACAGATGTCACCACTTGAGTCTAACATGACTGTGAGTGTATCACAGCTCACAGCATGGCTCCCTGCTGCTGTCCTTAAAATGTGCAGCCCCTAGGCACGTGCCTCACGGGCCTAGTGGCAAATCCATACCCTCCAACAGTACTGATTTAGCCGGTACAGTACCGATTTTTAATGGTCTGTACCGGCTAAATTAAATTGTACCGATTGTACCGCTTTTTAGGTGCTCTGGGAATTGTAGTTTTCCGGGTGGTCTTTGGGCAGCGTTAGTGGCCTGCCATAACTACATTTCTCTAGGTACCATACAGGGGGACTCAGCAAGCGAGCCATCCTCCCCAAAACCCTTACACCTTGTCTCCGTTCCGGGGAAGAGCTCTGTCCTGACACCTCTCTGTTTGATAACGGAGCCCTGCCGACACTGTCGCCCTCCTCCTGCCCTGTACTTGACCTGTGAGCACCAGTGGGGTAGTGCTCTGGAGCTGGGGAGGTGCTCTCTGCCCTGCTGCAGCACCATGGACACCTCTCTGTACTCCCTGGAGCTTCCTGCAAGCCGGGACCATTGGCGAGAGGTGAGTTAACCCCCTCCCGCTCCCTAGGTGACTCCTTCTGCCCGCAACTAGCATGTAGACTGAACTCATATATATATAATATATATATATATTTATTTTTTAAATGGCCAGTATACATTCAGAAAGGAGGCGTGGTCACATGGGTTACCATGGCCACACCCCTTTACATATTGACCACGCCCCTTTCTGAATGTGTGTACCGATTTCTTCCCTTCATATGTTGGAGGGTATGCAAATCTGGGCCTGCCAGCAAACAATACTGACAACCCCCAGCAAACAATACTGACATCCCCCCCATCAAACATTACTGACATCCCCCCAGCAAACATTATACATCCCCCCAGCAAACAGTACTGACATCCCCCCCCCCCAGCAAACAGTACTGACATCCCCCCCAGCAAACAATACTGACACCCCCCAGCAAACATTACTGACACCCCCCCCCCAGCAAGCATTACTGACACCCCCCCCAGCAAACATTACTGACATCCCCCCCAGCAAACATTACAGACATCCCCCCCAGCAAACATTACAGACATCCCCCCCCAGCAAACATTACTGACATCCCCCCAGCAAACATTACAGACATCCCCCCAGCAAACATTACTGATATCCCCCCCAGCAAACATTACAGACATCCCCCCCAGCAAACATTACTGGCATCCCCACAGCAAACATTACTGACATCCCCCCCCAGCAAACATTACTGACATCCCCCCCAGCAAACATTACTGACATCCCCCCCAGCAAACATTACAGACATCCCCCCCAGCAAACATTACAGACATCCCCCCCCCAGCAAACATTACTGACATCCCCCCCAGCAAACATTACAGACATCCCCCCCATCAAACATTACAGACATCCCCCCAGCAAACATTACTGACATCCCCCCCAGCAAACATTACAGACATCCCCCCAGCAAACATTACAGACATTCCCCCCAAGCAAACATTACTGACATCCCCCCCCAGCAAACATTACTGACAACCCCCCCCCAGCAAACAATACTGACACCCCCACCATCTTCAGCAGGACTTACCCAGCCCCTGCTGACTGAGTCTGTGCTCCTGCTGTGGTATGGCTGCTGCTCTCCGTCCTCTTTTTCTGCTGGGCTCCTCCAGTGCAGTGCAGGACATGTGACTTCCTTCCTGTGCAGATCAGGAAGCCGGAGGGAGGACGGGGCGGCACTGTGGTGCGCACACTGATGGGAGGGGGGACCCGGAGAGACACTGCCTGGCGCGCTGGCATCACACCGCGCTCCCCCTCCCTCTCCCTTGCCCTGCGCTGTATTGACTCAGGAGAAGTACAGCGCAGGGCGGGGGCAGGGAGAGGGGAGCGCGGTGTGACACCAGCGCGTCACATCACAGAGCCGGCCAGAGAGCACCAGCTGATCGACGGGCGGCAGGCCTGGTGGATGCTTACGATTTTCCATGGGTGCTCAGGCCCCGGAGCACCCACGGAATCGGCGCCTATGCAACAAGCCCTTAAGGTGCCCATACACATTGCGATTTTGTGTGCTGTGTGTTTTGTACTGTACAATAATGCTGTGCGATTTTTCCTCTTCTATGCGATGCGATGCCATGTGTAATCTGTACTGTGCGATGCGATGTAATGCGATTTTAGGCTTTTTTTTTTTTTTAAGTATATAGTCCCAAATGGTCACTAGGTACATCGCATTGCATCACACTGTACTACAAAAGTGATGCAATGCGATGCGATGTAGCACAAAAAGTACTGCCTGCACATACTTTTTGTTCTATACAATATTGTACCCGCGGGGATGCGCATCGCACCCCCGCAGGTACACACGTTCAAAACGCATGCGATAATCGCAATGTGTATGGGCACCTTTATATATGTTGCTATGGTGCCCACAAATGGCTAGTTACACCCCTGTGCAGAACCATATCAGATTTGATTATAAAACAAAGAAACAATTTGTTGCTGGCCCTTTATTCAATAGCTGCACTCTGTGCAATAGAACCTAACATACTGTATATCATATGATGACCATGTGACTTCAGGTCACACATGCGCAGAAGGCGAGTACAGGTTGGGTAACAAATGGTGCTTCAGACGTAGTATCCCCCATCTCACAGAGAATTTAATACTTAATCATTTGTGACCCCCTCCCTCCCCATGATGAATAAGCTCTATAACATTAAATAATACAAGATATGTCTATCTTAATTTAATCAAAATAAATATACAGTACTTCCATTCCCACTGACATTATTCATATGCCGCATACTACATATATAGACAGCACAGATATATGGTTTTTAAATTTACATGTTGCAATGTTTCTCTAAAATCCTTCTTGCATTGGTTCACCATATAGTACCAAGCATCACAGATCTACTGTACAGTATCATACCGGCTCCATGTACTGCATGACCTGTACTCCGCTGAATGTTTTAGTCCACATCTGCATTCTGGTTATACTGGGGAGTGATGGGAATTTTTTCTAGTGTATAACAGAACAGCAAATGAATCTGCATGTGATGTTATGTCGCACTTACATAATTCTCACTGGGGTTTTGTGGCAGCACATGGACGGATTTTATATCCTGCATGCAAATATACAATAGCAAGAACTATAGATAGATAGATAGATAGATAGATAGATAGATAGATAGCACAGAAAGTAAAAAAGCGAAATAGTTGGAACCAAAATGTTATTTACTGTTTGTTAGGAGATAGAAATCTTTCTTAGAAACTGTCTAGTCTTTAATGGCTTCATATGTTTTCCATACTATGAAGGACAAAACAAAACACGTCGATAATGCTGAGATCCCAGAGCAGTGCTGTACACATATCATACAAAATGCCTTTAGCGTGGGAACATTTCCATCTGTGCCCTGGACGGCTCCGCTCATACATCTCATTGGGGATTTACACAGGAACTTGAGTGCAAATGAAGAAAGGGTTTAATTTTCTCAGAAACAAAGGTGAAATTAAAAAAAATATAAGGTTGTCTGGTGGAAGGCAAGACGCACCATGCAGTCCCGAAACACGCAAATCTTATATGAATAACATTGTAACACTAGAAAAGCTGGAAAAAAAACTGTCAACGATAACATACACTAAAAATATCAACTACAATATAATGCTTTATATAATATATTGAAAGAAATGTAATAAGCTTTAATAGGTTCTTGAAGTTTTTATAAGAGGTTATATTTTAAGCAAGAAATGACCATAGCAGAAGAGAAAAGTGGTACAAGAATTCACACACCACAAAGTGGGAACAAGAACAGAACAAGTAAATCTCATGATACAACACAGCTGGTAGGGAAGCAAAACAAACAAGATGGGAAATTAAAAAGTTCTAAATCAAAAACATGAAAAGCAATCCAGAGAATCCAGAGAGCATTTTAGAAAAATGGACAAGCTGAGAATTTTCAGTCATAAGCACACCATACCCTATTCCAGTACCGAGCAGAACACAGCCCAATCCAAACCCAGGCAAACTACACCCCAATCCAGACCCACGCAAACGACACCCTAATCCAGACCCACGCAGACAACACCACATTCCAAAACTAATCTTAAAACACCACAATCAAGACCAACGCAGACCACACCCCAAACCTGACCCACGCAGACCACACACCAATCCAGACTCAATGAGACCACTCCCCAAGGCGAATCCATGCATACATATGTAGATTCAGAGAGGCAGGCAATCAATGCACATGCTCCTCCTATCATTTAGGATATTTTTTTTGCAAACATGTAATACAGTGTCACAGTGCGGTAAGCACGCTGTGCTTGGTGCTGACAGATGGGCTCATTCTTTTTGGCAGCAGCAGCCAACCCACACCACACCAAACTCCCTGAAAACTAAAGAGTAGGGTTGTCTTGCCATCACTACCATTGTGCGTTCTGGCCACTCTCGGTTGCAGTCACAATCTGGCATTCGGCATTCCTTTTGAGGCCACAACTATATTTGCAGGTCACACCCAATTTTGAAGGAACATGAGTGTTGTAAATAACCCTCTCCCCAAATTTCACTGTCATGGTGCCCCATTGTTATTTTGTTCAGGGTCATGCATGCACCCCACACCACAATCAAGACCTAAGCAAATCACACACCAATCCAGTCTCAAGTAGACCACACCTAATTCAGTCCAGTCATGGATGCAATAAAAGTGAAATGTCGTACTGCCTATTTATCTGTGTTCCATTCAAAGATATGATAAACTGACAAAAGTTGAATTCTGTTAAGTAAAACTTTTAAAAGTTCACTTTAAAATCCCTTTGGGACTTACCAGCTAACCATGGGAGCCATTTTGAATTTACATTTACTGCAACCTATATTTGTTTTCAGTCTTGGCATAATGGCAATTGTACATTTTATTCAAATTAAATAGCTCATTAAAAAGAGATGCCATAACAGACTAAGGGCAGGATGTACTAAGCCAAAAATGTGGTAACATCCCCGTTTTACCACATTTTCAAATTTTCCGAAAACCCAGCCACACCATCTTCAGTGGGCAGGGTGTCGCCACCCCAAGGTGGCGCTACCCTATAGAAGCCTATGGGCTTCTATCCCTGCCCGCCGTCTTTACCCCCTCCCTGTCCTCCATGCTGCTCCTCCTCCCCCAGCAGCATGTCACAGCCAGGGATGTCCTTTCGGCTGCAGGGGGGAGGAGGAGACACCGGGGACTGCCGCAGAGCCCAGGAGGTGACGGAGACTACCCGCAAACCACATTACAGGTATCGTGGGGGGGGGGGCTCCGTCACCGCACCGCGATGCCAGCCGCATATGTTAGTACATATGCGCTGGCATCGTGGTGGCGAGGGGCGGTGTATGTTAATACATCCCGCCCACAATGACTAATGGATGATCCTTGTGTATATTGTCACACCGGGCCGCATTGCATGTCCTGCAAGTCTTGCATTTGGATGGCTGTTTTTCTTTTACTTGCGTCACTAAATTCATCAAACTTCATCTCCTTTTTTTAATAGATTGCTACTTCCGATCAGCAGTCACCAGACTTGAAGCGGGGGGTAATGGCACAGTGGCTGAGGCAAAGAGAGAGGGGTCAAAGGAATACACAAGGAAAGGGGGTTACAGCAGCATATGGAGTGGGCAGGGATGGATTAAGGGGGCGTAATGGGCCTGGTGTTGGAAATGTTCAAGGGCTTACTATGGAAAGTGGTAGAGGTGAGACTAATGCCAAGGTACAGGAGGGAGAGATTCTTCCCAGAAAGAGGAGCAGCAGAACACGAGGACATAGACTGAAACTAGAGGAAGGAAGATTCAGGGTAAATTTGAGGGAAAATTACTTCACAGAAAGGATAGTGGATAAGCGGAATAGCCTCCCATCAGATGGGCAGACTAGATGGGCCAAGTGATTCTTATCTGAAGTAAAATTCTATGTTTCTATGTTCATATGTGTAGTACCTATACACTATACATTGCAATGTCTCCCTAAATGCATAAAAGTACAAAAATAGCATAATTGTATAAAATAGGGATGCAATTTAATACTTATAATTAATGGATAAACATGTGGCCAGCTGGTATCTGTCTGGTGATCATTATGCTGTCATGATGAATGGAAATATGTGAGGTGCGCAAATCAACAGTGGCTGGCACAGGGCGGTCAAACCCAAGAAGACAATAGTAAAAACAAAAGAATAGTGCCTGCACTGGCTGTACCAAATAATTGTACCAGACGTTTCTCAAAAAATATAACAATTTTAATACATATAAAATCAAAATATAATAAATAAAATATCACACTACATGCAGGTTCCTAGACATATAGTCCAAGGGAATTGGTATTATATCACTGGGATAGCAATATGAACAATAGGTGGCTGAGATGAATGAGGGTGCTGACAAGGTTTATATTACCATCCTGGTCGGTCTGGTGGATGTTGTTTGTCCAGACAATGGAATGACAGTCCAGAAGGTGCCCTATGTTTGCAAGGGCTCAGGCTCTCCACTTGATGTATATGTCCTCTTGGAAACTGGGAAATTAGGGATCAGGCAGATATCCCAGAAGATGGAACTCCAGATTTCTCCAGGAAGGACATCTATAAGTGGGAATGGACTGTATGCCGTAGTTTAGAGAAAATTTCTTGGACCAGTTTGAGATGGATCACGCTTAACGGTGAGTAGTGTCAGTCACCAAATCTCAGCAGCACAAGTGGCATGGGTGTTTGGAAAGCTCAACGCGTTTCCCCGGATCTAACCTCCGGCTTCTTCAGGAGCAAGTATACAACTGTGAGCTCCAGGCTCATATTTATAACTAGGGGCTAATTGCCCAGGACATACACCTGAGTGTGATTAACAATATAAAACATAAAATACAATGAGAAACGTCTGTAGCTGAATCTAATTCTGTATTTTAGATTCCCACTTATAGATGTCCTTCCTGGAGAAATCTGGAGTTCCATCTTCTGGGATATCTGGATATCCTGACCCCAGAGTGGGCCTCGACCTTCTCAGCATGGGTTCGCGACTCCTTGTTGCTGACCATCAGGCTGATGACTTCTCTAACCTCAGTGAGTGATTCAAGGAGTCTGATAAATCCATTGAATTGACTCTAATTTTAGACTCCTCACATTTTTATTGAGGATAAGCCTATTGAGGAGGTGAAGGTTTTAAAATTTTTGGGGCTACTCATTTCTGATGATCTGACGTGGTCTTTAAACTCTACCACGGTGATTAAGAAGGCCCAGCAACGGCTTTTCTTTTTAAGGAAACTCAAAGCTGTATGCTCTGACACTAACACACTAATTAGATTCTATCGGGGCATAGTGGAGAGTGTCTTAACATATGGGATCGTAGTTTGGTTTGGGAGCTGCACCGTGGCTGAGAGGACCGCGTTAGATCGTGTGATAAAAATTGCAGGTAAAATTATTGGGGTGTCTTTACCATGCGCCCATGAATTACACAAAAATAGATTGCTGAAGAAAGCAAATTGTATTTTAGCAGATCCTAGCCATCCAAAATACGAGGTTTTTGATGTTCTGCCATCACAAAAACGGTATCGCAGTGTCCCAGCATGCACAAAGCGCATGTTAAATAGCTTTTTTCCTACTGCTGTTCGCATGCTAAATGCTGTAAAGTGACATGGGAATTGCTCTTAGTGTTTTCTTCTGTGCATGTTCTTGTGCAAAGTTTTGTTGACAGTGCATTTGTTGTGGTGTATTGTTAATAACAATAAAGTATTCTTATCTTATCTATCTTATCTATCTTCTTATCTTATCTTATTTTGTGCCTCCACAATGCTGCCATGTACTGTATGTGCTGTCTGATGACTACACATGTGATGTGATGACCTTCTACAGTAACTTGCTGGGGTCCTGTAATTTTATTTATTTTCTGATGATGTCCCAGGGCAAAATATTTTGAGGACCCCCTGATCTAAACTTTCCCCATTTGACAAATGCCCTATAAAGTGGTGGAAACCGCTTATTAAAATCCATCCAGCTGGTCTCCGGATTAATGCAAACAAACACACAATCAGACCCTTATCATGGAATTTTATATATGCTATATATATATATAGATATTTCTTACCTGGAGCTCCATTATCCATGTTGTTTATAGAGCTTTGCTCCTACTACTGCCTAAGAAACTACTCCGCTTCAGGCACCACCACCTTGCACAGTAAGCCCATGCTACAGTAGATGCAGTGGAGCAAATTGAAGCTGGTATAAGGCTGGTTCTTCACCACACATAACCTATTTTGGGATTCAGAAATGACCTCTAAGACTGTACAGCTTATGTTAGTCACCCTGAAAATGCCAAGTTATCATTTTTCACATGTGTGAATAGAAGCCTCTTAAATTAAGTCTTAAAATAAACTTCCATTTATTTTATTTATATTTCCACATTAAAGCAGTTTAAGGAAGGATACAACATTTCCTATTCATCTGCAACCTTAGAAGGCCTTTGATATTCAATAAAGAAATCTTGGTTTTTCTGCACAGATGAGTCATATAAACAGTTAAGACATGGTTCTCACCTGTCTTATATTTTGTCAGCAGGCTATAAATAGGTCAAGATCTCTGGGAGAAAACACAGAATTCTTTTGCTGCATAGGAAATAGTGAAACATGCTGTCCAGTACTGTATTCTAACTAAGAAATGATTCCTAGAAGAGAGGTTATTTATTACCGGCATCACGGATGGTGTAATGGTTAGCATTACTGCCTCACAGCGCTGAGGTCATGGGTTCAATACCCACCATGGCCCTAACTGTGTGGAGTTTGTATATTCTCCCTGTGTTTGCGTGGGTTTACTCCGGTACTCCGGTTTCCTCCCACAATCTAAAAATATACTGGTAGGTCAATTGGCGCCCAACAAAAATTAACCTTAGAATGTCTGTGTGTGCGTGTACATGTGGTAGGGAACATAGATTGTAAGCTCCACTGGGGCAGGGATGTATGTTCAACAATACTCTGTAAAGCGCTGCGTAATATGTATGCGCTATATAAGAAACTGTTAATAAATAAATTACTGGCAAAAATGGTACAAATGCACTGTACCTGTAATGCAGCGCAGTGCTTAGAAACAGGTAAGCTTCCAAAGTATATTTACAGTCTGTTTCAGCTTTTCATAATAATGTGCAGCATTCAGCACTTTAGGCCTGATTCAAATGACATTCCCTGTGTTCCTTCACAGGGGAGGAGCTACAAAATGTTTCCTTCTTGTGGAAGGAGCGCAGGTATTGTGTGGCCATACACTATGAAATATCCTGGTTTGGAAACATATTCATTTTGAAATGAACAATTCACACTGACCCTTGGACCATTATCATTTTATTAGATCATTAATTATCTTGCTACTTGTTCACATTTTGGAAGCATATGTTCCTCCTCCTTATACTAATGATGTTTCAAAATGAACAACTGCATTTCCTGCTATTTCCCCCTGCACCCTGGCCATTTACTTGGTTTTTTTTAACAACATGATAGACAGCTGGTTGGGCAATTGAAGATGGCATATACTGGCATCTAGATTCTCTGCACGTCATTATTTGTCCAGAGGTGTATCTGATCACTCTTCAGTGTCTATAACTATTGGCATTTCCAGTACGGAGTTTGCCCACTTCTGGAAGCTCAACTCCTTCTGGTTGGACATCTTGGCTGCTCTTGTGTTTCATATACAGATGTAGCACCTCTCGTCTAGTGGGGGGGTCTGGCGGCTGGATCGCCAACCCCCCACCAGCCACCAGAAGGTGATCCACTCAAGCGCCCCCTTCTGATGGAGCTCCCCATCGGTCCCCGCCACCTCCCCACACCCTCTAACCCTGCCCGTCTCCCTGAAGCGGAGATGAGCAGGGTTTCCATCCCCCACCACTTAAAAACTGGGACGTGCGTGCTTGTGAGACGCCACTTCACCGGCGATTGCCAACGGGGACATTCTGGCGATCCCCGGCGCTGAATGAGAGGCGCTCCATCTGTATTTAGGATAATGCTTTTAGTCTTGATACTTCAGGTTTGTGGGACTCATTTAAAGCTTTCCATAGGTGAATGTTCATTAAACATATTGCTAAATTGAAATGGAAAGATTGTATGGCACAATTGTATGCTTAATACCTTGATGATTCTAATTGGGAGGCTATGCTTTATTCTCAAAGGGGATGGTAGGATCAAACTCTGTTCCCAGAATACCTACAGCCTGAATAAGGGAGACTCTGGTAGAGGGCTGCAGCCTGACCGTTGGGCGCAGCAGAGCCCAGAGTCCCTTATGGGACTCCCTGGTGAAAACCACCGGTGGGTATAGACTCCGCACCTCTGCCAGAGTATTCACCAATTCCCTGTTCACCTGTGCCCTCCCCGTTCCAGAACTCATCCCCTGCACATGCACCATTATATCAGGGCTCCCCAGTTCTGTTATCCCTCCATGTCTACAGACCCACTTCGGTCACAGCCGGGACGCCCCAGAGTCTCTGTTCATTTGGGCAATCTTGAGAACCATTAGACAGATTTTCATACGGTTTCACCATTTAATAGAGCATTTTCTAAGGAAGGTTTAGGTGTATGAAACATTAATCTATGACAAAAAAGAGCTGTGCAGTGCCAATATCAACGAGAGAAGAATGCTATTGTTCTACAGTGCACACAATGACCAAGAGTAGTACTGCAGTACCTGTGTTCCCATAAAAAGCTTCAGGCTCCTTGATAAACCGGCACAGCTCCTTGATGATCCGGCACATCGCCAAAATCTACCGCGCCTATTCGAAAAAATTACCTCAGATCCATTAGTGTTTGCTTTACTCTAACAACTTTATTACAAAATGAGTCCAAATTAATAAGTTACTGAAGATTGTATTGAAGTCTCCTTTCAAGAAGCAGCCAACCTGTTTTTTTTTTTTTACTTATTGCAGTCTGAAAAAAGAATATCTCAAACCCCGAACTTATTTTACACAGCTTACCATTTTATGACTCAACAGATTAAATATACCTTCAGCTATAAATAAACACCAATTTCCATCTGGACTGACAGACTGTTGCCAAACTCTAGCCACAAGCAACATATTAAATCCACAAATCTGGGATTCTAATTATAACACTGGCACAATATTTCTCACGTCAAACCTGAACACAACACATAAAGCTGGAGTCATATTACTTTATTATATTGGTAATGTCCCTTAATGCCAATGGTCGTTGATCAGAAATCACGGTAAGCACAATTAGTGAATTAGTATGACTGGAGTTCATCTTTCTATATCTTGGACGCACATTCAGAGAACTCTAAGACATGTGCAGAACAGATCTTTAGTCCGTCATTAGACACTGTGGCATAGAACACAAACTGCCATTTGCTAATTTTTATATATTGGCACTGAAAATGATTCTGGAAAGCCTGGCAGATCATTGCATTGGACATCTGCTATGTATAGACAAAATTCAGCTGCAAGACGTGGAACCCTATATTACTGAAACGCACAAGCAGAGGCAACTCCGCTCATTGTTTACACCTGTTTGGTGTTACATTAATTCAGTGTTGGCACACTTGTTATTTCTCTAAAGATCTTTTTAAACATTAACTTGGCCTAGCTTAACCCAGCTCGATTTGAACATTGCTTGTATCACTCAAGTGCTGACAGTTGAAATTCATTCAAAGAGTATCAGTAATTGAATTAAAATTTCAGCTCATTTCTCTATAAAATGGTGTTTTTTTATGCATTTGTTTGCTTTAATCTATTTTGTCTAAAAAAATCTAAGGATAGTTCATGGCCATGCTGAGTGTGGAAGAGTATTGTGTTTCATTAAATGCACACAAATATAACTATTTTAACTGCTTAATTATTGTTTACTATGCCACGTTTAGGCATCAGGTGCCTGGTGTCTACTGCCTGAAGGGTTTATGACCTAGGGTGGTCAATCCCAGATTCCAACTGTCGGGACATCACGACAGTCGGAATCCGGGCCATTTTTCATTCCTTCCAGCAGGAACCTGACAGTCGGTATTCAATTTACCAACTGTCAAGTTTTGAAAAGTCTGCAAATCGGACAATCCGTGGGTGTTTCCGACAAAACAGATCCAACTTGTTTTAAAGAAAGGACAACGTGGCTGCTCATAGCATTACATGGTAATGTTGCCTATAGGATCCAATCATATTCTGTCTAACATTACTCTATTGCATCCTACAAAATGATAGAAAGATTATGATTTTTGTTGCTATGTTCAAAATCACTTCTTTTCATTTTTGGAACCTTTAATAACTTTACACCAAAGTGTATTGTATCAAGTAGGGGCATTTAGGATGCCCAGGACTAGATTGTGTTATAATTTTTTTTGCATGCGTGACTTCCAGGGACTTCCGAATAAATCAGAATGATCTATGACCATATTCTTTAGTGCCACTTTACCAGTGAGTGCGACAGCAATTTTATACCCCTGCTCCCATCACATTAGAAGCAAGGTTAGTGCCCATCTTAAGTAACCAGCATCTTGTATAATGAAGAGTACATAGTGACTAGTGATCTAGCATCCCCATATTAAATAATAAAACATATGAGAAACATCACATAATGGGCCAGATGTATCAAGCTTCTAAAGTGATAAAGTGGAGAGTGATAATCAACCAACCAATCAGCTCTTATCTGTCATTTTTCAAACCCAGCCTGTAACATGGCAGGTAGGATCTGATTGGCTGGCTGTTTATCCCTTACCATTTGATCAAATTCTGAATCTTGATACATCTGGCCCAGTATTTCTTTGGAGAAAGAAATAACTAAAACGATCAAAATTCTAATCTATACAAATTTAAGAACTTTTCAGAGGGAAAATAGATTTGCAAGCGCGGAGCATTGAAAAAATAAATAAAGAATTGTCAGAAAAAGTCATTATTTAACAATATGTTTCCAAAAATATATAAAGAAGAGATCAAAATTAACAGTAAACAGAAAAAATTGATATTTTTTTTTTTTTTTTTTTTTTTTTTTTAGAATGTATTTATTGACAAAATTTTCAATTTTACAAGCATAAAGAGTTTAGAACAGTGGAATGTAACAAATAAGAATTACGTGATGAAGCACAGAGTGGTTACATATCCAATAATAATTGACAATTGTTCAAAAGCATATATGAATTGTATATTTCTCAAAGTTTTAGATATCCTCATTTGGAAATATTACTGAAGGAAGGGAGGGAAGGGAGGGGAGGGAATATTCTAGTCTCCTCTCCTTCGAAACTAATCATTCTCCGATAAGAGTCCCAATGAGGATCTACTTTGAACCAATATTACTGAACCTCTGTGTTTTACTAACAAAAGGTTAGACAGAACCTATGAAACAGGAGTAAAAATATGACAAACAAAGACTAAAGACGTAGGACTGGACACATGAGGGAGATTGACATAAAAAAAAGGGGTTAAAATAACCACTTAAGAGGAAAGGGTAAAGAGATGGGATATATATGGACTGTATTAGTATATTGAATATTTTTGTTGATTATTCTCTAATGATTAAAATAAATTCAATATTTTAAATGTATTACGTTGTCATTGTGTTGTCTTTCATTGTGTTCGCTTTCAAGGATAGTCACTAGCTCACCAGTCGAGTGGTTCATACTTGAAGGTAACTATTCATAGCTTCTAAGAGAGAAAATGCACACATATTCACATACATAAAAGCCCCAAAAATTTTACTAAGAATATAATGTTGAAACCTTAGTTGGGTTAATGTTCAATCAAACACTTACAAACATTGAAAGTATATTTGATTTAACCTTATCTTCGAGAGTGTCAATATATAGTGACCATTTTGCACAAAATTTATCAAATCCACCTTTAAGGTCTAATTTCGCATATTTTCTATCAAAGAATAAAATTTGAGTGAGCTTTTGTTGAAGTGAAGAAAGCATAGGCGATGTTTTTTTGGTCCAATGCACCAGAATACATTTTTTGGCGACTGCTACAATGACAATAAGCAATGAAGTCTTGTTTTTATCCATAGATTCCATCGGCCAGTCTTTAAATGAGAGTCCCATCAGCGCTAAAGGTTCCATTGAAAATCTGATTTGGAATATCTTGTAAAGGAAGTCCAAAACTTTCCACCAAAAACGCCTAATCTTAAAACATGACCACATACAGTGGGCGAAATCGGCCTTTTCATAGCCACATTTAACACAGTTTCCTTGTTCGTCTTGTACCATAAATCTACGCCTACTAGGTGTAATATAAGCTCTATGCAGTGTACGAATAAAGACCTCTTGAAGATAAGCCGAGTTGAGAGTCTTCAATGAACAAATTTGTAGTGCAGTTAAATCTTCTAATTTAGTTATACCTGGAATGTCTGAAGACCATTTATTAAGCAGTACCTGCCATTGACCAATACCTCTAGAAACTCTATTAATTATAATATTATATAAATATTTTACTTTAAATGGTTTGTTAATCAAATATTTTAGAAGCGGGTCAATAGCGGCAATCTGTGAAAGAATTGGGGTAGAATTATCAATTAACTTATGGGCTGCGATATTTTTAAGAAAGTGCCTCAACTGATAGTATGTAAATAGGTGGGTCTGCGGTAAATTATACATTAGAGCTAATTGTGAAAATGTGTAAAGGTCGCCTCCTGGGTCAAACACCTTGCTGGACAGGTCTAATCCCCTATTTCGCCAGTCAATATACACCGAATTTAAGAGAGAAGGAGTAAAAGAAGGGTTGCCCCAAAGGTGTATGTATTGAGAGAGGTAAGGGTTTCTAGAAGTCTTCCTATTAATAGACATCCAAACAGCATAAGTGTCTTTAAATAAAATGTTCCGTTTAATTTTTAGAGGAATAGCTCCAATTTTGGTTTGGATAAGAGCTCCTGGGGCATAGGGATAAAAAATGGCTCTATCTAATTCTGAACTTGTATATGTCGACTTATTTAATATCCAATCCGAGACGTATCTAAAAAATATTGCCATTGAGTAGGTATTTAAATCAGGAAGGCCTAGGCCTCCGTTATCTCTGGATGTGGTTAATTTGGCTTTTGCGATTCTAGGTCTTTTGCCTTGCCATATAAACCTGGAGAACATAGCCTCTAATCGGGAGATATCTGAGTCTAATAATTTTATAGGTAACATCTGCATGGCATAGAAAATTTTAGGGAATATTATTGCTTTAATAATTGCTATGCGGCCTAGTAATGATACAGGCAGGTCTTTCCAAGCGGTAAGTTTAGTTGCAATATTATTAATGATCGGTGTAAAGTTTAAAGAATACAGCTTGGATAAGTCTGCGCAAATCTGTATTCCAAGATATTTAAAGTGTGACTTTGTAAAAACAAAAGGAATGTGCAGCTGGTTTAAAGATGAGGGTTCTGCTCCTCCCAGTAACATTACCTCTGATTTCGACAAATTCACCTTATATCCGGAGATCCTCCCGAACGACTCAACCATATGTAAAAGAGCTGGAACAGAGTGGGAAGGTTTGGACAAAAAAAATTAAAGTATCATCCGCAAATAGAGCTACTTTTAATTCTTCTGAGTTAATTTTTATTCCATGAATAAGGGGAGATGATCTTATTGCTATAGCCAGTGGTTCTATAGCTACTGCAAAAAGCAGTGGTGACAGTGGACATCCTTGGCGAGTACCTCTAGCTAGTTGGAAATAATCAGATAATAACCCATTACAGGCTATAGATGATCTAGGAGAGGAGTTGATTGCTTTAATAATTGAGATAAATTGGGGTGGAAAGCCAAAATTTTCTAAAGTTTTATTGATATGATTCCATAGCACCAAATCGAATGCTTTTTCTGCATCGACTGTCAGCACCATATGTGGGAAATTTAAGTCTTTGACAGTATTATTAGAGTGGTAAATAGCAGCTAAGACTCTGCGAACATTAGTAATAGAATGACGGCCTGTTATAAATCCCGTCTGATCCTTGTGGACAATTGTGGGGATTATCGGTTTCAATCTCTCTGCTAAAATTTTTGTAAATATTTTATAATCCGCATTTAGCAGAGAGATTGGGCGATAAGAGCCCGCCAAGGATAAATCTCTGCCTGCTTTTGGTATTATTTTTATAATAGCATCAGAGAAATATAAAGGTAATTGTCCCGTTGTCCAAATTTGGTTAAAACAGTTCGTCAGAGTCTGTGCTATAAACGGTTCCATCATTTTATAAAATTCATTTGAGTAGCCGTCAGGGCCAGGGGCTTTAGCTAATTTCAATTTATTAATTGCATCTGAGACCTCCTCGATTCTAATTGGAGCTTCTAATAGATTTCTATCTTGTTCTGAAATTTTCGGAAAGGGAAGAGAGTTCCAGTAGCTCTCTCTGGGAGTTGGTAAGTTAAAAAGGCTAGCTGATAAGTCCTGAGTTGAGTCGACCGGGAGAGCCCCCGGAGGGGAGTAGAGCTTAATATAAAACTGTCTTAATACCTCTGCAATTTGCTCATCTGTAGAGGTAATAACGCCATCTTCCCTCAAAAGAGGGTGAACAACCGTTTTTTGTCTGGATTCTCTTAATAAATTTGTGAGCATGGAGCCTATCTTGTTTCCAAATTTAAAAAATTTTGCATTTACATTAAATAGATATTTATCACCTTGGAGGGCAAGATATTCCTCCAATTGAGTTTTAGTTTTTTGGTATAATTGTTTAGAGGTTGGGTCTGGGTGACGCTTGAAAGCCTGGAAAGCTTCAGTAAGATCTCCTTGCAATTTTAAGTATTTAAATTTATGCTGTTTTCGGAGACCTGATATATATGCAATTATCGTCCCTCTAATAACCGCTTTAGCTGCTTGCCAAGTAGTGGCAGGGTCAGGAGTATCATTTTCCATGGTGGAATTATCTTCCATAAAGTTATGCCATGCAGATGTTACCGTATCCCGCAGCCCTGGTGTTTGGGAAAGATGTGACGGGAACCTCCAAGAGGGCTTATTTTTATGTGGCTGTGGCAATTCCAATTCAATTATTACTAGCCCATGATCTGAGAGTACTGGAGGAAATATTTTTGATTGTTTTACATAAGGAAACAGGGGTTCTGCTAAGAAAACAAAGTCTATTCTAGACCAGGTTCCATGGGGCAAGGACATACAAGTAAATTCTTTCTCAGTAGGGTGAAGGGATCGCCAAATATCAATTAAATTAAGGGTTTTCATAAAGTAAGGAATTCCTATTTTGGGCGGGGTCGGAATACGTTTAAAGGGGGGGGACCTGTCCAGCAAGGCAGACGCCATCAAATTAAAATCACCACAGACTACCAAGGTCGCAGGATCTAACACATGTAAGATAGCTAAAATTTTTATAAAGAAATCTTTCTTGTACTGGTTTGGAGCATAAATATTACAAATATGGAGGGTATGACCACCAACAATTATTTTATTAACTAAGTAACGACCTTCAGGATCAGCGTTTGTTGATTCCACCTGGGCTCCCAGAAGTCGTTTAGCTAATGTCACTACACCTCGTGACTTAGAATTAAAATGGGCTGCACCAATTACAATCCAATCCATCATCTGTAATTTTTTAACCTCTTCGGCTAATAGATGGGTTTCTTGTAAACAGATTAGATTGACATTCTGTTTACCCAGGTAGGTCAATAATTTTCGTCGCTTGGCGGGCGTGTGTATACCCCTGATATTCAATGATCCAATAATCAGTGACATAATATATCTAACTTATAGTAAGTCATACCAATATATCCGAAAGGGGAGAAGTGGTGTATGGGAAAAAGGACACATATAGGGATTACATAAAACACACAGACTGGGGCAGACAAACATGCAATTCTTACACTAATGAGATGAGAAATAGGCTTTAAGTAAACTACAGCATTATTAAGTGTTATAAACATAACTTGGACTTCCAGCAAAATTAAGAGATACAATCTACCAGTTATATCTCTGATTATTAAAATAATAGGGGTTTAGTTCCAACTTAGGTAATTAATCTTACCCAAAATAGAAACTCATAAGTAAAAACAAAAATAAAGGACAATTAAATATAAAATTAGAGAAATACGGCTTGGCCATGTCCCCAGCCAGCTCTACCTTGTCATAAACATAAAATTATTATTACTCTAATCTGTCAGCTAAATATTATGAGAACCTGTAACAACCATAACACTCTCTTTGTGTCATATCAATCAAATATTTGTGGAGAGTGAAGTAAAGCATCAATATGTATATATAGTGCCTTAGCAAAGCACCCAGAAAAAATCTTAACCATACTGTTAGATATCATTAGTCAGTTCATCCCGGTTTCTTCCCTGGATGTTCCGGGAAGTCTTCTTGGCGTTTGATAAGCTTCTGTTTCAAGAGAAAAGTTTTGGCATTATCAGGATCCAGAAAATCCTGCGGGCCTGAGTCAGTAATTATTCGCAGTCTAGCTGGAAAAAGCATAAAGAACTTTACATTGGCATTTATCAGAGCTGTACACACTGGAGTGAATAGTCTTCTAGCCTTAGCTACATCACTAGAGTAGTCCTGGAAGAATCGGATGGTATGTCCTTCCCATTTTATAGGGTTAGTTTTTCTAGAAGCAGTCCATACTGATTGCTTATGAAGGTAATTAAGTATCTTCATGACTACTACCCTTGGTCTTGTGGGTGTTTGGGGTGAGATGTTTCCAACCCTGTGGATTCTTTCTACCACGATGTCAGAAGCCAGTGATTCTAGCTTTAAGATAGGGAGAAGCGTTCCTCGGAAGAACTGCTCTAGTTGAGGGCCTTTAATCTCTTCAGGGATCCCTGAGATCCTAAGATTTTTCCGTCTTGCACGGTTTTCAATATTTTCTAATCTTTCTTCTAGTTGGGAATTAGATTTTGTAAGAGATTTAACCTTTTTTTGCAATGCGCAAATATCATCCATGTTTGCACTGATCTGTTCTTCTGCCTCATTAAGCCTGACTGTTACCCGATCAATTTGTGCCGTTATATCTGCAACTGCTTTTTGCAGAAGCGGCGCCATTGAGGCCTGAATTAGTGTAATCAAGTCTCCTTGATTTAGGGATGCAGGTATCTGGGTGTTTGGCGATTCAGAGGTACCTGTATGGAGTATGGATGAGTCCAGTATCGGCTTCTTGGAGGCTGGGGTGCCCTGGGCGTTGTCCGCGCCCGCCGCCATGTTGCCATCTGCACGACGCTTGTCTTGTCGTTGTGGCTGCGGCGCAGGAGTCTGCTTGAGCGGTGCTTGTGCCTCCATGGGATGTTCGATGCTCTCCTCCGTCCTCCGTGGGGAGCGGGAGCGGGATCTTGGAGCTGCCGACAGGTTTAAGGAGTGGTAGAGCCGGGTTGGGGACGGAGCTGCAAGGAGACGCTGCTCACTCCTTCATGCCGCACCCGGAAGTCCAGAAAAAATGGATATTACAAACATTTATATATTACATATATTACATTTATATATTACAAAAAATTATCCCTAGAGGCCTACGCCTGAGCAAGCCGTCAGTCTTCCAGAGTGATGAGACCTTCCAAAATAGATGGACCACCCTACTAGATAAATGTTCCCTAGCACTCATGGAACTGGTGGTCGAATTTAGACATAAAAAAGCCAAAGAGGTAGAAGGTGAAATTGAAATCAATAAGAATAAACTGGATAAATGTAACAACACTAAAGAATATAAGGAAAGAGACGATATATTAACTGAAAAACTACTAAAATTCGAGAATTCTCTCATGGAAACTAAATGCAAAAAGTTCCAGAGAGATATTGAAGATTATAAGGGAGGCAACATAAGAGCATATAGAAAGAAGAACTCACAATTTGATAAAATTAAGAATCAAACTGTATATCCCAATCAGAGAGAACAATATTCAGCTAGAGAGAGATACCCCAAACGGAATTATCACTCACCCAGGCAGGACAATAGAAATTATCGTAATTCACCAGGTAACAAACCTTACCAGCAATCTAATTCTGAACACACCCCAAGACAGAGACAAAATATGGGTGCTAGACCCAAAACCAGTCTCAGAGAAACACCTAGAGATAGCAACTCCAAGGTTTTTTTTAGAACCCCCATCTCGCAGAGTGTTCCAGAGGGAACACAGATGGGACAAGGACACACTAACCCGAAATCTCAACAAAAAACGCAGAAACTCAGATTTAGAGTAGGAAGAGGAGGAAGAAAACTTCAACTTAAGAAACTAAAAAAGATCAACGCACAAAAAAGTGCACAGAAGATTTTTAATCTATCATCCAAAACCTTAAGTAGAGGTGAAATACAGATTCTGGAAAAAGGATTGAAGTTTTCTCCATCTACTCCCCCCAACCTTTTCACCCTGTTTGTGGAACTCAATAGGTATCTACGAACCCTATGTAGAAAGAAATATTTTGCCACCAAAAAGATCGACAAAACAGGAGAACTAGTAATGCCTATTATATTAGATTCAGAGGATAACCAAGCCCTATCCGAATTAGAAAGCCTACTGGATGAAAACCATACCATAATAGAAAACCAACTAATCTATAATCTAGATAGGGACCGCAAAATATTTTGCAGGAAATCAGAGTTCTACCCCCTTAAATCTAAAGGGACAGCCCTTGATACTTTCTATAAGGCCACAATGGAGGACTTTAAATCACTTTGCCACAAGAGCACCAAAACTCCACATAAAAAATGTAATCTTAATAGGGAAGAAAGATTAGCACTGAACAACTTATGAAAATCATTATTAAAGAGGCCGACAAAGGGTGGGGGGTAGTTATACAAAATACGGAAGATTATTTAGCAGAAGCTAAAAGACAACTCTCAAATCCCACTCATTATATCAAATTATCACATGATCCAACCACTCAATTCAATATAACTTTAAAACAACACTTGGAGAAGGCATTGGAGGATAATATTATCTCTAAAGAGGAATTTAAATTCCTTTTTTCACATCACCCCATCACTCCCACTTATTATCATTTGCCCAAGATTCACAAGACATTCACCTCACCCCCAGGGTGCCCTATTATTTCTGGCATTCACTCCCTCACAGCCAACTTATCCGCTTATGTCGATTCTTTTTTACAGTCACAGGTGCAAACACTGAGGTCTCACATCAAAGACACACAACATTTCCTTAAATTAATCCAGGACGTTGAGTGGAGGGAGGGCTATGCCTTCCTTACCCTCGACGTCACAAGCCTATATACAAATATTCCCCATAATCTTGGCATAGAAGCAATATCAGAACGACTCAAGTCAGATGGAGACCTCAGTGACACACACATCACTTTTTTGCTTGATTCCATTCAGATTATATTACAGCACAATTATTTTTTATTTGATAGCACTTATTACCTACAGGTGATGGGGACGGCCATGGGGACCAGATTCGCCCCTAGCTATGCCAACCTCTACATGGGCATGGTCGAAGACCGGCTCGTGTGGGGTGGCACGCGGGGGGGCGGACCTGGTCCTCTCTGGCCGTTATATAGACGATTTATTTTTCATTTGGGACGGTGACGCACATTCGGCACTTTCCTTTGTCACTTATTTGAACTCCAATCCCTTCAACCTTCAATTTACTCATACTTACCATCCTACTCAGATTAATTATTTGGATATAACTCTAAATATTATAGAAAACCAGATCCACACCTCCAATTACAATAAAGAAGTAAACACCAACTCATACTTACATTATAGAAGCGTGCACTACCCCCCCCCCCCCCTGGAAACAGAACATTCCTAGAGGACAGTTCCTTCGGTTACGAAGGAACTGTTCCGATCTACAGTAACTTCCTTTCATGAACAGAGTACCAACATGGCTGCTGTCTTTACAGATAGGGGCTATCCAAAATACTTAATAGATAAAGCCATCTGTGATGCTAAGACAATGAACAGAGCTAAATTACTCATTCCCAAAAATAAAAACAACAAAAAAGACAAAATAACCTTGGAGGAAGAAGGCAGGGAGATTGAAGTTCCCTTCATCTCCACCTTCAATAACGAATCAACTCAAATCAAACAAATCATTAATAAAAATTATAATCTTTTAAAATGTGATCCCACGTTGAAGGACCAATTACCGAAAAGACCTAAGTTTATCTTTAAGAAAAATAAAACGATAAAGAATATACTGGCACCCAGTTTCTATAAAAATAATGAACCAGACAGCATGAACTGGTTACAATCCATGTCAAAATCTCTCTCCGGCTGCTACAGATGCAACAAAAACAGATGTATTACCTGCCAACACATCTGCAATAAAACACAATCGGTCACAACAGCTGAAAATAAACTATATCAAATTAAAACATTTATCAATTGTGATACTACCTTTGTAATCTATATGCTCACATATTCGTGTAATCTCAACTACATAGGCCGCACTACCAGAGCACTTAAAATACGATTCCTTGAACATAGGAGAAATATTTTAAATAAAAAAACGGATCATAGTGTATCCAGACACTACCTCCACCACCACAATGGTGACCCAAAATGTCTGAAGATCACAGGTCTAGAACATATTAAAAACACAGAAAGAGGTGGAGACCGCTTCAACACCCTCTCCCGCCAGGAGATCTACTGGATGCACATTATGAATTCAATCTATCCGGAAGGTCTTAATGACCAAGTAGAACTGAACGTTTGCCTATAAGCGATCTCTAACAATTGAACGATTACTAATTTAAGATATATCTGCTCTGTTATCAATATTAAAATTATTATTACCATTACCATGTCCAAATGAGTAAATACTGATTAGCCTATGAAGGATTACCATAACCTCGATAAAGCTCTTAATGGACAGTAATATTCTATCTCTCTAACATATTCATATAACCTCATTCTATTGCTTCTTATTCTATATTTTGTATAGTCATTTGATGAGCTACTGGCCTAGTCATTTAACCATATAGCTGTCAATCATTATTTTCCAACAATATATATTATTGATATTTTTGTGGATCTACTACTTCAGTGCCCACATTAATGTAATAAGATAAAAATATATTAATATTCTTAAAATCCAAATAATGTTCCTTATCCCTAAACTTTAAACTCTCATCCCTCTTTCCTATCTATGCTGCATGAGAAAAATAAACACCAGCTCCCCCTGTGGCCTCTAGAACCATTTAATATGTATCATGATCATTATAATTGTTCTAATATTGTGTTGTATGTGACCTTCGGTCTCCTTATACTGTTAATACTGTGTGTGTGATAACGGTGGTTTAAATCAATCACAGGATACAATGCAGATATAGCGCCGTGTGCGCTCCATTACTTAGAGCCAGGAAGCTGTACACTTTCTGGTTGCGTGTCACGGGCCGGATATGACGCCCCGGTCCCTCTATAGTGACGGCGGCACTGGACTCTATAGCCGCACAACAACGCTTCCAGCACACATCCCTACCTCTGTATATACCCCACTGCAGGTCACAGTATGAATGCGCACAATTGCGCAACGATTCATGATATTTAGAACCATACTTATTCTTCTCCATTGGACTGCATTATGCGTTCCACCGGCCGGAAGTTTGACGCGGCGTGCGTTCCAACTTCCGGAAGTGGTAAAATTTCATCTTGTATTCAACATTTTTATTATTTACATTGTGTATTTAGTAACTTTACTGCCTCCTATGAGATTCCCCTACACTTATCTTAATCAAGAAGTGTAGAGAGGTCTATTATTATTTAATATGTGACGATCAATTGGGTAATTGTTTTTTGCATGTGTGATGATGCACTTCCTACTGGTGGGTATATAAACCCACAGCAGACTAACTGTGGCATACCTTTGAGAAAGTTGTCCCAGTACAGGTTTAACCCTTGTTTGGACTTTGGATACCCCCCTACACTCCCCTTGAACCAGCTACTCCTCCTGCCCCCCCCCCCCCCCACGGACCCACTATTCCTGCCGGCACCCACAAACTGGATGTACAAATCGGGTAACCCACTACTTGCTAATTTTTTAAGCCTTTTCCATGAAGTGAGGTATTTCCATTCTGCCCACCAGTGGAATTAAAGATCAAGGTCTCCAGCAGGAACAAATTGGACACCCACAAGTACCAGCTGAATCCGGACCCCTTTTCACCCCCCCTTTCTCCCCCTCTCCCCCCCCATATCACCATCCCACGTGGGGACTACAAACCTTAACAAGAGGAGAGCGACACCTTGGAACAAGCGGGACTCACTTAAGTATCCAATACTCAGTTATTACTAACAAGTGGTTTACTGTATGCCCTAGAAGATCTCTCATAAGTGCAATATAGTTATGTTCTATGTATAATGTTATGTGCATTAATCGTTTTTACTGTGCTTTTTATTATTATTATCCATATCTGATGTGATAAATAAATGAATTTATACTTTGTGATACCCAATTGATCAAATGTATTTTTTATCAATTGTTAATACAATTGATTTGCATACTTTTTTTAAAAATAATCTTTTTGAGTGCTCCACATATCCTTCCTTTTTTAAACCAATCAGCTCTTACCTGTCATTTTTCAAACCCAGCCTGTAACATGGCAGGTAGGAGCTGATTGGCTGGCTGTTTATCCCTCATCATTTTATCAAATTCTGAATCTTGATACATCTGGCCCAATGTTTCTTTGGAGTAAGAAATAACTAAAACGATCAAAATTCTAATTTATACAAATTTAAGAACTTTTCAGAGGGAAAATAAATTTGCAAGCGCGGAGCATTGAAAAAAAATAAATAAAGAATTGTCAGGAAAAGTCATTATTTAACAATATGTTTCCCAAAAATATATAAAGAAGAGATCAAAATTAACAGTAAACAGAAAAAAATGGATATTACAAACAACACAATTATTTGGCTCATTATCAATACTGAAATAAACAGAATTGTGGTGGTCTCACTCCTGTTTCACTGCTATCTCTCTATCAGCTATTCTCCCTCTTGTCAGCAATTGCTGCTTGTAAATTGGTGCTAAATTTATATACATGTATCTCCCTAAAAAATACTTTGTTCATAAAGTTAGAATTTAAGCATATTGCACTGTATGATGTATATTATTTTGCATTTCAATGTTTTTTTTCCTGTATAGATATGTTTTATGGGCCCTTACCCCTTGCCTGTTTCCTGTTTATATCCTGCTATCTAACCACCACCCCCTCGCTTGCACCTCTTGTAATCTGTCTGTCTCCCCTTCCTACTAGATTGTAAGCTCCTCCGAGTAGGGCCCTCTTCCCTCCTGTTGTCAAAGCCCACTTCTCTTCACATTTCACTCACAGCTCTCCTTTACTCCAACACTCAGTGACCATCTTCGTCTGCATACTCCTCTCCATCATTGGCCTCAAGCCTCTAGTTGTATGTTGATTGGGTCCTCACTACCTATATCCAAGCTGTAATGTGTATTGAACTGTGCGCTCTTTATTTGTACTGTATTTTTGTTATTTATTCAATGTTACGCCAAGTTTTGTTTCCCTGTATTGTTCCTTTGTATGGCGCTGCGAAACACTTGTGGCGCCTTATAAATAAAATTATAATAATAATAATAATAATACTCCGGTTCTTTCGCTCAGATACAAATTCGCAACCTTGCGAGTGAACCAGATTCCACCTTGTGATAGGTGGTACGGCGGCCCAGAATAAAGTCCATGGTCTTTTCAATCTAAAAGCGATTCTAAGTACATATACAGTATATGTGTTACTTTGAGTATGAGTAAGGGGTTAAGCAAAACTAAGTCACATGCTCACAAGGACTAAAACGCACCAGAAATACTATATCGCACTAATAGATAAGATTGAAGTACAAAGCCCTGTAAGTAAAACTATTGAGTTAACGAGTTGATAGTCTTAGGAAGTCTAAAGTTACTCTCTGATTTACCCAGAATACGCCTACAATTACAATGTAATCAGTCTCTTAAAATGTCTTGCATAAGTGTAGCCTTATAAAAACCAAGCCTATTTTACTCTTATACCTGAATACTTAGAGAAATGGAAGAAATAGACTTGTGCAGTGTTCAAGAAAAAAAAGCTTTACTCTTAAGCCAAACCCTCCTTCGTGATTGAGAGTCATATACTAATCTGTTATACAGCCAATATTTGGCCACACTGTCCATGAACAATTGTGGAATTATGTATATTTGCACCTGGGCTCTCCACCCACAAGTAACAGTTATGTTCTTTGCCATCCAGAGATAACCCTAGGTGAACCCTTAACTCTGGTCAACCAAGGAGAACCCATAACTGTTTTTCCCATCCTGAATATCACTGGAAAAAGAAATTGCAACAGGAACATTTGAATAAAATTTGTGATGCATTTCTTGTAGTTGAACATAAATTCTCCCAAATACTAAAAGATGAAGAATTGTGCTTTGGATATTGTACGCTGGTGGTTCCAAAACCTTCTTGAATAACGGTGCCCTAGAGTAACAGCTTTTTTTTCATGGCACTACTAGGATTATTTAATTGTTATTTATTAAGTTAATTATTTACATATTTGGTGAAAAAATATTAAATTAATTGAATTGTGCCTTACCTGTCACCCTTAGGGTCCCTTATGTGGTGCTATACAGTTGTGCTTCTAATTGTTTTATGATTAGCAACCTCTAGCACTGGTTTTGCCTATCACTTCTTCTATAAATAATTGTATCAAAACCCGGTACTTATGTATTATCTGGGCTCCCATGTTAAATGCACCCCATTTTTTCATACCCCTACTATCCAACTACGCATGGAGTTGATTTTATATAGTGTGGCGAGCGCAGCGAGCCACCGTGCCCAAAGCATGGCGAGCGGACGCGGTCTCATAAGAAAAACGGGAGCCCAGATATTACATAAGTACCCAAAACCCTTATATTTCTATTCACCTTGCCTTAATATCCAACCTGCAATTTCAGAATGGCGATGCTCAACATCCATTTACATCATGGGATTACTAACTTAGGTCAGTTAACATTTACACAAGCTGTGGACAAATTTCTAATATTACAGTCTTTCCCATTAGCGTTTCCCCAAGCTCACCATTATGTGGGTGGTCTCTCCAGGGTGCTATCCCCCAAGGACTGTACCAATCCATTGGACATGATACTGATACAGGAAAACACTCCCTTTAAGGTGATCTTGGTCCACTGTTTGTTTCCTCATGATGGTCTACATGCTGGGATGGCAGAATGGAGAGACCACCTTCCTTCATTAACTACAAAAACTGTTGAAGACTTGAATATTCCATTCAATTGATTCCAGCGGCCTCCTATATAGAATTGTTCTCAATGTGTTGCACAGGACTTACTTGTCCCCGCATCATCGATACTTAATGGGCTTACTTACTGACCTCTCGTGTCTTCGATATGGTTCCCAGGGGGCTGAGTTATATCATCGATTATGGAAATGCCCAGTGATAAGGGGCTTTTGGACTCATGCGTGGAGATATGTCACCCAACATTTGGTTTCCACCTTGTTACTAACCCCAGAATGGGCGATATTTGGCAAAATGCCTAAAGGTACTCCTGTAACACAAGGGGTCTGTAAACTATTGATTATTGTGTCTGTGATTACTATGAAATCTATTCTACAGTTTTGGCTGCACCCTATGGCACCCCCATTCCCTTTTTTTCCCTTTTTTTCTCACTAAATTACACCATATTTTCAAAATGGAGAGATATAGCCAATGAAAAATTCTTCAACACCTGGGAAAGTTATATTGAACCCAACCCCATGTCATAAAGGAACATTCAAGGAGATGTTTCTGGAATATACTTTGGTATGAGACTCGTTTGTGTATGCAAGACTCCAGATCTCTTTTGAAACTATTCAGCATTATTATTTAACCTTTTTAACTGGAATTGCCCATTATGGGACTACTGATTTGAACGTGGACCCAGACCTACCATGCCATGATATATTTACTTGTCTTTGTCTTGATTTTTGCGAACATAAAATGAGTAACAATTTTAACTATTTTACTACATTCAGTATAATGATGGCGGCATCCTGACTGTTGTCAGAAAACCAGCTCCGGATGTTCAAACATGATCAGAATGCTGATGCCGGAATACCAACAGCCGGCATCCCGATCAGTGAGTATGCAGCCCTGGGTAGCATGCAGTCAGGGATGGGGGGGGGGGGGTAGGTTTTGGCACTAGTGGATGGCTTATGGTTAGGCAGCAGGGAGGAGGGGTTAGGTTAAGCACCAAAAAGGGGCTGTTATGGTTAGGCTGTGGGCCGGGAGGGTTAGGTTTAGGTGGGGGGGGGGGGTTAGGCACTAGCAAGAAGGGTTAGGGTAGGGTTAGGTAAGTATACATACCTGACCCCTGTTGGGATTCCTTACTTAGAGATGCCAGATTCTGACCGCTAGTATCCTGGCAAACTTTTTGTCTGTGATGCCGGACTCCAGAAAAGTGTAGACCCCCCTGGACCGAGGGGCCAGTGTGTACCACACATATTGCACCCATTATAGAAACGCCAATGCTTACCATACTATCCCTTTAACCAAGGACACAGGTTCTGTGGCTGCCTGACTTCAAAGCTGAATTTCACCTGGTTGTAATCAGCCATGGAACCTATGTAAGTGATGTGTATCCCCGTATAAAAGGATAGCATGGTAAGACTAGCTATATATTTATTAAAATGATTGTACAGTATATAGTATATCAAGCAAATTACAAGCTAAAACCATTTTATGCATAAACCTCAGCCTCGATGAACAGTACTTTAACAACGATGTAAGCATGCTGTACTTTTATGTTGAGTCTTTACATGCAATAAATAACATATATAAAAGTATGAGCTTACTAGATGTGATTTTTAATGGGCTAAAACAGAATTTCTCAGTGTATTTTACTACAGAACTGTAGTCAAGATTTTGCATCTAGCTCTAATATATTCCAAGGGCACGGGAGATTGAATTACTATCCGGTACTAAGTACGGGCTAGATAGAGAAGCCAACAGTACAGTAACTCAAAATTTAAGTGAATCTGGCTATCTCCCTAAAAAACTACATAGTAAAACGATACAGCTTTCTTTCGTTTTTTCAGCTGGGTCTTTCGATATATGAACCATTTTTTTGTTTCTTATTTTTTTTTTCATAAATCTTTAAACCAGTTAAAAGAACGGCTTCCAAATCCGAACATGAAGCTGCTTTATTTTGTTTTTCTATTCTGTCATCTTGGCACTTTTGTTGCCAATCCTAACCTCCTGTTGGATCATTTTCTACCACCAATGCCAGCTACGAGAATAAAATAAGACACAGGTCCAACTTTGATTTCACTGGTGAAGAAGACTTCTTTTCAGTGAATGCAATTCTTAAGGGATTTTAACCAAACCTCGGAGGAAGAAAATTCAATGGAAACCTCTTATGTACTGTAATGTTATTAGGCAGCTTTAAGTTCAGGGCAGTGTATATTAGCTAAATTTGGAGATTTGCCTGTCCAGATGTTCTACTTAAGTATCTGGCTCCCTACATTCTTTTCTCACCACTTTCTTTGGGTTTGTTTAAAGCTCATTAAGAATTACTTTGCTGTCCATTCAAAGTAACTTGTAAAATACAGTTATTATCTAGCGATACCAATTAATTTAACAGGCACAGAACATCCACTATCATGATGATCACAGCAGTTAAAAGCCTCAGGAACAATACAAGAGCACTAGATGTTAGTCACACGATAGTCATATCGATTTCTTTGGCTTTGGAGCGGGGACTACTAAATTTTTCAGCACTTGGAAAGTTAACGGGCTCTCTTTCATTGAAACCCTTCATAATCTCAGGGAAATGTTTATATAATTACACTTTCTTTCCAGATTTATATAGTTAGATATACTGTTACACAGCTGCATGAGCTTTAATGCTAACCCTGATTTTTTGTCATGTCATTTAAGAGCTGATTACATGTCACTTTACACACAGAAAAAAACGATCCCTGAAATTTTAAATAATTAAAACTGAAAGTTTATTTTGCACTAAGACAATTAATCAGTGCTGCGACTGACACTGATAAACATAGGTAAATTCATTTATAGCAGGTCCTATTTTTTTCTATTAAATAAGAGAAAATTATTAGTTTTTGGAATTATTTTTTACACATTTGTGCAGCATTAATAATCTTCTTCTGCTTTAATTCATTTTCCAATTGGAAGATTCTGCAATGCTATAGGTATTGGGAAATTCTGGCTACCCTCCTAGGAAAACGCCAGTGCTCACTTGATTCGGCCTTTTCAAAGTTTTTTAGGCCATATTTCGATTCGGCCTATACCATTCAAGAGTTGATTTTCCGCTTAGGTGAAAAATTTGGCATAGTCGAAAAACACATGGATCTGCACATTTCTCGCAGAGCTATAGGTTTCGGCTAAATCGCTGCCATTTTTGCAGGTTTTTAGTCATTTTTCACTGATACTTTTTTACTTTATTTGTTGATCCAAAGGCATAAGGGAAACATTATTTTAAAAATGGGCGGAAACACCTGCAATTGAATAGTCATGGGTCAAACTAGTCCAGTTATTTTTGCTAGCTAAAGAAAAAGGGACCAATGGAATGCCCTTCTTGAATGCCCACCTACAGCTATTCCCAACACTCCATCAGCTTCAAAATGATGTTACTCATATACTGTTAGACAACACGTACCAGCAAGTCCTTAATTTTAATGGCTGCCAAGGCATGCTGAAACTTAGAATCCCACAAGTGCAAGCATGCCATGGCATTCAGGTCTTGCTGCACCTACAATCATAGGTGACACATGATTGGTGACACCAATCAGTCATGGTGTAAAGCTCCCTGCACTGCCCCTCCCCCCTGCCCAAACCCAAGGTGCACTGCTAGCCAGATGCAGAGGACATGGGTCAGTAATGATGTCACCCCAGGAAAGGGATCTAGCACACCCCTCCCAATGACACTGACCACATTCACTGATTTTTTGCTCCTACACTATTATTACCTCAATATCATTCATTTCCAGTCTATTCTGAACACCTCACACCTCACAATAAAGGTTGCACCGAGGTAGCTGGATAACTATGGTAAGCCACACAATTGGGCGGCAAAAACACATGGCTCATCTAGGAGTGGCACTGTAGCGGCAGACAGGATGACTGTTTGAAAAATGAAGCCCCAAAAAGCACATAATAGCAAAAAAAAGGTGCAAGATGGAATTGTCCTTGGGCTCTCCCACCCACCCCTATGTTGCGTAAATAGGACATGAACACTTTAACAAACCAATCATTTCAGCGACAGGGTCTGCCACATGACTGTGGCAGAAATGATTGGTTTGTTTGGGCCCCACAAGAAAAGAAGCAAGTCACCTCTCCCTGCACAAACTGGCTCTATAGAGGCAAGATGTCATCCTCATCCTTATCCAATTCATCTTGATGAACATCATCTTCTCCACATTTTGAGGAAGCAAACTTCTACACTGCTCATTGACCAGGTTCCCCACTGCACTAAAAACGCTTTCAGAGTACACACTGGAGGGTGGACAACTCAGGTAAAATAGAGCTGGTTTGACTTTGTACAGGGGCTTCTAAACTGCCTTTTTTGTCCTCTCAGTACAGGTAAGGACTGTCTGACATTTCTACTTGGATGCTGTCACCAAAGTAATCCTCCACCACAGTGATGGGAAGGTCCAGCATCGCAACCACAAACACCCTTTGACTCTCCTTGGGGATTTGTAATAAAATGTCTTTAGGAGGGTGTGGTTGTTTGCAGATTCTGCCGGCGGTGTGTGTTGTGCTCTGTCCTATGAACGTAATACACGTTTAGCATGGACATAGTAACTGATACCAGCTTCCTAACAAAGTCATTGGGAAGAATATCAAATTTACAACCACCAATGGATGCTTTCAGGGCGTGCCAATGAGTATTGATGCAAGCCGTACAATCACTTTAACAAAAGTTAAGGATTTAGCAACTGGGAAAGAAGTGCCTGGAACAAAAATCCTCTTTGGGCATACCATTCTGAAATTGGAATCAAGAAGAATCGTCTGGTCCTTCAAGTCAAGAGCCAGAAAATACAGCTAATGAAAGAGATAAAAACTTATCACAAGAGAGCGTTGAATATGCTGGGAAACCTGCCGGGGAAGTGAGAGAATACAATAGTGAAATTGATGGACACTCCTGCGCACACCTTCACCACACAACAAAACAATAAAATACACTAGACTTTCTAGGTATATAATAATGATACATCTTTTATTGTGAATAGAAAAGACAAATGATAATCAAATGTACTTTTACAAATAAATAAATGTAAAATTTGAGCAGAAAAGGGGGTGTGGCCTAATACCGGTATACTTTATACAATACAATTACAAACAGACATAAAAAAACATATAAGGGAAACCCTTAATTGTGTATGGATGGTTCAGTCTTATTCCGTAGAGGTTGTGAAGCCTTTATAAGCACAAAAGGGTGGATGGGGGAGGAGGATGTATACCACACTGTTGTCCGCAATCTGGTGTCCTTTAGAAGTGGGAAAAAAAGGGTACCGTGTATGTCTCTTTAAGAGATGGAGTGGTGTCTGCCGGCAGACTCGTCTTCCTCCCGCGGCTGCAGTAGAATAGGGCAGCATTCAAGAAGGTCTCTGGAGATCAGTGTGGTATACATCCACCTCGCATCCACCCTTTTGTGCTTATAAAGGCTTCACAACCTCTACCAATATACTCCCGGAATAATATTCAGAATATCTTCATCTGCATTACAGTGTGTCTGTGAATGTGACACAGGGCCTTATTTTGGTTCATTCTTTCTGACAAAATCCTTCTTAGATGGACAAAACCATGTGCACTGCAGGGGGGGCAGATGTAACATGTGCAGAGAGAATTAGATTTGGGTGAGTAATTTTGTTTCTGTGCAGGGAAAATACTGACTGCTTTATTTTTACACTGCAATATAGATCTCACTTTGAAGTAAAACCCCACCCAAATCTAATTCTCTCTGCACAAGTAACACCTGCCCCACCTGCAGTGCACATGGTTTTGCCCATCTAAGAAGGATTTTGTCAGAAAGAATGAACCAAAATAAGGCCCACAGTCATGTACATGTTATCTGTGCTTAAGGTACAGTGCTTCCATTAACACTGCAGAATGGCTTCCCGGAAACACCTGTAACACCCTATCTAAGTGTGATTCAGTAGCAGGACAGGTGTGAGAAGCAGCCGCCATTTAATCCTTGTCTGGCATTTGTGAATTCAGTATATGGTGAAATATTTAGATTAGCGCAGGGCTCCATTAAAATAAAATTGGCCTTGCCTTAGTTTCCAATCTGGGTCTGCTATTGTGATATGTCATCAGCAGCATCCTCCTCCTCATCAACTTCCTCCTCAGTGCCAGCTACATCAATTTCCTCCTCCTGGTGTACAACATCACCTTCATTAATAAAATCAGGAACTGGACTGTGGGTGATCCTTCAAGCATATGCAGAGGGTGTGCTGCAAATGGTGGAAGGAGCCACCTCTTCCCGTACAGTGATGGGAAGGTCAGGCTTTGCAACCACCAGCACCCTTGGACTCTCCTTGGGGATTTGTCATAATGTGTCTTTTAGAAAGCTGAGTTGTTTGCGCTGTCTTTTTGTTGACAGCTTAACTGTCTTTACATTTTTAGGGGGGGGGGGGGCGAGGAGGAGGGCTGTAATCGTCATGTGAAGCTGGACCACTAGTCAAGAACATAGGCCAGGCCCTTAGCCGTTCCTTGCCACTCTGTGTGGTAAATGGCATGTTGGCAAGCTTACGTTTCTCCTCCAAGGATTTACATTTATTTTTTTTCTTTTGCACAGCTGCGCAGTATGTTGGTATTTGGGCTACAAAAGTTAACAATGATACAGGTTAATGGATGCTCTCTGTAGTTAGGGTGTATTGTGCACAAGTTGAGCATATTGTTTACAGCATGATATGAATGAATGTCCGAATTCGGTCTGGGAACTGATGGTGCGGGTCTGCACTTGCGTATTGGCGATTGTACGCATGTGCAGGCCCGCTGTGCCAGTATCACACTGGCCAAGGGCTGTCGCATGGGAATGCCCAGAGTTTCCTGGGTGTGCCCACAAATACAGTGAGAGCGCCCAGAAAGAAGCTGAGCGTCCCCATGCGAACAAAGGCGGGTCGAAGCCTGCATGGGCTGGGTGGGTGATGTCACATGATGTAAGCACCCGCCCCTAATTCGGACATCTCCGAGACAAATAAATGTCAGCCTACACTGAAATTTTATTTGCGACCTTAGAAAGAATAATTTGATTGACGGCGACCATCAAATGATTTTTCACCCATACGCCTGCATGCGAATGGATGTGTAAGCATACACATCCTTTCGTATGCCAGCGCGGGCATTCGGTCAGCAAGGGGGGGGGGGGGCATTTGCTCTGCCAGTGGGCGGTGTTTACTAGCTCACTATGGAAGCGAAAGAGCACTGCTTAGTGAGTGGTTCTGAATCAGGCCCATAGTACTGTGTACAAGGTCCCTCCCACTTTGCTGGGAGTTTATGCATTTTGTAACTGCAGTACATCACCCTATGAACTATGGGAAATTTGTTATTAGTATGCTCCCAGTCACATTTCTTTTTGCCCTTCTGAAACCTAGATAAAAATTGGCATTAAAGCTAAAACAACATTACAAAGGAGGCAATAATGTATAGAATTCAATTGTTTTAATTATTTTTGTAAAGAGAAAACAGCTAGAAGAATATGTAAGTGACAATATAAAGCAGGGAGTTATGAATAGGGATTTTTCTTTGATAGCTTACTTGCTTTATTTGGACCTGATTGGCTGTTTGGATCAAGGAGGGTACTGTGTCCCCAGTTTACTATACCTGATGTTGCCAAGCACTGGGGGTATTCATTATGGGGTATTCAATGGTTCCCATTATTTCAGATAGGTGGAAATAATCTTTGACTACTGAATTCTAGCCGTTTTTTGCACCGAGAACGGCCAAGGTTTGCCGCTCCAGTTAGGACACTTTGAAAAGATAAGTCTGCATTTGCCAGTAAATTTGCAAATTAGTGCCCATTTCCATGTAAAAAGATGCACAATCAAGGGGAAAAAATGAAAAATTGAATAGTCTGAATGTGCTGTTTCCCGTTATTTTTGCGAATTGGAAATAACAAGAAACATTGAATTCCTCCCTCAGTTTGTAACATACCAACATGCTTTTCAGGGGAGAGCACTGTGTGTGCATTTGTGAATAGTGCCTTACTAGGCTTCAAAAAGTGGAGAGTGATAAACAGCCAGCCAATCAGCTCCCACCTGTCATTTATCAAACACAACCTGTTACGTGGCATGTATTGGCTGATTGGCTGGCTGTTTATCACTCTCCATTTTATCACTTTTTGAAGCTTGATACATCTGGCCCTATGCATGTAGAAAATGTAAGCACATTATTTATGAATTTGTATACCATGACAATATCCTCTGTTCCCCCCTACTCCACCCTAAGGGAGTGTAATTTGGTTATTGAGGAGAAGCAGTGGATCACAACGTGAGAGGCTGTTGGTGACAGCAGGAGAGACAGGTGGTGAATGGGAGGTCCGTCTGTTACAGGTAAAGGTGGCTGGGAGAAGCAGTTGGTGGCAGTGAAAGGTAGAAAGTGAGAAGCAGTGGGTGACTCAATAGATAGTGGGTAATGGGGAAAGGCATATGGTGACAGGGTAACGCTGAGGGAGGCAGGGAAAGGCAAAAGGTGACGTAGTGGCAATGGGGTATAGCAGAAGGCAGAGCGAATATGACTATGAGCAGATAGCTGCTGCCTAGTCTTAAAGAAAACCCGCCTGGTGTAAACTTGCGAGTGAAGTGTTTTTTGCAGTCTGTGCAAATGGGGAGCTGGATGACAGCCCAACACTCAGGATTCTGGCGGTCAGTATACGGACTCCCCACTGTTTAAATGCTCAACATTCGGGGTCCTAACTGACAGTGGCTGACAGAGGCTATTCTCCGTTGTGGGGCTTCTTTGCGGTTGCCCCCCTGTTGGAGTACCGGCTGTTGGGTTTCCGATGTCAGTATACTGACCATCAGATTCTCGACTTTCAGGCAGTCGTACCACACCTGTGCAATTGTGAGTAGCCCTGACCCTTCCATTAATCTGTGACTCAGGCAGCCGGTTACCACCGCCAAGCGCTGGCTTCCTGTCAGTCAAACTCCATCCGCTTCGCGTTTACGATCCATACACATATTCATTCGCTACTTACCCTCGTACATGCGTGATGCATCCTGTACGCATGCGCAGTCATTAAATAGGCGCTCTACTTACGAATTATCTGATTAGCAATCAACCCTGACTCCATCCCGTAATTCTCTGTGTAATAAAGTTTAAACAGGTTGAGCCCTATTTGTCTATTGTTTAACTTATGATTTTGGCTATGTAGAACTTTCTGGGAAAAAATCAGTTTTCCTAATATTTAGTCATAGTTAGGAAACGTTAAGATAAACAGTCAGTTGGCGCTGTGTGTAAATGAGTGATAGTCCTTTGTGGATTGATAAATGGTGATGATTTCTTATGTTTATGTCCTTTTTATGATATGGTGCCATATCTTAACAAAAGGCATGTTTGTCCCATGCAGAACAACTTATCAACCCTTATGGCACAATCTTGAATAAACAGCACTTTGCATGAGTTAAATATAATCACAGTGCTAAACACTTCTTTGTAGTACAATCACAGCCTTCCAGAGGACACCATTGTGCTTCAATGGTGATGGACTGCTAGTTTAGCTGTGCCAAGGTTCAAATTGTTTTTACAATATTATTCATTCAAATACATTGAAATTAGATTCAAGAATTTAACAACATTTTTTTAATGGTATACAGGCTAGCTGAAAGTATCATACATACTGTATCAGAGTTTATCAACCCTCTCCTTAAATGACCCTAACAGGACATGTTTAATTTCAGCTTGACTCCAGTTTGAGCAATGTGCCTATAAGTAGGTTCAAAGAACAATATATATTTTGCTGACTCCATCCGGAGACCTTGGCCTGGGGACATCTTCCCTAGGTCAAACTGTCTGATTAAAATCTGTAAAAATTATAATATAATAAAAATCATAGAGCAACATAGGCCACCACATCATCTTCCAATAGTACCAGGGAACTGGTTTCCATTACACCAGAGAGTTCACCAGTTTTGGTCAGTTCAGTGATGGCGACAATGGAACTGAAATACGATGGCTCTTCCAACAGCCTTGTGCTGTGGAGACCACAGTAATGAAGATTGAAGTTCCATACACAATAGGTGATTTTGAGCTCAAAATAGCTCACTTTTCCTGTTTTGACCTATTAATGTGTATGGCCGATTAATAAGTGATGAGCACTGATGCGCGCTCCCACATCATCACCGGCAACCGCCATCCGTCGCCCGGTATTATAGGATGAGTGAAACAATTTCCATAGTCTCCTACTCTGGAAAGTGGTTCACCTCCCGTGATAATCGCTGGGCCGGGTGAACATCCACATGCACTGCAGTTGGGGCTGATGTAACATGTGCAGAGAGAGTTACATTTGGGTGTTTTATTGTTTCTGTGCAGGGTAAATACTGGCTGCTTTATTTTTACACTGCAATATAGTTATTAGTTTGAAGTACACCCCCCACCCAATTCTAACTCTCTCTGTACAAGTAACATCAGCCCCACCTGCAGTGCATATGGTTTTGTCCATTAGAGAGTGATTGTGCCTTTCCGAGTGAATCAGAATAACCCTCAGTGTGTATGCACTGAGCGATTTAACAGCCAGCAATTTTCATAACATTGTTCATGGACAAAAATGCACGATTTGTACACCCCTTAAGACTCCAAGATTGGCAACTTTGTCACCCAGGGTTATAGTAAAACAGGCACCTAAATCCTATACTAAAAGTATAAAAATGAATGAATAAATATACAATTGTCCATTAAAATTTAAAAGGAAATATACTTTCTAAAATGTTTCTTTCACTAAATCTGAGTATATACCTGTATTTTAGAAAACTATTTTGTGATCAGTATTAGACATTTTTATCTTATCATACAGTATAGTAGATTGCAGTGGCGTAAGTTCTTCCCAGTTGCCCGGAGGCAAAATAAATATTTATGCCCCCCACAAAGAGCATTATATAAATATATGTATGTATGTGTGTATGTTCTGTATATTGTTTAAAATAAAGAGAGCGTGACGTCTATGGAGGGAGAGTCAGCCACAAAAGTGATATCTACGGCTTTAAATTAACTGATTTAAACTGGCAGGGGAGGAGATGTGCCCCCTTGGGAGCAGGAGCCCGGCGGCAGATGACTCCATTGCCTCCCAAAGTTCTGCCTCTGGTAGATTGGATACTTTACAGATTTGCAGGAGGAATGTATATTATTATTATTATTATTATTATTATTATTATTATTTATATATTACATTAAATAAAATAGTTTACATTTATTAATAAATAATAATAATAATTAAATTCCCAAGTTATAATACAAGAAAAAAATAACAATATGGGGTTGATACAAAGTTTGAGCATATTAAAAAAGCTACAATTTGACCCTATCAGGCTTTGAAGTCCGCAGAACTGCAGCTTAGGAACTTTTCTCGTCTCAATGCTGCATATACATTTTATCTTCATGCACTGAATTGTCAATATTGATAATATTTCTTGGTTTTATTCTGTGCACAGCATGCAGGGCAAGACTTTACTAACATAGCCCTGCAGCCTGGGACTACTGGTGCAGCCCATTGGATTCATTCACAGCTGTAGCACTCAACTGCCATTCCCTCTCAATTCTGTTGGTACAGGGTCCCCAGTGGTCGTCATACAGCCCTGCGGCCCCAAGTCCTGGCTGCAGTTGCATCTTGTACACAGTTAACATGCTGCATCAATACTGCCACTTGAAATGGTCTAGGAATGCGGCACATTAAATCTCTTTCAGAAATATATATTTTTGTAGAGATAACGCCTTATGTTAGACAGACATTTGATATTGATGCCTATTGCTGATAGGTGCTTATAAAAATGGTGCCGAGGCCACTTCAGTGCCACGGGCGGCCTTCTTGACCATGGTGTGTTGGGGGGGATGGACTGCAACAAGACTTGGACCCGGCAATGTTTGCATGCTGTGCATCTATTTTATTTGAAACAAATGCATTTGCTGTTATGCACTTTAAAGTCTCTTTTATGCCAGTCCTGTGCAGCATTATTGACAGTTGAGCCTACAACAGTCATATATACTGTATAGTGACAGATGCTCGATTAGTTTAGTAATACTGATTAAGGAAAAAATACATTGTTTCCCCCAGCACAGTGACTCATATCAGTAACCGGATTTTAAATTCTACATGATAATAGAATTCAGAGATATGAATAAGGGCGAGATGTACTAAGCTTGAAAAGTGATAAAAAGGAGAGTGATAAACCACCAACCAATCAGTTCCTACCTGTCATTTTTCAAACACAGCTTGTGACATGGCAGGTAAGAGCCGATTGGCTGTTGGGTTATCACTCTCCTTTTTATCACTTTTCAAGCTTAGTACATCTGGCCCTAAGCCCCCAAGCTGTTGTCAAGGCTTCAATACACAAAGAACCTTGATGACGGTTGGGGGCTTATTCCTATATTTACACAAATAAATGTAACCCAAATCTCTGAATTCTATTATCCTGTAGTATTTAAATCTGGTTACTGATATCCCTCAGTGTGCTGGGGGAAATAATGTATTTTTTCCTAGTTGAGCTTATAAGTCTTCATGAAAAGGCACAAGCAAAGAGGCAAATTATTCCGAAGTGGGACTCTATAGTGAATTTGATATAACTGTATGCATTCTGAGTATGATGTATGTATTACGGTTCTTGATTTACTGTTGATCGCAAAGAAGTGATCACAAAATATCAACAGAAGTACATTAACACAAAAATCCTATGATTTACAAAGTAAATATTGCATACAATAGCATCCACAGCACTGACATAACAGTCATCATCATCAACAACAACTTGTACCATGCACATTGGATGCTTAAATATATGCTCACTACAAGTCTATATTAAAAGATATACTATAAAATACATGGATGCATTTCTAATAGTGAAATCTTGATGAATCGTTTGGCAAGCAAACTTTTTTAATGGACAAAACCATGTGCACTGCAGGTGGGGCAGATGTAATTTGTGCAGAGAGAGTTAGCTTTGGGTGAGTTATTTTGTTTCTGTGCAGAGTAAATACTGTGTGCTTTATTGTTACAAAGAAATTTAGATTTCAGTTTAATTGTAACTCTCTCTGCACATGTTACATATGCCCCACCTGCAGCAGTGCACATGGTTTTGTCCATTAGAGAAGTAGTTTTTTTTGCAAACCAACCTGAATTAGGCCCAAACAGCGGTTTGTTACAAATCACTAGGAATTTATGTAGTTAAAAAACTGTCACAAGTCTCTTACGATTTTACAGACTACAGGTTGGATAAAAAACATTGATGTGTGTTTAAAAACTGGGAAGTTTCTGGTAGGTTTAAATCACATAATAAAGCACATTTTAAAACAACCCCCTTTATTCACAAAACTAAATAAAAGATGTTTGGCAAATGACGTGTTCTATTTTACTTTGCCATTCTTTGGAATGCCATTCTGCACTGTTAGTAACTCACATTTGCTGAATTAGGAGTCTATAAATAGAGCTGATATGACAATGGTAAACTCATTTTGCTGTGTGGTGCGGTTGCGTGAGGTCTGGGTACAGTAAAAGCCAATTTCCTTCAGCAAAGCATGCACAATTGTGCTGCCAAATGCACAATGAGGTGTGTACTTTGCAGAGCAGTTTTGAATGTTTCTCTTACAGTATCACTATCTAGTCATAAAGGCAGACTCCAAAAAACAACCCTCACATATTGTTATTGAACTGTCTTCACAGGTATGAGACCTATTTTTCTTATACAAAAAAAAAAATGGTATTCAGCTTTCAAAACTATGTAACATTCTGTTTGAGATTAGCTCGTCCACACTGATAGATTTTAAATAATGCAAATAAAATACACAATACTGTAAAAGAGAACTGTCAGTATGATGTGATTTTTGATTATTATACAGTAAAAGTACCTGCCCCACAAATCATTTTTTTGTAAAGCGGTAAAATTAGGTTAATTCAATCCTGAAAATTAAGCAATCATTTTCAAATACTGTCATATGGCACTGTGCAGCTTGGCGGGTATGTGTTCCCTGTGTGAAAAATATACTGTCCCTGCTTAACTGTTACCTGCCTGGCTGCTGCAATGACCAGTGGCGCCGCCGATGGCTGCCTAGGTGCTGTGCAGCTCGGCGGGTATGTGTTCCCTGTGTCATAACTGTGCTGTCTCTGCATAACTGTTACTTTCCTGGTTGTAGCAGCAACCAGTGGCACCACTGATGGCTGCCTAGTCGCTGGGCTGCTTGGCGGGTACATGTTCCCTGTGTGATAACTGTACTGTCTCTGCTTATATTGTTACCTGCCTGGCTGCTACAATGACCAGTGGCACCACTGATGGCTGCCTAGGCGCTTTGCTGACCAGCAAATATATGTTCCCTGCATCTATAATCCCCAGGGTACATCTAGCGTATACCTGTATGTGTTATGTATATCTGTACTGTCATTATGTAATTGTCACCTAACCGGCTGTTGCACAGCAACCCAAATCTTATTCCTAGTATACGCAAGTATACCTGGACAATAAAGCTGATTCTGATATTGGTCCCAATGTACTAAGCTTCAAAGGAGGGTATTCAATCTCGGGCAAATATTTTTCTTTGTACTTTTTTTTTGGGGGGGGGGGGGGGGGGATTGGCATGGTTGAAAACATCTGCAAATTTGGAAAAACCATGTGAATTCACGTCGATTTCACAGATTTACATGTTTTTTGACGATGCTGGATTTTTTACCCAGGCGAAAAATCAGCAAAGGGATAGAATAGTGTAAGTCAAATTAGCCCTAAAAACTGACGAAAAATGCAGGTTTTTCACCTGGCAAAAAATTCTGACAGAATTGAATACCCCAAAAATAGATAAAGTGAAGAGTGAAACTTGATAAAGTAAAGAACCAATAAGCTCCTAACTGTCATGCTACAGGCTGTGTTTGAAAAATGACGGGAGCTGATTTGCTGGTAGCTTATCACTCTGTCATTGGGCAGTATTCAATGACAATACTCGGCATGTGCAGCGAATGCTGTTTAGGATTCGCTGCACAGTCGCCGTGTTCCGCTGTCACCGTATTCAATGCCGCAGGGGCTCGCTGCCCCTGACAGCAATTCTTAACCCCTGCGGTGGAAGCCGCAGGGAGCTGGGGGAGAGCGGCAGGCAGGGAGATGGAAGCCTCCCTGCCTGTGCCGGACACTGTGGGGCAGAAGCAGGGCTTCCAGGGACATAGGCAGCAGAAGCTGCCCCCAGGAGAGCTAGCAGGGGATGCGGGTAGGGAGCCGCTTGCACTGTCCCGATCATGCATATGTAATGATCGGGAGCAGGGAATATATGAATATCTAATGAGCGGCTCTTGGCCCCATGCTGGCTGTTATGTCAAGTAGAAATTATTTCGAGTAACCACCTTTGCGCTCTCTGCAGCCTAAGTAAAGTTGATCCTTATGGTTCACCTACCATACAAAACACTATACACATACAAGAAAAAATACCAACTTTTCCCTGGGCGCAGACTGATTTTCTCACACTTTTCCTTCTCCCCTCCTCTCTCTCAGGTAGGTACCCAAAATAGAGAAACAAATATGGGGGGGACACAATAGTGTGATATTGTTTTGACAAAAAGTTACAAAGAAATAACAATTTTCCTTGGTTCTTTATAACTCGTACCCTTAGACGTGGTCTACTATATATAGTAGACTTCAATCACTTTTTAGGGGGGCGGTAACATCACCAATCCAGCAACCAAATTCCTCCGGCGTATATGCAAGAGTAGAGAAGCTTATATAGTGAAGCACCGCTTTTTTATTTTCACAGTAAACATTAAAACATTAGAGGGTATAGCAATGGACTCTCACCGGATCAATATGTCCACAAAGAAATTGTAGACAAATAGGCAAAGATGTTAAAATCCCAGGCGTCCCCGGAGCCTCTTGGTCCAGAAAAATAGAGTCCACTGTCAGATCCCTCCTCTCCACGGCCAACGCGTTTCAAAACCTGCTGGTTTCTTCCTCAAGGCATGTGGAGATAATGGACTAAACCTTTATTTATACCCCAATTGGGGAAAGCCTATTTCCAGACATGGAGTTATCCTAACATCTAGAGTTCCCTATCTAACATGAACAGACACATAAGTCCAAGCCAGTTTTTCTTCTCATCTTTGTTTTCTGCTTGTGGGAGCAGATGAAGTTAATGCCGGCGTCTTTCTCCGATATTACTTAGTGATTGCGTTCCACGTCGATCACTTCGTTTCCTCCTTATGCGTTCCATACGCGTAAACGTGCGCCGGACTTCCTGGATCCGTCTTATAGTACTGCACGGATCTTTTCTTTGTGTTTGACAATATTTGTATTCATGTAAACATCCTCCGGTCACCATTTTGCCAGCGTATTTTATACAGGGAGACAAAGATACAAATTTTTAAGCATATTACAATAACGTTTAAAAATACCATTATACAATTCATAAAATGCCATAGAAACATATATTTAAAAAATGGATTGTTCTAAAATAATTAATCTTAAAATACCTTTAAAAATCACCATTCTTAAGATTATTGTGTAAGTGAAAATATTGGTCCCTGCAGGTCTACATGAACCATTTGAGTTCAAAATCTTTGTTTAGACCGCCAGGGATCAATGTCTGATGCTCAAAAATCAAAGTCATTTCCTGCTTTGCTAAGATAGTGGCAATGTCGCCCCCTCTGCTATTGCCACTAATCTTTCTGTGTACATAATTTTTTTTGATAAAAGACAGATTACATAGGTGTTCATTTTTAAAATGTAGGGACAAAGCATGAACTTCCAGGCCTTTTCGAATGTTCCTTACATGTTCACTCATTCGGACTTTAAAAGGCCTTCTTGTCCTACCAATATAAAACTTATTGCAGCTGCATTCTATGGCATAAATAACATTAAAAGAATGACACGTCAGGAAGTCTTTAATTTTGAATATTTTGCCATTAATGTCCACTTCTACTGCTTTTTGGCCAAAATTATTTTTAACAGTTTTACACCCAATACATGAGGCACATCTATAGAATCCTGTAGATGATATGGTGGATTTTTTGGGGGATGTAGGGCATAGGCTTTTTACCAGTTTTGCTTTTAAGTTTGGAGCCCTTCTGAAAATGCAAACTGGCTTCGATGGAATTTGGACCCCTATAATAGGGTCTTTTCTAAGGAGCCCCCAATGTTTTTGAATAATTTTTCTCACATCATTGTGCTGTGAAGAAAAATTAGTGATAAAAGACCACTTAAACTTTTCGTTATCATTTTTATTTTTTTCCTTTGGGGTGAATAGAGTCTCTCTATCGAGACATTGTATTTGGGTCAATGATTCCTCCACCTTTTTCTCATCGTAACCACTTTGTATGAAGCGGCCCTTCATTTCTGCCGCTTGTTGATTGAATATCTCCTGGTCTGTGCAATTTCTTTTGAGTCGTCTAAATTGACCCATCGGGATTGTATCGAGCCACCTGTCTTGGTGGCAACTATTTCGATTTATATACGCTTGTGAATCGGTGGGCTTTATATAAATTTTTGTTTTTAGCACCTCACCTTCCACATAAATGATGATATCCAAAAAACTAACCTGGTTTTGGCTGACATTAAATGTAAGCTTAATACCCTTGTCGTTGTTGTTCAAGTATTCACAGAAAATGTCCAGGCTCTCTCTATCACCCCTCCAGATGAAGAGAATATCATCTATGTACCTCCGCCATGACACCAGGTTTGCCCCATATGGGTGGTGGGACCAGATGGTATCGGTCTCCCACTCACCCATAAAGATGTTGGCATAACTTGGGGCAAACCTGGTGCCCATGGCGGTTCCTCTTTTCTGTACATAGTATTCTTCTTTGAAAACGAAGTAGTTATTGTATAGAATCAATTCGATCCCTTCTAACAAAAGGTGTTGAAGTTTTACACCCAAATCCGAATTCAATAGTGTCCTTTTGACTGCTGCTATACCTTGTAGATGACTAATAATGGTATAGAGCGATGTAACATCGGCTGTTATAAGGAAAAGATCTTTCTCCCATTTTATAGTTTTAATAAATTGCAAGACTTCCGATGTATCCTTTAAATGTGAAGGATTCTTCACAACGAGAGGTTGAAGATGTACATCTATAAATAGAGATAAATTTGAGGTGACCGAATCGACCCCGGAAATAATTGGTCTTCCGGGGGGATTTATTGGGTCCTTGTGTACTTTGGGTAACACGTAAATTGTAGGGACCATTGGGCAATCGATGTTTAGAAATTTACTTTCCTCTTCAGTTATCACTCCTAGTTTGTTGAACTTATTAATTAGTTCTTTAACAAGGGCAATAATTTTTTGAGTGGGGTCTCCTCTCATTTTTTTGTATGTTACAATGTCGGAAAGCTGTTTATAAATTTCCTCTTCATAATCTTTTTTGTTAAGGAGGACTATACCCCCACCCTTATCTGTGGGTTTTATAATTAGGGTTTTGTCTTCCCTTAGTGTTTTAAGGCCCTTTCTTTCCTTAAATGTGAGATTTTGTTCTACCTTTTTTGTATTTAATTTTTTTATGTCATCCATCACTAGGGTGTTGAATGTATCCAAAAAACAACCTTTTAAATATGGTTGCCCAGTTTCCTTCTCATGAAAATATTTTTTTAAGGTTAGTTTTCTGAGGAATTTTTGGAGGTCTATAAATACATCGAACTGATTTATTGGGGTTGAGGGACAGAATTTTAACCCTTTCTCCAAGAGTGACCTTTCTTCTTGTAGAAGTAAATGGTCGCTTAGGTTGAAGATTTTGATGGTACCTTGTTGTTCTTGAGTGGAACCTGGATTCATTTGTATGTCCCCTGTTCCTCTACCGTTCCTTTTTCTAATTTTTTTCTTCTTTTTTTTTAATCTGTTTTTTCCCTCCTCTAGTTCCCCTGGTGGTTTTGCTCTTGCCTATCTTTCGATATTGTTGTGGGGTCATCTCTCTAAAAAAGAACGATTAGATCCTCTTTTTGGTGAATAATTTTCCTCCAAATTGAGGAATCTATTACATAGTGGTACTTCAAAATTCCTAAATCTATTTGGTTCCTGATCTTCCCTTTGTTGTATTTTTGTTCTATTTCTCCACTCTCCTTCTGGTTTTGTTTCTCTTGTTGCCCGATATCTGAAATTATCATTATACTCTCTATTTTGGGTATAATTTCTATTATCTCTGTAATTGATTTCTCTGTTGGCATTATATTCTCGTCTGTCCTCATAGTTTATTTGTTTAATCCTTGGATTGGGGAAGGGTTTTCTATATTTATTTTTAACCACCGGTGTTTTTGGTGTTTTAGGCCCTTCTACTAGTTTATCTAATTCCGTATGTGTGTCCTTTGGTTCCCCTAAATCCCTTTGTAGTTTTTTGAGTTTTCTGTTGATCAGGGTATTTTCAGTTTTCTCTATTCTTTCACATATTTCAATTTCCCTTTCCTTGTATTCTTTTTGTTCTTTGAAATAAATAATAATAATAATAATAATAATTTAAATTAAGTATATATTCATATGCTGTAAGCACATGAATAAAAATAGCATGCCCCTTTACATAATAAAATTCCTGATTTTTTTACACCAAATTTAAAAAAACTTTTTAAAAGTTAAAAACTTCAAAAGTTCACATTCCAGTTCACCATAAAAAGATGGCGATTGCTACATGGTGACACACAGCGAAAATCACTTAGAAAGCAATTCGCCATCTGATCATTGAATACACTCACGGCGAATCACATTGAAAAACCCATTGAAAAACCACAGCAAATTGTGGTGACTATCAGACGGTGAATTGTCCATCATTCACTGTTCGCCGTCGGCGAATATTGCACGTTGAATAGGGTGATTCACTTTTTCAGTAAAAAGATTCCCCTTAGAGCATGAAAATAGCACACATTCGCCATAGAACATGGCGAATCAGCCTAATTGAATACTGCCCATTTAATTAAGATTAGCATACAAAAAAACGCATTTTGAGACCAGACCATAAAAGGAAAGTTCTGTCGAAAAAATTTAAAAATAACCACCCTGGTCCCCTGTAATTTGGTAGTAACTCATCCCCACCAGCGGCTGTCTTCCCATGGTCCACGAAAGTTCACAGACTGATGTTATAATATTACCATATATACTGTAGGTGAAGGACGGCAAAGTAGCTAGTTGGGCAATCATGACAACAAATCCTCCAAAACAGTTATATTGAGTATCTACTGACCAGCAAGATCCCCACACATAGAACCCATTGGTTCCGCTAGTTGGGGGCAATGCTTTTTTCCAAAAATATATGCTTAATCCAATTTCGAAATGTAAGCAATAAACCTGTCATAAAAGAAATCTTATGCAAGCTCAATAGCCATATTATATGAGTTCTAGTTTTTACAAGCCATCACTTCTAACGTACAGATTTAGTTCACCATTGCCAAGTTGTCCTTGTACGCCCTTACTCATACATTATATTCCAATGGGACCTCCATTTAGCTGGTAATGAATTATGAGGCGATGTACAGTATAACATTAAAAGATAAACATAAGTGTAATCTGTATATGTTATAATGCATCATTTTCTCTCCAGGAATATTATTTCAGTGTTGAGATTTTGTATCTTTGAAAAATGATTAATATTGCAGAGTTTGCCATCAATGAGGACAGCACTAGAGGCCCTGAGCACAATTTAGTCAAGTGGCTACTGTATGGCATTAAAGAATGAGTGTAGCTTTACTATACTATGGGGCCAATCCAATTCCCTGCGAAGGGTACAAAGTGCAATAGCCACAGTTTGTAAATGCTGGAAACAGCACCCAAACACCATCCACTTTCAGTGCTGATTTGCATGTGCTTCAAACAAAAAAAATCATGAATCAGCTGGTACACAGAAATAGGATTAACCCATATATTTCTGAAATATTATAACATTTTATTACACAGAAAGAGACATCCTCATCTAACCCTTTATTAGGATTAAGTGAGCCAGAGCTGTCAGACTTAGGGCCTTATTTTGGTTCATTCTTTCTGACAAAATCCTTCTTAGATGGGCAAAACCATGTGCACTGCAGGTGAGGCAGATGTTACTTGTGCAGAGAGAATTAGATTTGGGTGGGGTTTTACTTCAAAGTGAGATCTATATTGCAGTGTAAAAATAAAGCAGTCAGTATTTTCCCTGCACAGAAACAAAATTACTCACCCAAATCTAATTCTATCTGCACATGTTACATCTGCCCCCCCTGCAGTGCACATGGTTTTGTCCATCTAAGAAGGATTTTGTCAGAAAGAATGAACCAAAATAAGGCCCTTAATCCTATACTAATCCCTTACTGTATTGTTCTATGTATTGTATTGAAACTGAGAACAATAGGCCTTGGTGAGCCATGGTTATCCAGAAAAGGCTAGAAGAAGAAGGCTCCATCTGTACTTTAAATACAATTTAAGGCAATGGAAAGCGATACCTTATTCTAGAATATACAAATAAATTAATGGCTTCCAATGTATAGGTCAACAGTGACTACGTCAACAGTTAATAGGTTCTTTCTATGTAGTCAACATGAACTAAGTTTACAAGTACACAAGGTTGACCAGTAGAAGGTAGACAGTGCTTAAAGTCAACAGGTATAAAAGGTCGACAAGTTCAAAAGGTCAATATTTGTCGACACACAAGATTTTTTGGGGGGGGGTTCATGTTTTTTCAACTGTTGATTAATTCTATATCCACATGGACTTCGATTGGGAATAGTAACCTTCGAGGGTACACTTTTCACTGATTGGGCTTGGGCATGGTTAAAAATACAAATTTGTCGACCTTTTTTGTGTTGACCATTGTCATGTCAAAATTTTAACCCTTTCAGGCTCTTGTACCTGTTAACTCAATGCCTACCTTGATCTTTTCACTCTGTTGACCTAATGCATGTCGACCCTATGGGATTGACCTTTTGGCTATCTATGTGTAGATGTTCTATAATACACCCTATACCCACAGTAGAGAGCTAGTACATGGACACTCCTTAGTTGTGCCAGTTGTGGGCAGAATGTTTTTCCCTTAAACAATATCTTAATATTGTTTTTTTTACAACACATGAGGCATCTCTGGAGGAGGTATAAGAATAAAAACTTGCAGAATCTGATGTTATAGTTATTTCAACTTTCAGTGATGACAACTATAATAACTCTTAAGAAGGCACACGAAAACATTTTATAGTACAAATCATTGTGAGTGGATGCATCACCATGATGTACACACCAGAGAAAGAGCCATTCCAGATTGTTCATGGCTGTGGGCAGCAAAATACACTGGGAACTTTGCACATATCCCAGAGGACATGGGACACCACCCAAATTAACATGACTGCACCCTTTCTGCTAAATGTATCACAACTGGGTCTTTGTTGATAGGTGTACAATGTGTTTCCTATAACTTTCTGCTTATTATTATTTATTTTATTATTATTATTTGATTTCTTATATAGCGCAGCATATTCAGTGACAACAGTGATTAAACAAACTGGGAAGATACAGGGGGGCCCTGCTCGCAAGCTTACAATCTATAGGGATAATAGGAGGGATACATACGGATAAAATTCCATAGTATGACAGTCCCATCAGATTACTAGATGGTCCTGATGGGATGCAATTAGATATGAATGCTACAGGAAGTTGTGTGGGGGTCCTGAATATGATAAGCTAGCCTGAAGAGGTCCCATGGTGGTCCCAGTGGTATGTAGGTAAAAATGTATTGTTGAACCAAGTATAATTATGGTGAAGTATGAAGTCTATGGAGTCTACGATGAATTGTATCTGTTCCTGTTTTAATTGTTGTGCTTGTTCTAGAAAATATCTGGTGCTGTTGAGTCCTTGGTTGTGGTCAATTACTGTGTACAATGATGTAACATCACTGGTGGCTATCCAGTAGTTATCATGCCAATCTATGGTGCGTGTGGTGTTAATGATGTCGGTAGTGTCCCTAATGTAGGATGGTAATTTCTTGACGAGTCTTGTAAAAAGGTGCCTGCATATTGTGAGAGATTTGAAGAGAGGGACCTCGCACATCACTGGACCATCAGGTTTGTGTTGAATGTACCACTGGAGTTGAGTGGGACGCCAGCCCCCAGTGCCATCCGCATACCGTTAGTCACCTATTGGACAGTGGTTTCTTTCTCATCCCCTCACAACCACAAAGACTGCCTTTTGGCGGCCTGCCTGAATTGTTCGATCTAACACAGGATACAGTGACATTAATTACCCCAGTTCCCCCTTTACCCCCATTTTTTTCACCCTTTGCCGGCAGCGGACACCACTCCAAGTGAGTGGAAGCTGCAAAGTCAATTTTACCCCTGACTCCTCAGCAGGGCAGATTTCCTATTCATACTTGTGTATTATCCACTTAATAAAATCCTCCTCTTTAACACCCACATTTGTAGCACAGCAATTTCATTCATCATTGGTCACAACAGCACATCCATGTGCTAACAGTGTGTCAGCATATCAGTACTGGTTCAATTATCAGCAGTTATCATATACAATACACATTTACGTATTAACATCACTGGGTGCCTGTAAGTGGCATCCACCATCTAGCACCCAAGAAGGTGAGCGCAGAACCTATTCCTGTTTTTCGCATCCAAGATGAAATGGCAGAAAGACATTCAGAGACATAGAGCAATACTGATGGTGAGAATTCCGGGGAGGATAGATAGATTTGAGTATCATCAGCATACAGGTGATACTGAAATCCAAAATAATTGATTAGTTTCCCAAGTGAGGAGGTATAAATTGAGAAAAGCTGAGGACCTAAGACTGAACCTTGTGGTACTCCACTGGACAGAGGTAGTGAGGAGGAGGTAGAATCAGAGAAGCGACACCGAAAGAGCGATTAGATAGGTAGGAAGAGAACCAAGAAAGGGCTGTGTTCTGCAGACCTAGGGATTGTAGTGTTTGTATGAGAAGAGAGTGGTCGACAGTGTCAAAGGCAGCTGAGAGCTCTAGAAGAATAAGTAGTGAGAAATGGCAATTAGATTTAGCAGTGGCCAGATCATTGACTACTTTAGTCAGTGCTGTCTCAATGGAGTGTTGAGAGCGAAAGCCTGACTGAAGTGGGTCCAATAGGTTGTAGGAGTTAAGAAAGTGTGTGAGGTGAGTGTAGGCAAGCCTCTCAAGTAGCTTGGAGAGGCATGGGAGCTGAGCGATAGGACGGTAGAGAGTTTGGATCAGAATTGTGTTTTTTTAGAATGGGAGTAATAAGTGCATGCTTGAACAGAGAAGGAAAGATACCAGTACAGAGAGAGGCCCTTATTCTGATTGATGCGGACTTTACCGCGTTCTTACGGATTGCGTCTTTACGGCGTCTGCGCATGCGTAGAGAACGCAACGCGCATGTGCCACGCCTTGACTCGGTACCAGTTCGGACAAAGCCCGTCCAAAACTGGTCACCGCAATCAGTCGGGAAATAGGGGCGTATTATGGGCGTCATGCGGAATGACACATGGGCGTAGTTTCAAAGTGGGCAAAACGGGGCGGAAACATGGGCGGACACGGGGGAGTACACTTATGTTGGGGGGCGTACATTCGGAAACCACTCCGAATGCACGCGAGCAAAAAGGGCTGAAATGTGCGGTGTCCACAAGTGTACTATTGCTTTGCGGACACCACTCGTTCATGCGGTAGGCGAACGTACGCCTAATGACTACAACCATTAACACCTGAACCCAATACAATCTACTCCTTTACTCATTACTCACTAATAGGACGCTTGTCAGTGCTTTAATTGAAACCATTGCACTTCAATTGCTGTAAGGGTTAATGTGTGCAATGCATGTGTTAGGCATGCTTGTAAGGATATATTGGAATCTAATTGATTCCAATTCCAAATAAGCAGTTTTTTATGAGGATAGGTAATTGAATAAGTGGGTCATGTGATGTCTTGCAGAAGATACTTCATAGTGGGTTGTTTGGCGTAAATACTCCGCTTACGTGCGGTAGCACCGCTTGGCTCCCGGTCGGATGCGGTATTCCCGAGCATACTCTGTAATACTCTGTAATACCGTGCCGAATCGGAGTGTTTCTCCCGCACACGCATGGTTTGTATGTCGTCCGTAAACACGCCCTGTTCTTAAAGAGTGAGTCCGTCCGAATGCGGAGGACACGTGGGCGTTTCTACGGACGATGGCCGCATGCGGAAAAACACCGTGGCGTGCGGACCGCTCCGTAAGAATGCGGGAATTTCCGCACAGATCAGAATAAGGGCCAGAGAGAGGTTACAGATTTTAGTTAATCTTGGGATAAGCACAGGAGACAGAGCTTTACTGACTTGTAAGGGTATAGGATCAAGAGGAGAGTTAGTGGAGTAGAAAGATGAGAAGAGTGTGGATATTTCATCCTCACTTGTGGAGTCAAATGAGGAGAAAGTGGCAAAGGGCTCAGTAAAGGAAGTAAGCAAGTCACTGGCTGAGTAAGAGCATGTGATTTCATCTTGGATTTTAGCAATCTTTTCCTTGAAGAAGGAAGCAAGCTCTTGTGTATTTATATTGGCAGGTGGTGAGGGTGAAGAAGGGCAAAGAAGTGATTTAAATGTATTAAAAAGTTGCATGGGGTTAGTGGAGAGTTGAGAAACTGAAAATAAGTTTGTTTAGCAGTGTCCAGAGCAATACGATAGGAGTGGTAAGTAGTCTTGAATGTGATAGTCACTTGGATTTTGAGATTTACCCACTGACGTTCAAATCTACGTGATCGTTTTTGCAGGTGTCTTGTTAATTTACATGGATTGTGAGGAGTAGCTGGAGCAGCTTCATCAAGGGCAGTTTGTAGAGTCTGGATCAGGTGGGTTACAGCTGTCTCAGGACAGGCAAGTGTAGAAATGGGTGGGAGCAGTTGTTGCAGAGAGGTAGAAAGTTGTTGAAAATCAATAGCCTTGGTATTTCTGCGGGTTAGAGGAGGCTTGCATGATTTAGGTATTATAGAGTTTGGAGAAATGGATGAGGTTGAGAAGGTGATAAGGTTGTCATCCGAGAGAGGGAATGGGGCCTTAGTGAATTCACAAACAGAGCATAGCCTAGTGAATATAAGATCAAGGCAGTGTCCCTCCTTGTGAGTAGAGGAGTCAGACCAATGGGAGAGTCCGAGAGAGGAGGTTAGAGAGAGGAGGTTAGAGGCACGAGGAGCAAGTGGGCTTTCAATAGCGATATTGAAATCACCCATAATGATGGTGGAGATGTCAGAAGATAAGAAGTGTGGGAGCCAGGCAGAGAAATCTTCCAGACATTGATGTTTGGGAAGCCCAGGTGGGCGATAGATAGCTGTGACACGCAGAGAGAAAGGGGTGAAAACCCTGATAGAGTGAACTTCAAATTATGTGAATGTGAGTGAAGGAACCAGTGGTAGGACTGTGTACGGTATGTGCACAACTGGGACAGTAATATACCTACCCCACCTCCTTTAATTTTACCAGGCCTGGAGGTGTGTGTGAAGTGGAAACCACCATGTGACAGTGCTGCAGGGGAAGCCATGTCTGATTGCGTGAGCCTGGTTTCTGTAACGGCCAGCAGGTTGAAGTTGCCAGAGATGAAGAGGTCATGGACAGATGTTAGTTTATTGCAAACAGAGCGTGCATTTAGTAAGGCACACTTTAGTGACTTGGAGGGTGAAGGAATACATGTGACATTTTTTTATATCAGATCATCCAAAAGACGAGCATGGTTTGTAGTATAATATATTATTTTGAAATATATCTAACAATAGTTTACTAACAAGATAATTGCTCCATAACAGCTGTAATGTTCATCAAGATAATGCCTCATTCTACCCTACACAGTGTAACGGATGAAAGTGTAGGGCTGATGACGATCGCAGTTTCAGAGCTGGGGGGGAGTGGCATTTTGTGGGAGTGTCCAAACCACTTAAAGGGAGTTCCTCCGTGGCTGTGTGACATCACACACAGCCGCTGCAACCCAGGACATGGCCGGTCTGCGCCTACTTGGCAATGGCCGGACAGCTAGGGGGCAGTCTGTGATGTGTAAGCGCTTCACTGTGTAGCAAAGCCCACACACTTTAGCATGTACTGTACCACAAAATGTTGCAGGCACATCGCGGGAAGGGACTCTGCAAGCAGGAGGCGGCCTTGCCATGTGCTGAGCGCCCCATAGCATAAGGCCACCAGTTGCACATAGCACATGTTACATTTGCTGATGATTTTACCCATTAGAGAAACATTTTGCTTTTGTGACCAGGTCTGAATCAGGCCCATTATATTAACATTGGTGGTCACGGATGAAATGACAAATTGGTCAGAAAGTTGACAATGTCTTTTTGACATTAGTCTAATGTCCCGTACACACGGGGTGATGGGATCTTTGTGCTAAGCGATCTAGGGAAGCAGAGATTGTTCAGCACAGATTGCTCAGCACACAGCGCTGCACCAGCGATATGTGCTGAGCTATCTGTCACTATCCGTGTTCTCAATAGAGAGAACACTGGCGATGAATAGAGTTATATTGCATGCAGTATATATCTAGTCAGGCAATAGGAACATACCGGACTGCACATCGCGGTAGCCAGGGGCCATACACACAGAGTGATCTGTGCTTCATTTCTAAGCGATCGAGTCAGATCACTTAGAAATTGGACTGTAATCACCCCATATGTTTGCCCCATAACTCTAATTTTAATAGAGTTACATAATATCAACATAATATCAACACTTGTACTACAGTATGTGGACATTTTACATGTCCAGGTCACTATTTTCAAAATGTCACAATTTATAATGTTCACATTTTAGCCATGTTGACATTGTGATTGCATACCCTAAAATTAAGTATACATGGTACGAATTGTCCTCAATGACCCTTCTTTGTAAAACCTTTAAAGAACTCTCTAAACAGTGTCTCAGGACAGGAGACTGAAGGAGTGATATGTAGAGAGAAGGAGTTCGGATTTATCCGTAAACAGACCCCTAAATGAGACGTCTAGATTCACCCCTGCTGCTTTTGAGATTTAGGGCGAGATTCTCTATTACAGAAATGCGGTAAAAACCCCGTTATCGGGGTTTTTACCGCATTTCTGTATTCTCTAATGTCCCTCCGCAGTGTCACCGCTGCGGAGGGAATCGCCAGCAAAAGCTGGCGGTTCCCTGTAGAAGCTTATGGGCTTCTTACCGCAGCGGTGTGTGAGGGATCCGTCACGGATCCCTCCCAGCATGCCCTGCGGCCGGCGCGTCAGTCTGCGCATGCGCAGACGGACTCCCGGGTCATAGACCCGGAAGTCCAGCAACGGCGCCGCATCGCAAGGGACAGCTCTTACCGCAAGAGCTGTCCCTTGCGTTAATGACCGCATATTTTAGAGAATATGCGGTCATTTGAAATGCGGTGGCCGGCGATACTGGGCTGCGGATTTTAGAGAATCCCGCCCTTATTGAGATGTCTCCATCTCAGCCTATGTGTATAAATATTATTTTTCATAAAGACACATGCATTCAATTGATCATCAGCTCCTACTGTACATCTCTAACCACATCCATCTATGTTTCTTGCATTACAAGTCACTTTACACAAAACTTGTGAGCTCCGTGTGACTTTGGGGCGCTGATTGTCCTGGAAAACACTGTAACATACTGTAGCATTTCATATACAGCAGCCATCATGCACAGAATATGCTGCATATCATTTTAATCAGAATATGCTTGTGTATTCTATTTACATACATTTTATGAATAAGACCCATCATATTCAAAAAAGTCGCATGAAAAATGCTCGGTGCTACTAATTCATAACAGGGTGTTAGGAGCCATGTGCGCCACCACCCGAGTCCTCCCTCCGGCAGCCCAGCTGTCACTCACGGCGCTGGAGGCTCAGGGACTGCAGGCGGCGCCCAGCTTCTTCTGGCTTCAGCCGGGCATCCAGGGTGGAACTGTCGGGCCCGTTGCTAAGCAACACCCCGAACTTCCACCCTGCACTGATGGGGACGGCTGGTTAACGTCACTAGCCGGCATCTGCTGGCAACAGATGCTGTTTATAGTTCTGTTACAGTCGTTTGGCCCATGCAGAGTGTTCCTGGTTCCCAGGCCTTTCAACCGGATTCGGTATGAAATCCCGACGGCCAAAATTTCGACAGTCAAAATACCGACAGCTATTTAACGAGGGGCAAAATCCCGACAAGTTCAAAATTCCGACATGGTCAAAATCCCGACATTTAAAATCCCGACAAGGTCAAAATACCGACATGGTCAAAATACCGACATTTAAAATCCCGACAAGGTCAAAATACCGACAGAATGTAGACAGGAGAAAAAGTCAACACGACTTTTAGTCGACAGGTTGGGAGGTCAACATGTTTTTTTCTGTTTTTTTTACCCGAATGTCGACACGTCGACAAGGAAATAGTTGGAAGTCAACTGCAGCCCGTCGCATCGCTCACTTCACTCGCGATGCTTCGGGCACACTATTTTATTCTCCCACCACGCCCTAGTGGATGGTAGGGCATGAAATACCGCCTGTTAGCACATGTCAGGTCAAAAAACTGTGAAAAAACCCATGTCGACCTCGCGACCTGTCAACCGAAAGTCATGTTGACTTTTTCACCTGTCTACATTCTATATGTCGGTATTTTGACCTTGTCTGGATTTTAAATGTCGGTATTTTGATCGTGTCGGGATTTTGACCTTGTCGGGATTTCGACCGTCGGTCAATGGTTGTCGGGATTTTGACCATCGGGATTTTGACTGCATCCCCTTTCAACCCAGCAGTCCTTGTCCCTGTCAGCGTCATCCAGGACTCTAGCTTGTTCCTGGGTCCTTGGTTCCAGCCACAGTCTGTCAGCCTACTTACCCCTTGACTACCTGTGAAATTCCATCATCCAGATAAGTCAGGGATTGCAAACAGTTATTGGGCGAGATGTATTAAAATACATCGCCGCCCTTCGCGCCCCCCCCCCCCGCCGCGATGCCGCCGCATATGTACTAACATATGCGGCTGGCATCGTGATGCGGTGACGGAGGCCCCCCGTGATTCCTGGAATGTGGTCTGCGGGGGGTCTCCGTCACCTCCCAGCCGGCTCCTGCATCCCTCACGCCGGGGACAGCTAAGCAATAGGCTTCAATAGGGTATCGCCACCCAAAGGTGGCGATACCCTACACTGCGGTATCATTTTTGATACATTGGAAAATGCGGTAAAACCGGGGTTTTACCGCATTTTCCATTTGATACATCTCGCCCATTATCTTTCTGGTTTCATCTTGTGCATTGTTGCATTCCAGCTATTGTTATTCTCTTTTCAATCGTTTCCATCTTGTGTATTGTTACACCTGGTACTCTGTATTTAGTGTGTCATCTTTTAAGCATTGTTGCTTCCCCGGGGACTCTGGGGTACCCCATCCTGTGCGGGTCCTTAGCTAGCAATCCTCTTGTGCTCTCCCCGCCTCGATGGACATGTTGTCTCACATAAGGCCTGGTGGCATTGGGGTTAGAGCCTTCAAACGCGGCTGTTAGAGGTGAAGCTTAGCACCGCACGTGTCCACCGACCACAGGTAGAGACAATAGAGTTTAGGGTTCAGGTTTGGCGGTGCCTCCCAGAGTCCTAACACAGGGCCATGGTACAAATATTAAGACTATTTATTGCACTTGATGTTATAAAGTTAGAAGAACCATTGTTAATGCCATTCGGGAGCAATGGTTGATTGTCAATACATTATCAGATTTTTGTTTCCACCTGACAGATTGGACAAATAAATCTTTAGGTGTGTAACCAGCTTTCCTTGTAAAAACTATGTTAAATTCATTGTATTTTTTTACTGTTTTTCTTGTTTTTTTGTAGTTGTTTTATACAAATGTTTTCCCTGTAATATCCAAATAATAAAATTAGAAAAACTACTCAAATATGCGATCAAAAGAAAATCTTACTATATTAGAAATAATAAAAACAAGTTATTGTGTGGTAAAATCAATTTACAGGGTAAATGCTATAAATTATCTGGGTATCCAGGGCCGGTGTTAGGGTGTCCGGCACCCTCCTACAAACCATACATTTTGCACCCTTTTACATTGCCATTGCAACAAGCTGCAGCCAGATTGAGGGAGTGTATGCAACATGCGATCCTATGGAGGATCTCAGGTGCATGTACATGTATGCATACACCATCTCAGTGCTGTGTCCGCAAAATGTTGTAGGCACTAAAGGTGCCCATACACGCTGTGAGAATCACATACGTTATGGGCTAGATCGCATCGCATTGCACGGCATGCATGCAATGTGTGTTCGATGCGATCCGAAAGCAGTACAAAAAGTGCAGCACATACTTTTTGTACTGTGCGATGCGATGCCCGATTGCAGCGTGTATGGCCACCTTTAGGCACATAACCCAGCCCATTATTTAAAAAGTGTCTAAATTAATATAAAAAAATCTACAATTATTAAAAAAATTGTTATAAACATGTATAATAAAAGACTGTTCTTTTGCTGTTAAACTCTTGTGCAGTCCCTCCTCTTCTATCTGCGTAGGCAGGACGCTGAGGACGCCATTACACCCCTCTCGTGACTGAGAGGGAAAGGAGGGGAGAGAAGGAGCAGATGGAAGAAAAGGGGAGGAGATAGAGGGGCCAGAGTGTTGAGGACTGGCAGTGGCACTGGCACAGCACACTGAGAAGAGGGAAGGAAGGGGAGGCGGCGCTGCTGCCTGTTCGTCATTTGATTGACAGCTGACAGGCGTAGGGAGCAAGGGGTAGGGGGCGGATCCGGACATGACATGTCATCCAGGCATTCACAGACAGCGCTACATGCCTCAGCGCAAGTGCCAATGAGGAAGAGGGGGCAGGTCGCAGGAGGAGGACAGTGTGTGCGTGGTGCAGGGAGCTGCTCAGCCTCTCCATACAGCCGCCCGCTGTCAGACAGGCGCTGCGGGCGGCGTGCAGGAGGAAGTGACAGTGTGGGCTAAGGCAGCTTTAGCAGAGCAGGGAGGGAGACAGCGCCTTTTCAGCATGGCGCCTCTCTGCCTTGCAGGAGCTGCTGAGTGTGTAGTGCCGGCCCTGTGGGTATTACACATTTGATCTAGCTGAAATTTTTTTTTTATAAAATACAGATTACATAGATTTGTTTTTATAGTGTGTCATATAAAACACCCACATTTGAATATAAACGAGTTTAATTGTTCTTTAAACCCATCATGACAAACCAAAAAAATTCAAAGATGGTATTTATTTTTATTTAGAATGACATTATCTAAAGTCTAAACCTTTGCTAATAATCCTCTGAAGCCAAGAAACAGTGAAGTATAGTAATTCGTTTAAAATCTGAGTCACTTATAGTAAACATTTTGACATTTAAGGTTAATCCCGTCTACTAAATGAGTACTAATAATGTTATACAATCTCTCAATAATAACTTCAAATCAAACTGGGAAACCAAGATAAATGATAATTAAGTGTTTTCTATTCCAAGAATAAAAAAGTGTTTGTTATTAGATTAGGCTGTGTAAATATTTTATTCATTACCGAGTAACATCATAAATTGTATTTATTTCTACACAGCTCTCAGAGTTCAGACAATTCAATTTGGCTGTTATTCAACATACTGTACTAGTATACGGCTAAACTGTTAAGTGGATTTTAATTTTAAACAGACTGTATATTATATTTTAAAAGTGGGTCCTCCTTTTATACTATTTATATATATATATATATATATATATATATATATATATATATATATATTTCCTTTATATTTTTATATGTAGTGTTGTGTAATAATGTTATTATACAAAGAAATGATAGATGATTACTAATGAGAGCATATAGCTTGCATAACACAACATTGACTTCTATGGTACATACTGTAAAGGCCCCCATACACTATGGGCCTTATTCTAGTTCACTCTTTCTGACAAAATCCTTCTTAGATGGACAAAACCATGTGCACTGCAGGGGGGCAGATGTAAAATATGCAGAGAGAATTAGATTTGGGTGAGTTATTTTGTTTCTGTGCAGGGTAAATACTGGCTGCTTTATTTTTACACTGCAATATAGATCTCACTTTGAAGTAAAACCCGATCCAAATCTAATTCTCTCTGCACAAGTACAATCTGCCCCACCTGCAGTGCACATGGTTTTGTCCATCTAAGAAGGAATTTGTCAGAAAGAGTGAACTAGAATAACCCCCTAAATGCCTGTGTTTTCCCTGACAGTGTGGATGTTACCTAGGTAACTAATGGGGCGCTGTCAGGAAATGTCTGTACCTAGGAGCCTGCCTCCTGTCCAATCAGGGATCACTGCACCTGTGTGGATTTAATAACCTCATTGGTGAACAAAACATATCAAAACGGGGAAATAATGAATGTAGAAGGCAAAAAGGCATTATATAAATTTGAACTTCTTATAATAATATTTTTATGTGTAGTATATTGTTTTTATAATATGTTTGAAGATTTATATAACGCCTTTTTTGCATTCTACATTCAGTCTTTCCCCGTTTTGATATGTTTTGTTCACCAATGAGGTTATTAAATCCACACAGGTGCACTGATTTCATCATTATGACAGAAGTATATAGGACCTCACCAGGCACTCATGTTTATACCTTTGACAAAGCTGTACCTGGTTACAGTGAAACGCGTTAGTGGCTGAACATTATACCATCCCAGCAAGATCATTACCTCCCTTTAAATTGGAACCGGACCACCCGCCACATTGGGACTCTTTCTTCATCAACCTGTATTCCATCGAAATTGTGCCTTACTCTTCTCACCACCATTGTTGAGGATACTGCTGCTATGCATTCTGAATTGGATTAATTCCTCCAGTGGTCACACTTGTGGTAACTATAATATTCCGTTCTATAGAGATACATTTATTGGAGACACTACTCACTACCTGTTGACCCTTAAGATTGGCGGTACTTCTTTCTTGAGCATAAGTGAATGGATATGGTTGCCAAAGGTGCCAAGAGCTTCATGTTTTTATATGTAACTTTTATGTATTATTAAATGTTCCTTTAATTCTTCATTGGTGGGTTTAGAGCTACTTCTTTTTCCATTTTTCTTTTCCCTGACACTTCCAGAAAATGGCAGGTTACCACCCCAAACGCCGGCTTCCTGTCAATCACAGCGATAAAAAAGCAAGATTTTATCGCAGGATGGCCTTACGCGTGCGTATTACAGGCCATACACATACACAGTCGTATTTACAGATGAGCAATCAGGTCTATTGACTTTGGTAAGTGCATGATTGAAAATGGTTTTTAAAAATAAATAAAGAATTTTTATTATTATTATTATTATTATTATTATTATTATTATTATTATTATTAGATTAATAAAATAATACCCATTGGTGGAAAAACTGCTATAGCAGGATGAGCAGCTGCTTCGTGGCCCATGTGTGGGCAGGTGGGGGGAGGTGTTTGAACCATAGCTTGTGCACACCTGCAACAGAGGAAGTTCTACCACTCCCTGTCATCTATTAAAACCACACAGCAAGAACAGTGAAACTAAGCTTCAATGAGCATGCAAGGCTTCCCCTTGCATTCTCAAAATAGGAAATTGGCATGTTATATTTCTTATTTCTAATCTATATTATCTATATTTTAAATGTTCTGCAATGACAGAACACATAACTGGGTTCTATAGCAAAATTGTGGAAAAAATAGGAGAGTGATGCTCCATTGCTGTATAGGGAGACCAACATATCTAATTTTATTTATATTGAGGTTTGGTAGAACCGGCACACACAAACTTCCAAGAGACATCTGCTATATATATATATAACAGAGAGAATGTTTAAAAAAAATTAAAGTGTTAATAGTTTATTTTTGTCAATTAATAGAATGCAAAGTGAATAACGAAAAGAGAAATCAAAATCAAATCAATATTTGGTGTGACCACCCTATGCCTTCAAAACGGCATCATTTCTTGTAGGTACACTTGCACAAAATTTCTAATGAAACTCGGCAGGAAGGTTTTTCCAAAAATATTGGAGAACTAACCACAGATCTACTGTAGATGTAGATTTGATTAAATCCTTTTGTCTCTTCATGAGACAGACTCAATGATGTTGTGATCAGGTCTCTGTGGGGGCCAAATAATCTCTTCCAGGACTCCTTGTTCTTCTTTACGCTGAATATAGTACTTAATTACATTGGCTGTATGTTTGGGGTTGTTGTCCTGCTACATAATAAATACCCTGCCTGTATTTCTAACATTGAGGACACCATTAATCCTAGCCAAATCTTCAACTCCATTTTCTAAAAATACAGCACCAGTCTTGCAAGGAACCTTCACCATGCTCTACTCATTATTGTACCACTCTCCAGCCCTTCAGCGAACAAACTGACAAATAATTAAAATTTTGACTTACCAGTCCAGAGCACCTGCTGCCATTTTTTCTGCACCGCAGCTGTTTTTGTGTTGAGTCACTTGGCCTTGTTTTCATGTCACAGGTATTGTTTTTTGGCCGCATTTCTTCCATGAAGACCCCTTCGGTATGTCCAGATTTGTAGTTGGGTGTACCTAAGTCCAATTTGTTTCTGCCACTTCAAACTTGATGGCACTGCTGAACATTCCAATTTCAAAGGGAACTAAGCATGTGTTTTTCATATAATGTACTAAGGGTCCTTGGCCGACCACTGCGTCTACAGCCATTTATTTATGATTCTTCAAGATAACTTGAATAGCACATTTTGAAGCACCAGCCTGCTTTGACATTTTTGCTTGGAGAGACCTTGCTGATGCAGTATAACTACCCTGTGTCCTGTGGCAGTGCTTAGTCTTGCATATCAATGACCATGGTGCATGGCCTGTGTCATAAAACTGTCTTTTACAACCCCACCTTTGTAGCAGAGTTTATCTGTTCCTCACCTAGTTTTAAGTCTCCTACACAGCTGATTCCATTTCAGATAATGGGATGCAGTTAAGATCCCGGCGGTCGGGATCCCGGCGTTCAGAAATGCCGACACTTTCTCCCTCCTGGGGTGTCCACGACACCCCTGGAGGGAGAATAAAATAGCGTGCCGAGCGTAGCGAGGCACCGGGCCCGCTGCGTGGCGAGCGCAGCGAGCCCGCAAGGGGGGGCGATCCACGTCCCCCCCTTGTCGGCATTTCGGCTGTCGGGATTCCGGCGTCGGGATTCTGAACGCCGGGATCCCGACCGCCGGGATTACATATCGGATCCCAGATAATAACTGTATTTTAACCAACATATGAAAATGATGATCATTATAACCTTTTTGTATGATTGGTTAGTTTTATACCTGACTATAAACCTACAATTCCCTGACTTTAAATTGGTGCTGTTTTAAAGGCAAAGGGTGGTCACAACAAATATTGATTTGATTTAGATTTTCTTCTGTTCATTCACTTTGCATTTTGTTAAATGAGTTAAAAAAAATAACTATTAGCACTTCTAGCACTTATTTTGAAAAAAAAAAACATACCACTTTACCATGTGCTTCTTTCCATCAAAGTCATACAGAAATGACAGATACTGTACTTCCTAAATTTATGAACACATGACAACACTAGTGTACAGATGGAGCCCCTCTCAGCCAGCTCAGGGAATCACAAGATTCCCTGAGCTGGAGCAGGCTGGCGGAGAGGTGCTCCATCCAACAGGGAAAGCGAGCTTTTGACACGCTTGCACACCCCGTCAGCAGGGAGACAGGCAGAGTGAGTGGGGCTGCGGGAGGCTACGGGCGAGACGGGGAAGCAAAGGGGAGCAAGCAGCGGGCAGCAGTGGGCTCCATCAGAACGGGGCGTGCAAGCATCTCGTGCGCGCATGCCTCTTTCTGGTGGATGGTGCACAGCGGAAATGGGTGATAAAATCACCAGGAGCAGCTCTAATGAGAGATGCTCCATCTGTACATTTGCCTATACACAGGGGTAAGTCAACATACCCCACTGGCACATCTTATCACACACTCGACTATACTCTCTCATATACAAAATATTTAAAATATCAAATAACATTTTATGCCAGTGGTTCCCAAACTTTTTTGAATCATGGCACTTTTAAAATTTCTTCACGGAGCCCCGAGCCAAAAAGTTTCTTAATGATAAATGTAGAAAATATTAATAAAAAAAGTCAATTTTGTTTGCAAGTCATTCTCCTCTGATGTACACCATGATGTCAATATACACCAGTATAACATTATATAATAAGCTCTTCATTTTGGCCTAACCTCCTTCCATTGTTTGTGATATTTTGCTATAAGGAGGTGGGACATAGGGATGCAAGTTTGGCCCCGTCCCATCACTAGCCTGCAATTCCTCACCAGGTTTCTACCAATGAGGAGATTATTAAAGTAGGTAAGTATGCCATTAAAATGTCAATAACATCCATTTCTCATGCAGAAGAGCCTGTTGCCCTTTGATAGGTATAGGTCAGCCACTGAGATTTATATCTAACACTATCTTTTAGAGATGAACTGTAGATACTTGGGCCAGTGCTCTGTACCTGGGCCTAGGCTGAGAGGGGCTTAATCGGCAATAGCTGTAAGTGTAACGCTGACCGGAGCATCATGAGGATGCTCCAATCAGCTGTACAGGCTGCATGATGCCTGTCTGGAGCATCTAAAAGTTGCTTCAGGGCACTACAATAGCAATCCCTCTAGCCAAAAGCAAGGGACACAGGTCGCACACTCTTTTTTATTATTATTATTATTATTATTATTATTATTTATTGACGGTTTCTTATATAGTGCATACATATTCTGCAATTCTTTAGAGTATAGTAGAACATTCACATCAGTCCCTGCCCCAGTGGAGCTTACAATCTATATTCCCTACCACACATATACATGCACATAGACATTCTAGGGTTAATTTTCTTGGGAGCCAATTAGCCTACCAGTATGTTTTTGGATTGTGGGAGGAAACCGGAATACCCAGAGTAAACCCACACAAGCATAGGGAGAATATACAAACTCTGCACAGTTAGGGCCATGGTGGGAATCTAACCCATAACCTCAGCGCTGTGAGGCAGTAATGCTAACATTGCTTACACTGCTTCTCACCTCTAAGGGGAGAAATTCAAGTGCGTTGCCCACCAGTGGCCATTAGATAGCACATGACGGAGCAATTCAAGTGTTGCTCTGTTCGGGCATGCACAGACCCCAGCACTGACATTTGCTGTTATGTTGTTCAGTCATTATGATGGGTTGGAAACTGGTAAAGAAATAAATGACAAAAACAAAGGGGAAGATATAAAAGAAAATTATTTTGCACATTTACAAAGCCATTGAAAATAATTTAATGGCAATTCATCAATAATTAGAGATCCACCACAACATCGGGTAGTTAATAAATAATATGAATATTCTTACAATAAATTATTGTAAATGCCTATGATTCTGTTATTTTGGCAACATAAGGATATGAGATGTTTAGCTTAAAATCTTTCAATTTCTTATGAACACAGTATGTGACACTTCTAGGTGCAATGTTGTAGTGCTTTAATCCAATTGAAGGATGTTTAACTTATTTTGTCAAGTCTGTAGCCCATCAAGTCAACCACGAAGAAAAAAATGATGGGTGACCAAGTATAATATATTTTAAAAAACATTCCTACAGAGATCACCCATTCAATAAAAAAAGAAATAAAATATAATTACTTAAAGAAAATATGTTTTTTATTCATATTAAATTAACTTTATTTTTATCAACAAGAACACAAATATTTTTGCACAGGTAAAGGAAAAGAGAAAATTCAATAATGAAAAGCTTTGTGCAGACATCAGGTAGTTTTAGCCTTTGTTTCTGGTGCTCAGAATAATGCCAGTAAGCGACAGAAAGGATGATCTAATGTGCTATTTTAAGTGCATTTACATACCAGGGGTTACACTCTATGAAAGTGAATGTTGTCTTGATAAGTCAATAGAAATTGCTTATGATTCACAGAATAATTGTTTTGAAGCAATCCCAAGTGAAAGCACCTTTCCAGATTAGAACATGATGTCACTCTTAGGATGAAGTCATCGCTAATGTTTTAAGCTAATGAGATGTCAAAGAGCGAAGTAATTGGTACTAATCTTAACTCTTTTCAGAGGCACAGAATCCTGCAGCTATTCTCTGTATTAACACTGAATTAGACATTAGGCAAAAGTATTATTTCTGGAGGGTGAGTAGGGACTTTCTGTTGTTATTCTAGTACTGTTAAATATATTGTGGCACCACGACAAGATGTACTATGGAATAATGCAGTTATGCATAAGGCAGCCTTTCTCATTTATTATCCTTTTTATATTTTTTTTTAAATATAATTTTTAGTGAGATATTGCAGTGTAGTTGCATAACAATTCAAAATAAATCATATCACAGGTACAAATATTATAATTTACATACGTGTAAGGATAGGCATGTATCAGTCTTAAACAGTGTAAACAGTGACCAAGTAATGTGAATCGATATATCAAGTGGTATCTTGACTCATTAGAAGGGGGGTACTCCCTTCTCCAGAATAGCCATGTTATACCAAGTAGACAATTGTACAACCTTTCTAATATTATCCCTTTCTGTGATGGCTAGTGTGAGTATATATGGTAGCTATATATCCTTTTTTATTTTAATTTTTGTTCCTTTAATGATCAATAGTAATTATTGATTTTGCTGAAAGAAAAAGGGGGTGCAGAAAAGAAAAAAAAAAGGGCTACTAAAGAAATGAGAAATTAATCCAAAATAAAAATCTCTGTTGTCCTATTACTAGTTACTTAGACCTGCAAAAGTGTGATCACCTTTAGAAATAACCATACCTTTACTGAAAGGGAAACATTACCCCTCTGGATGGCCATATTGAATTGGCAAAAGTCTGCTTATTTCAATAAAGGGAATAAGTGGGGTCATTATAATGGTAACCAACATTTGCTGCCTATCAATGAACGGGAAGCAACACTATTTAAATAGATAATATATTTGTAACAGCATTGTTGCATATTGTATTAAAACATAAATTCATAATGTACGCCATAAATTAGGGTAAGCAAAGCAATACTTCAGAAATAAAAAGAAACACTTAGCTGAATAAAGGTTCAAAAGCATTCCTTGGCGATCTACCGGTATATTCGCTCCATATTCCTCAAAAGTCAATAGAGGGGCACAGGTATATTAGTCAAAATTGCAGACTTTAATAAGAGGTCATTTGCATACACATATGTCATATTTGAATTAATTTGCCAATTCACTGTTCTACTATGCATGTCTTCCGCAAACACACAAAATAACACATACCTTTACTAAGCTCCTGTGTCTTAGCCGAGTTTCAATTCAGTTGGATGTGAATGTCTATTTTTTTACAAAAATTCCAAGATTTTTCTAAACTTTTATGTTCTTGGTGAGCTCATGCATATTTAGCTGATGAGTTTGTCGGCAACCGAGCACTACCGAACATAAGCATGGGGGGTCAATCAGATCACTGCAGTGCTTCTTTGAGCAAAAGGAGGAGTTGAAAATTTAAAATAAAAAGCATGGGTTCCCCACTTCTAAGAATAACCAATCCCAGGCTCTTTGTGCTGGTTCTGAGAATACATTAGAAAATAAATGACGTGATTTTTTTTGTTTAACCCCTGAAAGCCTCCATGGACCGAAGAGGACCGATCTACACTGGCTTATGTGAGTATTTTTTATTTTATTTTACAGTTACCTATGTGGTTCTCCAAGGCAAGTGCCAGCATGTGGGGACCTGAAGTTCCCCAAGAAAAATACAATATTAACTCTTATTTTTACAGATTATTGCTATGGATGCGACACTCACTGCCCCGGGGTGTCAGGCACAGCACTGGGCTTCAGCCCTGGACCTTGGGTGTCCTAGTTGGGTGTTAATGCTATGGCTGCAGGGGCTGGAATAAATGTGTCCCTCCTAGCTGTGGCATTACCTTACTGACTAGTGAGGCATGTCTCTGGTTTAAAAAATGTGGGGGACCACTATGTCCTTTTTCCCTGCCTTTTGGTATCAGAACCAATTATGGATCTTAAATACAGGGGGACTTTAGTCATTTTCCCCCTGTATTTTTTGAACCAGCACCGGATTAAAGAGCCCAAGGTGGCTATGCTTAGGAGAAGAGGACCCCAGTATTTTTACTTTTATTTTTAACCCTATCTTTTACTTTAACACAAAGAAGCACTGCACTGATCTGACTGATCTGTATATGCTTCTTTAAACACACCATCCAAAAGCACTTCTATGAAATTGTGTTTTGAGATTAATTCAAAGAACTGTTTTCAGAAACAAATCTTGATAAATGTTTATGTTGTAGTAGTGACTATGGAAAGTCCTACCAAGTTTGGGTGATGGTCTATTGATTTATATATGTTTGTTCTGCCTTGATTTTCAACTCTGCTGTGTTTTCTAAATTACCAAGATGCATTTGACAGCTGAGAATGCTAACTCGAATGAGCACAATTAATAGTACATTTCATTTTTGGCAGTATACAGGTGTAAACATATTCTATTTTTAACTTTAATGTACTGAAAACTGTAAAAATTCATTTTACATAATAATCTTTCACATAAAGTGTTCTTGAAAAGTATATATATACTGTAGCTATAGAAAAGCAGGGTGATATTTTTGTTTTTTTATAACGGGGCAAAAAAAGCAAGTGGTTCAGTGTTTTCTATCAGTGTGCTGTGAGGGTAAAACAGGCATTACCAAATATGTTTGGACGTGGTTTTAGATCACAAATCAAAACCCCACCCAAAGCTTCCCAATCCCATACCTCCCAACTTTGGACCAGTCGGCCTCTAGCCATGCCCCCAGCCCCCTGGCTACGGGAATAGACGCTGTGCTCATGCGCACAGCATTTATTCCCCGCTGCTTAGCAGCCTACAGGGGGGACTCCCAACAGCCCCCCCTCACCGCGGGACACTGCAGGCTGCGGGAGGGACAGCGGGACAGGCCCTGATAATCGGGACTGTCCCGCTGTAATTGGGACTGTTGGGAGGTATGCAATCCTCCTATATCACTTGGTATTAGACAGGATGTAGAAGGTTGTACTACCCTTCCGGTAGTCCGTGGGACTCCTCAACCATAAGTTTCCCAGCCATTCAGGGAGATTGGATAAGTATGTTAAAAAAAAGATCAATTTAGTATAATCTGTACAATACATTTTTACCATGCAATGAGGTTCTAGCCAGGGCCTGATTAAAGGTTCCAGGTGCCCATGGCTAATACACATGTAGCTCCCCTTGTAATGCTGCTAAACACGTGTTTATGGGCGCTCAGGGACTCAACAGTCATACTGCCCATGTGCATGTAACTAAGGATATACAACTGGCAAGTATGTGCTAATGCTTGCGGAGAGTTTGGCTGTAGGCTGCCCAGCTGGCATTGTAGCACAATGTACATAGTTTAATGGTCCCACCAGTAAGTTACATTATCACTTTAAGAACTTTACAGCCCACAATACATTGGGACAGTTGATAGCTAACAAGCATGGAATAAATTATGCCTTCATTTTATTTCTTGACTGTCACCTGCAAGGTGTCCCCCAGTCCTGGCACCCTAGGCTGCAGCCTAATCAGCCTATTACTTAATCAGGCTCTGATTCTAGCTCCCCTGGTAGGAGTGTGTTTGTACTAGGATGACACGCTTACATTTCACATACCTGATTTATGAGTGGACAAGTCTGGATTCTTGCAAAGACCACAACACAAAGCGCAGGGTGGCTGAGTTACAGGAATTGGAAGCTAACCCATTTCATCTATTAAATGTTTTCACACTGTACATCTGCCTAGTGCCAACATTAAAATAATCTATGCTTTTTTTTTCCACTCTGTGAAAAAACATATTTATTGTAATGGTTAGGACATGAAGACTGAGACAATGCCCCTTTATTCGGGTTCACTCGCAAAAGCAAATTCCTTCTCAAATGGACAAAACCATGCTGCAATGTAGGTGGGGCAGATGTAACATGTGCAGAGAGATTTAGATTTGGGTGAGTTATTTTGTTTCTGTGCAGGGAAAATACTGACTGCTTTATTTTTACACTGCAATATAGATCTCACTTTGACCTAAAACCCCACCCAAATCTAATTCTCTCTGCACATGTTACATCTGCCCCACCTGCAGTCCACATGGTTTTGTTAAGTTGAGAAGGAATTTGCGTTTGCAAACAATGCACAATCTAATCATATCGGTTGCTGTTATTTCCTAGGAGAAAACAGCTATTTATTCATAAAGAACATTTCAAGTCATCTTATATACTGTACCTACAGTATGTACAGGCTGTTATACTATACAGAAAGTATCAGTGTTGGCTGTAATGTGACCTTTATTGCCTTACGAGTGTAGCATTGGTGACATGAGCTCTGCAATGGCCATGAAAGTCTCCTGTGAAACACGTCTCCTAGTCTGTCAACAGGTTGTTAATTTAATGTCTGTTGCAAATTTGTTTCTTATTTTCCTTTTTTTTTTACCTTAAATACATCACACAGTGCAGATGTTCCAGCGTAATATATAACATAAGGAAATTCTTTTTTTTAAGAAATAAATCAACAGAGGGACAGAAAAAAAGCTCCTGTAACATTAGTGAATGTTAGAACGTAACCAAAAGTAGTAATGAACCCCTGACCACTGTAACCCCAGCTTCTCAGCTTACTCGCTCGTTTGTCTGCCCCAGCTTATGAGCAATAACAGAGCACCCATTGTAGCTATCATCAACTGTTCAACACTGCCATATACTGCATGTGTGTGTGTGCATGTTTATATACTGTATATGCATTTAGTAACAGTTCTTTATATAGCATAAGGCTTTACTGAAGCTATTTAGTCATTTACATCATTCCCTGCCATAGCGAATATCACAATCTACTGTATGTGGCATATTTAATAACATCGACAGCACCTACAGTACCTTCCTTCCCAGACATAGACACCAATAGCACCCATAGGAGATCCAGTGCAATGCTTTGACCTTGCACCTACAGTGCTGTAACGCATTTCTTATAAACCAGACCATTATTGCATTTGCCCCAGCTAAAGTAATGAAGCCCACAAGCTGCCATCCAAACTCTGACCCCCACGGAGTATAACCCATCTGAGCCTACCAATTGGGCTTCAATAGGGTATGGGTAAAAACCGGGTCTGGACAGGACCCCGGAACGCCAGACTGGACAGGCTCCATTCATCAATATCTGTCAACCTGGCGCTTGTAGTGTCCGGTCCGGGGGGTGCATTGCCAGGGGTGTCCTGTCCGGTGGGGCTGCTTTGACACCTGTCACCAGGGAGAGGGGAGAATACAGCCTTCCTGCATTATCCAGGGATGTAATAAAAACTAGAAAGGTCCGGACCACATGGGGAGGCTGTAATCTCCGCTTTCCCATGTCCCTGGTAAAAGGGACTCCACCGCACAAGACACCCCCCCCCCCCCCCGACAGGACACCCACCAGCCTGGACACTACAAGCTCCGGAACGCAGAGTTTGATGTCCGGTCTCAGTCTGGCGTTCCGGGGTCTTGTCCGCGTCTGGTTTCTACTTAGTCCCACTTGAACGTGGTATAAATCTTACTACTGCAGTTTCCTGGAGCTGTGCTGTGGCATCTGTTGCCCTCTCACACCAGTCAGGGGTCTTTTCTGCCTTCTCTCACCTGCTGAGGGACTTGGTATCTCTAAGACATGACCCCAGGCTCCCATGCACCATCACATTCAGGTGAGTTGGGAACAGAGGAGTGAGAGCACTTGTCACCTGCAATGACCACCTCCCTGCTGTTACCAATTGCACCTGCCACCAGACCTCCTGTGGCTTCACCTGGAGGAAGGGAAAGTCAGGTAACTTTGCGGGGCAACATATAAGATCATCCTGCTGCTTACTCTCCTCCCTGGCTGCCTCCCTATTCCAGAGGTGCTATAGCTATCTGGAAATCATCAGGCCTAGACAGCCCAAACCCCACTGGGAAGAAACAAGTGTGGCATCGGCTGCATTTGTCTATCTGTCCTCTTGAAGTAACATCTAACTGACAACGGACCAGAATGAGGCTACTAGGTATTATTTTAACATGTTTCTTTCAACTGATCATCCCATATATGCTCTCACTGCTGTAACTTGGGCACTATGGTACTGCTATTGCTGGGTTCCTCTTTATTCTGCACACTTTTCTTTTAAATATGATGCAGCATTCTGATTTGTTACAAACCTTATCTGCTGCTTAACACTTATTACATTAGAACTATCATAATTTCTGATTAATGCTGCTTGTATGCTAGCTGGCCCAATACTGATAAGGCCACCTGCTGTCTCTCGTTACTGGTGCATCATGGAACCCACGTAACTTGTTCTTTGCTCTGTAAATTCCCACTGCATGTTACACTTCTGTGTGATGCTCATCCTGCCACATGTAATGTGCCCAATATGGCTGCCTCGCCTGGTACTATCAAGGACAAGATGGTCATCTTATTGAGACATTCATGCAGTGAGTATCCTATTAGCTCACTGTTCTATTTATTCTTGCATGTCTAATTTCCATGCATTGCTTTTTCACACGTTGTAACCTAATATAGGGCCGTATTCTGGTTCACTCTCAGAGGCAAATTCCTTCTCAAATGGACAAAGCCATGTGCACTGCAGGTGGGGCAGATGTAACATGTGCAGAGAGAATTAGATTTGGGTGGGGTTTTACTTCAAAGTGAGATCTATATTGCAGTGTAAAAATAAAGCAGTCAGTATTTTCCGTGCACAGAAGCAAAATTCTCACCCAAATCTAACTATATCTGCACATTTTACATCTGTCCCCCTGCAGTGCACATGGTTTTGCCCATTTGAGAAGGAATTTGCCTCTAAGAGTGAACCAGAATAAGGCCCATAGTGCACTTAACATGGCTGCCTTGCCTGGTGCACTGTGTACAGAAATACACAGAGCACAGATGTACAGATGAATCCAAAATATACAGATAAGTTAATTGGCTTCCAACAAAATTAACCCTAGAATGTCTGTGTGTGCATGTACATGTGGTAGGGAATATAGATTGTAAGCTCCACTGGGGCAGGGACTGATGTGAATGTTCAATTATTCTCTGTAAAGCGCTGCGTAATATGTATGCGCTATATAAGAAACTGTTAATAAATAAATAAATAAATACAGTACACTAGTACATGCAAGTACTAGTGTCCGGATCACTCCCATTAGGGCCTGATTCTGGTTCACTCTCTAAGCAGCGGTATTTTCTATTTTGCTGCTTAGTGAGCCACGTAACGCCGCCTGCGGCCGTACGAATGACCGCCCCCCACCATCCAGCGAATATCCCAGCCGCACTGCAAATGGATGTTTTGCATAAACATCCATTCGCAGGGTAGCGTGCGGGACCGAAATCATTAGTTGGTTGCCGACCATCGAGTGATTTCTACAGTGGTCACAAATCTAAGTTAGTCTCTGCTCCTGTGACGTCAGTCGCCCACCTCCGTCAGGCCCGTATCCACCTGAGTTTTTTCATGGGGACGCCCAGCATTTTCCTGAGTGCGCCCAGTGTTTTCTTGGGTATGCCCAGGTTTCCAGTTGACTCGCAAAGCAGTGGTTTCTTGCCGCTTTACGAGCCAACTAACGCCGCCTGCCGGGTGTGCATATTTCTGCCCCCCGCTAGACACCATATCTCCCCACAGGCCTACGAATGGATGTTTTGCATAAACATCTATTTGCAATCTTGCATGCGGGCCCAAAATCATTCGATGGTCACCGATCATCAAATGATTTTTGAAGCGCTCGCTAATCTGAGTCACTCTCTGGTTACTTAGAATAGCGGCGCCCTGCTCCGAGAACAGGGCGGGCAGCTGAAATCCAGTGACATCAGCTGCCCACTCCCAGAAGGCAGGGAGCCGCCCCCGTTCGCATGGGGACCCCAGCATTTTGCTGGGCGCACCCAGCATTGTTGCGTGGGCCTTGCGGTATACATACAATAAAGACAAAGCAGGCATTTCCAACCTCGGTCCTCAAGACAGACTAACAGTGCAGGTTTGCCTTGAGGAATGCCTGACTAAAGGTGCATACACACGGGGCGATATATCGCCGAGTGATATATCGCAGAGCGATATATCGCTCAATGTCTCCTTTTCATCAGCGACCAGAGATGGTCGCTGATGAAAAGAAGCCTCTGCCGGGGGAGCCACAGAGGGAATCAGCTGGTCAAAGGAGCAAGCTCCTGCGACCAGCGATTATAACGGGGCTGAAAACGGGAGAGCGCACCCAGTGATTTATCGCCGGGGCACACTCCCATCACTGGCAATACGGTCGCCAGCGACCATATTGCCAGCGATATCAGCCCATATCGCTGCCGGGTGTACACGGCTTTAAAGCATAATATATTTACATGTGGATGATTTATCATTGCAAACAAAAATATAATACTGTAGATCTATTTGATTTGATGGTTTTTTTTTTTTTTGCTTTTTTTTCATTTCTTTTTTTTATTCTCTAACTAATATTTCTGATTTAGTGAATTATTGTTACATCAGCCTTACGATGCAATAACTGAACAATGCAGGATGATTGGATCACTCCCACAGACATTTTTCTGTGATCTCTCATTCAAAAGAATATTTTCCCATCGCGACAGACCCCTGAGTAAGCAGAAGACTCATTAATGCCAGCCATACGCAGACTATTAATGACAGCAATGTGGTCTTGTATATTTCCTTCAGTATATAGAATAGAAAACATAGACATTCAACTTTCAACTTTAGTTAACATTGCATAAATGCAAAAGCCCTTGATGGGGAATCTCTTCACATACTTGTGGTAAGTGAGTCATTGTACTGGGAGACCAAGGGCCTCATTCAGACCAAATTTTCACACAGGAAAAAAAAAGGCGAGAGAAACTCATGGACACAAAGTTTTCCAATTACACCACTTCTGCTAGTGACGGGATAAACAACTATAAACACATGCACAAAGGGAAAAATGCTTCCCGGAAGTTCTATGGTTATGAGTTCTGAGTAAATCTAACATTCAGTAAGGCATTTTGCAGGAAAGTATTTTTCATTGGTCACTCACAAAGAATTTTTTCTTTATAGACGGAACCTTGATAGAAAATACTTACCTACTTTGTATGTAGGAGACACTGCTGACCAATATAGGGTGCAAGACCTCACCTCCATCACGTCAAAATGCTGCGATTCTCCCCACATTACCTCCCACATCCTGCCCACTATTCCAGTGTTCTTGTCACATATCTCCCTCCCCTGTTTCGACCTAGGGGCCAGAACACTTGTAGCCCCCAAACAGAAGATGCGGGACCAAGGGCGGATTGGGTCCCGAATCCAGGCCGGGAGCGGGGGGACGGGAGGGCGGCCTCGGGGGGGTTAGGGGGGGTGTGGGGTGGCGGCGGTGGCATGTACGCCCAGGGGGGTGGCTGCGGTGACGGTATGTACGCCCGAGGGGGGGGTGGCGGCAACGGTATGCAATAATGCTTGCGGGGGGGGGGCAGCTCACCTGCTGCTGCTTCTTCCGAGCTGGCCGGGTGAAGTGGGAACGGGAACTGGGTGCCTGGGAGATGCTGTGCGCTCATGCGCAGCAGCCCTCCCTCAGCCAATTTGGAAGTGGGCAAAGTGCTGTGGCCGCTGCCCGCGGCCCAGCCAGCCCAGGGGGAGCACAGCTGGCCCCTTTTTAATGACTTTTGGGCTGGCCCACCGGAAATGGCCTGTGCGGGGTGTGGGGACTAAGTAAAAAACAGACCCGAACAAGACCACAGCGTTCCGTGGTCTTGTTGGGGGGGGGGGGGGTATTCCGGGGGGGGACCATTCCGGTTTTTGCTACATGCCCGGACCATACAGGGAGGCTTTATTCTCTCCCTCCTCCTCTCCCTAGTGACAGGTGTCACAGGCAACCCCCCAGACAGGACACCCTCTATTTCGGGGTCTTGTCCAGGTCCAGTTTTTACCCATACCTCGGGGTGTGGGAGGTGTAAGCACAGGACCTTGCCTTACCCCTCCACCAGTAAGCAATATGAAAAAATCTGCTGAGCTAGTTATATGCCTCCAAGGGTCTCACGTTCTTCTCCTGCAGGTGCACAATATGAAAAAAGATGGGGCTGCAGTATATAGGGGCAGTATATGGAGGGTGGTTTTATCCATAGGATATGTTCTACTTCATCAGGAGGGTATTGACAACATGCTATGAGACCTTTTTTTATAACACTACTATTTTACTTCTAACTAATACAGATTAGAAAGCCAGCAGCGGAACCGTGCTCACTTCCAGTTCCATTTCAAAAGAATGCATCTCTTATACCCAGCAATGGTAAAGTGCAAGTGCTGACACTGTGACCGCTGTGGCTATGAACAGCTTCCATCTTGAAGCTGCAGAGATCCCCGCTTTAGCCCTGCGGATACTCGCATTAGCATAATAAGGTGCACAGTTACTGGCTTTGTTTTTGCTTTACAGTACTTCCAATTCACAATTTCTCCAAATTTGTTCTTCATGATAGTTCGCCTTTATTAGGTGTAAAAGAGAAGGAATGAACAGATAACATGATAAAATGTATTTCTCATGATATGTATTTTAATGAAGCTATTCTCCCTTGTCCCATACTGATGAAGAGAATGCTGAGTTTAATGCAAAGATAGGAAATATTTATGAAATTATATTAATCATCAGCATTAAATATTAATACAAAGAAGAGATAAGAAGGGTTACATCTATTCCATTACTCACTGACACATTTGTGCTTCTGCTGCACTTAAATGCCATTCCATTCAGCAATATAGATGCTTTCAAATCGGATTTCTAATTAATTCAGCCATAATGGCAATTACTAGTTATGGAATAATTATTTTCAATCATTAATTTTCTTGCCCCGCTATGGGGGCTTTCCCAGGGTATGTCTGATTGGTACACCCTGCAGCCCCACCTCCATCTGCTCTCTGTCCCTCCCACCAAGCAGTCTCATCTGCTGGTTGATCTTCCTGCAGAACTGGTTTACACATGCCTAGACCCAGCAACGCAATCATTATTTCTACAGGTACCCATATATCTAAGATGTATTGAGCAAGCCCCCAATCTCCTTTAAAAATCCTGATTCCCCACATACTGGCATGGAATTTGACTTTATAAAATGCTTCCCTGGATAGAAGGATTGCTCCCACTGATTTATGGGCACCATTCCTTTTACTGATTCCTGCCTATATCACTGAGGAGGGGTGTCTTAAGAGAGGAGGAGGCCCATGTGCAGCCTCTTCAGCTAGGCACCCTCCTCTCTGCCGAGTGCTCAGACCCAGTGGCAAATGCAGGATTTTTAGAAGGGGGTTTCCAAATGTAATTCAAAATCTCCCACTCTGCAGCGCACTGTAGTAAGGGATTCGGCATGAAAAGCCGGCGGTCGGGATCCCGGCGTTCAAAATCCCGACACCGGAATCCCGAACGCCGAAATCCCCACAAGGGGGGGAAGTGGATCCCCCCCCCCCCCCCCGCAGCGGGCCCGGTGCCTCGCTACGCTCGGCACACTAATTTATTCTCCCTCCGTGGGTGTCGTGGACACCCACGGGGGGAGAAAGTGTCGGGATTTCGGCGTTCGGGATTTTGAAAGCCGGGATCCCGAACGCCGGGATTTAAACTGCATCCCGTAGTAAGTACAGGAGTCTGGGGGAGCAGTAACGGTCCTGAAATTGTGTGTATATATATATATATATATACATATATATACATATATATATATATATATATATATATATATATATACCGGATACTGTGTAGAATACATTATTAATAGTTAACAGTACAGATGGGTCTATAGTATAGACTGTTTCAAACATTTAAATAACCTAAGGAATAGTAAAAAAAAGTACATAAACATAATAGAACCAGTAGTGCACATTCTAAGCTCACAATCTCCCACTTCATGGTAAGGCTCCTGTCTCTTCCTCTTCCACTGGTCCATTGTGATGTTTGTGGGCTCATATCCACACATACAGTAAATGTGGTAGAAGAAGCTGGTACACAGGGCATGTGCAGCAGCTCTGCTTTGTCCCTTACACTGATGTGGCGGCAGCTCTATTGATCATACTATATACCAGTGCTATTGTTGTTATACTTGCCAAGTGGAGGAGGGTTTCCAGGCGACCAGAAACCTCCCCTGCGTTTGCCTATGGGACCCTAATGCGCATGCGTGAATCTCTGCTGCGCTGTGGAGTCTGAGCACTAGAGCGCTCAGACTCCACCACATCGCCGTCAATTTCTGCTGCTACTCTGGAGAGGGTAAGTATTACCAAAATAGGTGCAGTGTGGTCCCCCTGGGACTCAGGAGCATGTTTTCACCATGCATTATAGATATGCCACTGTCACTGAGATAGCCTTAAGTTATCTAATAAATAAGCCACATAGTATGAGTCAATGCCTTCAAGTCTAAGATGTACTAAGCTGTGGAAAGTGGAGAAAGATATGTAGTGATCCGAGAGGATGCCGTGCTGCATTCAGTATCATGGATCGTTACCACTGTCTTCTGGTAGACCCTGCAGCAGGACCATCCAGAAGACATCGCTAATGACTGTGGGGATGCTCAAGTGTGGCCTATACACTGACACACATACTGTATGCCCTGATTTGCCCAGAAACAACAAATCACACTGATATCAGTGTAGTGTGTGCCCTGCCTTAAAATACCAACCAATCAGCTTGGTCATTTTTCAAATGCAGCCTGTTACATGGCAGTTAAGTGTTGATTGGCTGGTACTTTAGCTCTCTCCACTTTATCACTGTCCAAAACTCATCATCTGCCCATTAGTGAGCTTGCAAATTTCTTTTTTTTCACATGTTAAACAGTATAAAGGAATACAAAATACAGTAACTTTTAATAGTTTGCAGGTGAAGCCGAGCTCATCATTGCCGAATCGCCACCGCTTGTGCCCATTTGTCTCGCCAAATTCATCTGTGTTATCATCATTCAATGCATTTCTATAAGCAGTGGGAATTAATTAGATGCATGTGAGTGGGGACATGAACTCACCAATAGCCACAGGAGTCACCTGATTGGCGTGGCAACGATGAGATTGGCTACTTCTGTATATGGTCTGGCATTTGCCATCAGTTCCAGCGTATAAAGATTTATCCCTGGAATTATTTTTCGGGAATGTCCATATATTTTTTCCATGCTGACCAGTTTCTCTTTTCTGCGCGTGACATTAAATACTTGAAAACTGTGATTATAAAAATGACATAGTACATTAATATTTATTGATACTTATGATGCAAAAAAGTTGTATAGTCCAATTCAGTAAGCATTTTATTACAGGGATTGTAAGTGTAGACAGTATTTCTAATAACTTGGCTGAGCAGCTAAATGTCGATGAAAATTATTTAAATATAGCAACTCAATACTGTAGAGTCTGAATAAGAAAGTAGTCACATCTGAATTTATTTGTTAAGGCTGCTTAGGAAGCCAAATGAGACATACAGTACATACACATCTTTGAAGAGCTCTTTAAATGGGGTGTTTGTATTTAGTACAGATGGAGCAGCTCCCATTCACCAGCCGCCGCCAACCACTGCAAGCGGACAGAAGGGGGCGTGCGTGCACATGATATTTGCACGCCCCGTTTCGTCGGAGCCCTCCGCCGGCTCCCCGCTGCTCCCCCATCACCGCCCGCAGCCTCCGCTATCCCTGCCCGGCTCCCCGCCGCAGTGCTAACGGGGGCGCATGTGCATGTGGAGCGCCTCTCCTCCGGCCAGCGCCTGCTCAGGGAATCTGGTATAAGTGGCATGTTATTATAAGTGGCATAAATATATTGTGGGCATGTACATACAATTCTACAGTCCTATCAGTGGTAAGTATACACAAAGATGCAGTAATTTCATATGACTTTTTCCCCCTGAGATAGGGCTGGTGTACTGTAACTGTAACTGTAACTGTTTATAATGAGGGCTACCTTTACCAGCAAATGTTCAGGGGTGGTACAGCTGCGTAGATGCGATGGATTCTGAATGCAGTGAGTTCATTTATAGCAAGGACTGTGGCCAAGTTTTGTGAAACTCTGGACCAGTCCCAGTAAGCATTGTATATGGGGCTGAGTGTGGAATGGGGATTATTATAGTTATTCTGATTAGCAGTGTTTAGTATTTAGACAGTGCAGCTGCATTTTTTTTTCCCAATAAATATTTCTACGGTCTCTTATGTCCAGGATACAATAACCAAAATTCAATATATTAAACTGCTTCTACATCCAGTATATCAACATTGGACATTATGTAACAACAATATTCAACAATTGTCTGTACAGTCCAACCAAAAAAGTAAAGCATGCTTAACTTTCTGTGCATTCAAGGAACATTTCTATCTAGATCACAGGGAAGCTCAGTTCCTCCATCTTAGTAGCTACAAAATACATAGCTCTGCAGATGTTTTTTCTGAGGTGCTGAACAAGGACCAAGGACAGTTTTCCTGCAAGGCAACTAGGTGCCTGCCTAGGGCCCAGCGGGGCCTAAGTAACCCGTGGACAACAACCAGTAAAGCCAGTCCAAAATCTATGGCAAACCACCTGATCACATAGACCTGCTGCATACACTGAGGGGAGGAGAGACTGGGTACAGAGGAAGGAAGGCATGAGAGGCTGGGTAGTGGGGAAGGGATGCATGAGAGGCTGGGTAGTGGGGAAGGGATGCATGAGAGGCTGGGCAGTGAGGCAGGAAGGCATGATAGGCTGCACACACACCAAGGGGCTCTTGCGATGACGGTATTGGCAAGGACTGCTGGGTGTCATCTGCTCCAGATGTGGATAGGTGCCTTGGTGGTACCTCAGTTCTAATTGAAAGAACATAAGTTCTAATTGAAAGCTGTTAGTGGCTGAAGATTCTAATGCTGGAATAAAAAAATTACCATCCATCATGAAAGCTTCAAATACACATTGTAGGACTGTACAGCTGGATGGCCTGAAGCTAAAACAATTGGAAGACGTTGACAGAGGACAATAAAGTCCATCTTCCCACCTCATCCCTGGATACATAGTCAGTTCAAATAAACTCGATCAAACTCAAGAACTTTCCGCTTCTTGGCCTGGGAGGCCCCAGTGGGGCCTTGAAGCAGATACATGGGTGGCTACAGTATGTTGAGATTTATAAAATGACTTTGCTTTATTAGACAGTAATATATTTTGGAAGATATTATAATAAATATGAAAATAACTAAATCAAAGCTTTCAGTTTCTGTTAAAACACTGCTTGGTAATTGACAGCCATCACTATATATGCCCCATCTCAGCCATCTGTCACTTAGCAGCTGGGGTGCTGGGTTATACCCTGAAGTGGTCTCATAATATTTATTGATCAGCTGTTCACTTCTGAGTGGTTACCTATTCAAAAATGTTATTGTCGCTCACAGCGACTGTTCTTTTGTTTAACCCCTTCCTGACAGAGCTAGTTTTTGCGTTCCTGACAGAGCCATTTTTTTCAAATCTGACATGTCTCACTTAAGTGGGGATAACTTTTTTTTGCTTTTACTTATCCCAGTGATTTTGAGATTGTTTTTTCGTGACACATTGTACTTCAAGTTAGTGGTAAATTTTCGTCGATACGGTCTGTGTTTTTTTGTGAAAAATACCAAAATATCGTGAAAAAATGGAAAATTTAGCGATTTGCAAAATGTTAAATTTTCTGCTTGTGAGACAAATAATCTTACCACTCAAAATAGTGAATAACTAACATAGACCATATGTCTACTTTATGTTGACATCATTATTTCAACTTCCTTTTAATTTTTTTGGACACTAGGAGGCTTACAATATGAATAGCAAATTCTCAATTTTTCAAGAAAATTTCAAACACTGATTTTTTTAGGGACCAGTTCAGTTCTGATGTGACTTTGAGGGACTTGTATGTGAGACACCCCCATAAATGATGCCATTTCAAAAACTGCACCCCTCACAGTATTCAAAACAGCATTTTGGAAGTTTGTTAACCCTTTAGGTGTTTCACAGGAATTAAAACAAAGTGTAGGTGAAATTTCAAAATTTCTTTTTTTTTGCAGATTTGCAATTTTAATACATTTTTCTAAGGAACACAGTACATTTTACTAGAGAAATGTGACTAAAAATTGATTCCCCCAATTCTTTTGTTTTCATAAATATCCTATATGTGGCCCTAGTGTGCACGGTGACCAAACCACAGGCTTCATAATAGAAGGAGCACCTACTTGATTTTGGAGCCTCCTTTTTATGAGATTATTTTTTAGGCACCATGTAGGTTTCTAGGCACCATAACATGCTAAAAGTTAGGAACCCCCCCACAAGTGACCCCATTTTGCAAACTACACCCCTCAGGGAATTCATCTAGGGGTATAGTGTACATTTCAAACCCGCAGGGGTTTCACCAATTGTGGTACAACTGGGCAGTGAAAATGAAAAATTATTTTTTTTACACAAAAATGCAGTTCTGGCTCCAAATTTGTCATTTTCAGAAGGTATGAAGGAGACAAAGCACCCCAAAATCTGTGCCCCAATTTCTCCCGAGTACGGCAATGCCTCACATGTGACCAAAAAATACCAGTTGGGTGCATGGCAGGACTCAAAAGGGAAGGAGTGATTTTTGGATTTTGCAGCTCAGATTCTGGTGGAATTTTGGTGGGTGCTATGTCGCATTAGCAAGACCCCCCAAGCACCAATACAGTGGAACCCCCCCACAAGTCACCCCATTTTGAAAACTACACCCCTCAGGGAATTCATCTAGGGGTATAGTGTACATTTCAAACCCCCAGGGGTTTCACCAATTTTGATACAAGTGGGCAGTGAAAATGAAAAATTACATTTTTTACACAAAAATGCAGTTCTGGCTCAAAATTTTTCATTTTCAGAAGATATGAAGGAGAAAAAGCACCCCAAAATCTGTGCCCCAATTTCTCCCGAGTACGGCAATGCCTCACATGTGACCAAAAAATACCAGTTGGGTGCATGGCAGGACTCAGAAGGGAAGGAGTGATTTTTGGATTTTGCAGCACAGATTCTGGTGGAATGAATGGTGGGTGCTATGTTGCACCAATACAGTGGAACCCCCCCACAAGTCACCCCATTTTGCAAACTACACCCCTCAGGGAATTCATCTAGGGGTATAGTGTACATTTCAAACCCCCAGGGGTTTCACCAATTTTGATACAAGTGGGCAGTGAAAATGAAAAATTACATTTTTTTACACAAAAATGCAGTTCTGGCTCCAAATTTGTCATTTTCAGAAGGTATGAAGGAGACAAAGCACCCCAAAATCTGTGCCCCAATTTCTCCCGAGTACGGCAATGCCTCACATGTGACCAAAAAATACCAGTTGGGTGCATGGCAGGACTCAAAAGGGAAGGAGTGATTTTTGGATTTTGCAGCTCAGATTCTGGTGGAATTTTGGTGGGTGCTATGTCGCATTAGCAAGACCCCCCAAGCACCAATACAGTGGAACCCCCCCACAAGTCACCCCATTTTGCAAACTACACCCCTCAGGGAATTCATCTAGGGGTATAGTGTACATTTAAAACCCCCAGGGGTTTCACCAATTTTGATACAAGTGGGCAGTGAACATGAAAAATTACATTTTTTACACAAAAATGCAGTTCTGGCTCAAAATTTTTCATTTTCAGAAGATATGAAGGAGAAAAAGCACCCCAAAATCTGTGCCCCAATTTCTCCCGAGTACGGCAATGCCTCACATGTGACCAAAAAATACCAGTTGGGTGCATGGCAGGACTCAAAAGGGAAGGAGTGATTTTTGGATTTTGCAGCTCAGATTCTGGTGGAATTTTGGTGGGTGCTATGTCGCATTAGCAAGACCCCCCAAGCACCAATACAGTGGAACCCCCCCACAAGTCACCCCATTTTGCAAACTACACCCCTCAGGGAATTCATCTAGGGGTATAGTGTACATTTAAAACCCCCAGGGGTTTCACCAATTTTGATACAAGTGGGCAGTGAACATGAAAAATTACATTTTTTACACAAAAATGCAGTTCTGGCTCAAAATTTTTCATTTTCAGAAGATATGAAGGAGAAAAAGCACCCCAAAATCTGTGCCCCAATTTCTCCCGAGTACGGCAATGCCTCACATGTGACCAAAAAATACCAGTTGGGTGCATGGCAGGACTCAGAACGGAAGGAGTGATTTTTGGATTTTGCGGCTCAGATTCTGGTGGAATTTTGGTGGGTGCTATGTCGCATTAGCAAGACCCCCCAAGCACCAATACAGTGGAACCCCCCCACAAGTCACCCCATTTTGCAAACTACACCCCTCAGGGAATTCATCTAGGGGTATAGTGTACATTTAAAACCCCCAGGGGTTTCACCAATTTTGATACAAGTGGGCAGTGAACATGAAAAATTACATTTTTTACACAAAAATGCAGTTCTGGCTCAAAATTTTTCATTTTCAGAAGATATGAAGGAGAAAAAGCACCCCAAAATCTGTGCCCCAATTTCTCCCGAGTACGGCAATGCCTCACATGTGACCAAAAAATACCAGTTGGGTGCATGGCAGGACTCAAAAGGGAAGGAGTGATTTTTGGATTTTGCAGCTCAGATTCTGGTGGAATTTTGGTGGGTGCTATGTCGCATTAGCAAGACCCCCCAAGCACCAATACAGTGGAACCCCCCCACAAGTCACCCCATTTTGCAAACTACACCCCTCAGGGAATTCATCTAGGGGTATAGTGTACATTTAAAACCCCCAGGGGTTTCACCAATTTTGATACAAGTGGGCAGTGAAAAAGAAAAATTACATTTTTTACACAAAAATGCAGTTCTGGCTCAAAATTTTTCATTTTCAGAAGGTATGAAGGAGAAAAAGCACCCCAAAATCTGTGCCCCAATTTCTCCCGAGTACGGCAATGCCTCACATGTGACCAAAAAATACCAGTTGGGTGCATGGCAGGACTCAGAAGGGAAGGAGTGATTTTTGGATTTTGCAGCACAGATTCTGGTGGAATGAATGGTGGGTGCTATGTTGCACCAATACAGTGGAACCCCCCCACAAGTCACCCCATTTTGCAAACTACACCCCTCAGGGAATTCATCTAGGGGTATAGTGTACATTTCAAACCCCCAGGGGTTTCACCAATTTTGATACAAGTGGGCAGTGAAAATGAAAAATTACATTTTTTTACACAAAAATGCAGTTCTGGCTCAAAATATTTCATTTTCAGAAGGTATGAAGGAGAAAAAGCACCCCAAAATCTGTGCCCCAATTTCTCCCGAGTACGGCAATGCCTCATGTGTGACCAAAAAGTGGCAGGACTCAAAAGGGAAGGAGTGATATTTGGAGTTTGCAGCACAAATTCTGGTGGAATGATGGTGGGTGCTATGTCGCATTAGCAAGACCCCCCAAGCACCAATACAGTGGACCCCCCCCACAAGTGACCCCATTTTGCAAACTACACCCCTCAGGGAATTCATCTAGGGGTATAGTGTACATTTCAAACCCCCAGGGGTTTCACCAATTTTGATAAAACTGGGCAGTGAACATGAAAAATTACATTTTTTTACACAAAAATGCAGTTCTGGCTCAAAATTTTTCATTTTCACAAGGAATGAAGGAGAAAAAGCACCCCAAAATCTGTGCCCCAATATCTCCCGAGTACGGCAATGCCTCACATGTGACCAAAAAATACCAGTTGGGTGCATGGCAGGACTCAGAAGGGAAGGAGTGATTTTTGGATTTTGCGGCTCAGATTCTGGTGGAATGAATGGTGGGTGCTATGTGGCATTAGCAAGACCCCCGAAGCACGGTGAAATGATGAACCTAATATTCCATAGATGTGTGGTATATTTTAAAACACTCCTTTATACATAGGCCGGGTTTGTCGGGGCAAGTGTCACACTGGAAAATAGTTTGCTTTCTTATTCCCTTTTTATAGCAAACTTTGCACCTTTTTTGTGTCCTGCCCTTTTTTCCAGTGGAGGGGATTTCATCAGGAAAATGCTGCCCTGGTACAATACGGGGGCCAGTACTAGAAGTACTGGGGCCCTCTGCCTGCTGGTTCCCAAATATTAGGCCCTTTATGACTTCCTCTTGAAAGTGCATAAATGTCCCCCTCTGGCCGGTAGAACGGAATAGCACGTAAGCGTTATACAGTGCCATCTGGATGATATACACGGCCACCTTCTTGTACCAGATTTTTGTTTTCCGCAGGGCACTGTACGGCTTCAGTACCTGATCTGAAAGATCCACTCCGCCCATGTACCTATTGTAATCCAGGATACAATTAGGTTTGGAGGTGTGGGTACTGGTACCTCGTACAGGGACGGAGGTGGTACTGTCTCCGTGAATTGTTGTCAGTATAAGGACATCCCTCTTGTCCTTATATTTGACCAACAACATATTTTCGGTGCATATTCCCCTGCTTTCACCCCTTCTCATTACTTGGGCAATGTGCGTTTTTGGGAGGCCTCTTTGGTTCTTGCGCACAGTACCGCAAGCTGCTGTACCTCTTGAACCAAGGGCCTTAAACAGGGGGATGCTGGTGTAAAAGTTATCCACATAGAGGTGATAACCTTTATCCAGGAAGGGGTGCACTAAATCCCAGACAATTTTCCCACTAACACCTACGAGGGAGGGGGGGCATTCTGGCGGTTGAATTCTTGAATCCTTCCCTTCATAAACCCTAAACCTGTGGGTGTACCCTGAGGTGCTTTCACACAGCTTATACATTTTTATGCCATACCTTGCCCTCTTACTGGGAAGGTACTGGCGGAATTTAACCCTTCCTTTAAAATGTATAAGGGACTCGTCGATACAAATAAATTTTTCAGGGATGTACACCTCTTCAAATTTGGCACTGAAATGATCAATGACCGGCCTGACTTTGAATAGCCGGTCAAAGGTGGGATCATCTCTGGGTGGGCACTGTGCATTATCGGTGTAATGTATAAATTTAAGAATTGTCTCAAATCGAGTCCGGGGCATGGCCATACGGTAAAATGGAGTACTGTACAGAACATCTGTACTCCAATATTGCCTAATTTCTGGCTTTTTTACTATGCCCATATGAAACACCAGACCCCAAAACGTCATCATCTCTACTGCATCTACAGGGGTCCACCTAGCAAATGATGACGTGGGGTTTTGAGCAATAAACTGCTGGGCATATAAATTAGTTTGGTCCACCATTAAATTTATAAAATCATCAGAGAAAAATAATTTGAAAAAGTCAATTTCTCTGAGACCTGTGGAATCAAATTGGATTCCTGGCATGGCCAAAAACTCAGGAACCTGGGGCTCAAAATTGTCTGGTGGTGGGGTCCATACTAGATCAATTATTGGGGGGGGAATCTCAGCTGATCTACGGGGGCGTCTTTGAGGGGGTCCCTCATCAGCAGAGGAGGAAGAGGAGCTTAAGGCAAATCCTTCAAATTCCCCGCTTGCATCACTGCCTGTGTCAGAGTCAGAAGCAAGCATGGCATATGCCTCCTCCACTGAATACATTCTCCTGGATGATTGGGAGGACATTTGGGAGGACATTTGGGAGGACATTTGGGATGCCATTTTTATTTTTGTGTTACCGGTAGTGAAATGTTTCAACACGTGTATAGTGTAGGGGGGGGCACAAACTTTATTTCAATCCGGGGGGTATGTAGTGTGTAGTGTGTATGTGGTGCAGAAAAAAAAAAAAATGCTTTATACCAATAAAAAAAAAAAAAATGAAGGGGTTAAAAAAAAAAAAAATTGAAGGGGTTAAAAAAAAAAAAAAGGAAGGGGTTAAAAAAAAAAAAGGTCCTGCGCCAAAAATTGAGCACAGATGTTGGTCAGTAACGTCTGTCACTGAACAGCGCTCAAAGGCAACAGGAATTTGATCAAAAAAAAAATAAAAATAGATCAACCCTGTGCCGAAAAAGATGATCAGTGATGTACGTCACTGATCAGCGCACAGCGGCCACAGGACACCCACAAAATCACAGTGTGTGTAAAAAAAAAAATTAAAAAAATACCCCACAGCACACACACAAAAAAAAAGGTGATCAGTGATGCGACACTGATTACCAGTGAGGTGCAGCAGGTGCACAACCTTTGGTGCAACTGACAGGTATATATAAAAAAAAAAAAACCTCTGTACCCCCAAAAAAGTTGCTGATCACCTCAGATATAGTGATCAGCACAAAAGGCGGGGACAGCAGACACAAAATTTAGCACTCTCTATCACTATCTCTCTCTATCTCTCACTATCTAACACTATCTAACACTCTATGACACTGCAGCAGCAGCACTCACAGGTATATCTATATATAAAAAAAAACCTGCGCCCCCAAAAAGTTACTGATCAGTTAATTTATACTGATCAGCACAAAAGGAGGGGGCAGCAGTCAGTTATATAAAAAATATATAGCACAATCTGTCACTATCTCTCTCTATCTCTCTCTCTCTATCTCTCTCTATCTCTCTATAACTATCACACTGCAGCAGCACAAAATATAGCACTCTGTCAGTAGGCCTCTCTCTCTATCTCTCTCTCTCTATCTCTCTCTCTCTATCTATAACTATATCACACTGCAGCAGCACAAAATATAGCACTCTCTGACACTATCTCTCTCTCTATCTCTCTCTATCTCTCTCTATCTCTCTCTATCTCTCTCTTTCTATCTCTCTCTATCTCTCTCTCTCTATCTATCTCTATCTATCTCTCTATCTATCTAGCTAATACTAATACAGTGCAGCAGCACAATATCACAGTATGGCACAATTAAAGCACAGGATCCAGGATCCAGGAAGCAATCAGCAATCAGCAGCGATCAGGTAAGTATTGCAGCAAGTATTTCTGGTCAGTATGGCGGCAGGGGGGTACGGTGACCGCACTGCACGCTTTCCAGACCGGAATGGCGTCTGCAGTGCAGTCACCGTTAGTTTAAATCTCCCTCCTTGGCTGTGATTGGTCCGTCGGTCCGACGGACCAATCACGGCCTTTGGGGGCGGGCGGGGTGAGGTGGGGTGACACCAGTGTCACCCTTACACCCCGCGGTGATTGGTGCTGTACTTTACAGCACCAATCACCTCTGATCCCGTGTCACCGGCGAACGTTATTCGCCGGTGACACAGGAAAACGCTGTGAATGGCTGTTCACACTGAACAGCCAATCACAGCGATCGCCGACGGGGGGGCGGCATCGCAGCCCCCCCTGGGCATGCACGGACATGTCTGCTGTCAGGGACAGCAGACATGTTGAAACTGTCACCGCGTCTATAGACGCGGTGACAGTTTAAATCCATGACGTACATTTACGCCATGTGTCGGGAAGTGCTTCCCGACCATGACGTAAATGTACGTCAAATGTCGGGAAGGGGTTAACATTGCTTACAGTGCAATGTTAAACAAAACTTCAATTAATTGACTTCAGGTCATTTGCCGTCAATAACTAAAGTGATATTTGCACATCTCTTACAGCAACATTGGCATTTAAAGGGTTAACTGAAATGTGACTGTTAGAGTTGAAGATATAGGTTGTGGATCTTAGAAGTTATCATGAGTATATGGCGTTCTTCTTAACACTTTCAGCTAACAATTTCCAATATTCCTTAACAGTCCGGAACGTCATGATTTTTGTAAATCAGATTACTGCGTGCCAGTGTTCTTTTGTATAAATTGTTTTAAAGGTTCAGTGATTTCAAATGACCAGGAAAATTGTTAAAAAAAAACAATACATGAAGTTTAGTTTCTTTCATGTTAAAATTACCTAACTAGTCTAATCTTCACATACATTTATTTTACGACTTTCATATAATCGCTTGCAAGTCTGATTTAATGTGCTTTTAAACTATTCTACCAAATTTATAGGACTTTGCCTACAGTACAAGGGTTACCTATTTTAAACATCAAAAAGAAACAAAAGAGAAGCAGCGTGTACCCATTTATCTTTCAGCGTGAAATGAAAATAGGAGTTATGTTGATTGATGTTTTCTAAGGAACATGTCCTACATTCTATTTGTATATAATGTTTTGCTTTACTGCCCATCCTCACATCCGTGCAAAAGAACTAGTACATTATGAAGCATCCATCAATAGTAAAGGTACATTGATGACATACAACGTTTATTTGAACTACCGTCAGTGGATTACATAGTGTGGTTGAAGAAATCCAGATCAGTGTTTTAGAACACGATGGCTAGGTCTAATAGAGAATAATCATATGAAAGAATTTTGAAACAATCTCTATAAATTCTAGAAATTGAGCTTCAAAAATGTACACTCTTTTAGGACATCTTATTATATACAGTACTTTGAATTATAGAAAAGTCTGAGGAAATGTATAGACCGTTATAACAGCTAAAAGTCAGAAAAGTGGATATGTTGACAGAGGGACATTTCTTCCCTGACATTTTCAGCAGCCACTGCTTGTCTGGCTATGACTTGTACACTTTTTGGGGAATATCTTAAAAAATACTGTATGTAGAAAACAGAATATATAAATTAACCCTTTCAGGTCCAACGTCTAGTCAGACTCAACAGCCCTAGCGTTAGTAGCAGATCCAATGGTGAGCCACTTTAAAATATGAACATTAACATCGTTCAACATTTAATGTAGACCATTTTTGAATAAAAAAATTAGAAAATTACAATTAATTGAAACATTTAAACCAGACTGTTTGAATTGCAAACAAAATTGGGACTGCAAAGGGGTAAGTTTAGGTATATTAGTGCTTTTGCATAAGAGCTGTTTCTACTTTCTTTCAAAGCATTTTTATGAATTATTTATTTTATTTTTGCCTGAGCATTAAGAAGTGGTTAGGAGACCATGAAACATGTTGCTATTTTCCACTTAGTAGACTTAGTATATATTTACCTCAATATAAATTTTTGCTGAAACATGTTACCAAGAGTCTGGTTTAATGTACTGCATACACATCTATGGGTGGGGGGTATTCAATCTGTGACGATACATCCCGACAGGGGAAATTTCAGCACTCACCTATTCAATGCTGTCGTTATCGTCAGCATAGGAGGCTGTCAGATCCAACTTTTTTAAAGTCGGATCTGTTTTGTAGGAAACATTAAATTCCAACATTGAATTCCAGCTGTCGAGTTAGCATCGGATCAGAGGAAAACAGCCCGGAATTCTGACTGTCGGGTTTTCCGACAGTCGAAATCCCAGATTGAATACTCCCCTATGTTTGCAGTAGCAAAATGTACTGGCTTAAATTTCCATAATAATGCTTTATTTTTATTTATTTAACCAGACCCGCAATTTTTTGTTTTATTGGGAATTACTAGATCGTTCCAGATTTATGGGCTGATTTTAGTAACTATTCCTTAGCACCCCCACAGACATCACTTCAGATTAATGAATGTCCAAAGCTCCAGAATTACTCATTAATGGTGAAACCAACCACTAAAAGCTTCCACATTCATCCCTAGGTTTGAACGATGTACCTTATGTTGTTTCACTTTTTCCCATCTCCTAAGTATTGATACCATAATACTAAACACCTATATGTAAAGAGGACACTTTGTTGCTGAGCAACTACTACAAGACAACAGTATTAATATTGGCCAATATCTACCTCTATAGGGTGAGTTTTCATATTCCACCAAACACCTAAGCAACTGTAAAATGGTATACAAAATGATCTCACTGGGGGAAATGTAATAGGCTGAGAGATTCAGAAAATAAGAGATTTGGTAAGAAAAACTTCAGTTTTTTTAAAGCGGCAATCATTTACATGGCAAAACCAGTTTGATTTTGCAGTGTAAATGATTCCTGCTTTAAAAAAAACTGGATATTTCTTACCAAATCTCTCACTTTCTGAATCTTTCATCCTATTACATTTCACCCATTGACTCTTCCTCCCATTTTATAATCACATTGCTGGTAAAACATTATATTATATTTGCACGCAAATAGGACCAAAAAGCACAAGGACAAAACTCCCTATTTATACACTGCAACCCCCCGGTACTGAAGCTGAATAAGTCTAACATCATAGGCTGCGTATTGCTGGTCTTCAAACATTTCAGAAAGTTCTGTTGCAAGTCATCCACAATAATAAAACTCCTTCATCTATATACAATCTGCCAATCAGAACCAGCTATTTCATCCTCTAGGGCAGTGGTTCCCAACTCTGGCCCTCAAGTACCCCCAACAGTGCACGTTTTCCAGGTCACCTAGCAGGTGCACTCATTATTCAGACACATTTTAAAAGATCCACAGGTGGAGCTAATTATGTCACTTGTGATGCTGTGTGGAGACCTGGAAAACGTGCACTGTTGGGGGTACTTGAGGACCAGGGTTGGGAACCACTGCTCTAGGGGTAAGAAGACCTGATATGGGGCCTACATATAGGGCTCCACTGATATGGGGCCTACATATAGGGCTACACTGCTGAGTGAACTGAGCAATGTATATAGCTCAGAACACTCAGCAATATTGCTCAGTACACAGCGATGTGCTGCTGAGCGATCTGTCAGGGCCAGTGTTCTCCAGTGAGAACACTGGCCCTGACCGGCGATCTCACTAGATTTATTCTGCATCCAGGACATTAATTGCTAGGCGGTAAAGATGCATGGGGCTGTGCATCACTATCATTATGCCCCAACACATGGAGCGATGTAGGGTCGTTTCCTAAGTGATCTAGTCAAATTGCTTAGAAAACGCCCTGAGATCACCCCGTGTGTAGGCCCCTTAATGTTAGCAATAATAAATTAAAAAAAACTATTTATCATGTATACATAAAGGACACGCATTGGCAAGATTGGTAATTTGGCTTTAATTAGATTTGTTATCTGGACACTCTTTGCTGCATTTCTTATCTGGTAAGCCCCTCATAACCAAGGCAATAGCAGAGTAAAAGCTTTCATGAATAATGTACCGTGACCTTCTTATCTTCAGGTAACATAACCCACTCACCAGCCACATGTACACAAAGGCTGTGGTTAAGGAGTCAGACTGCTGACTTGCCTATGTGGAGATAGCTACCCCATTGGTCCAGATGACCACGGGAGACATGCAGGCTGGTAGCCAGTGTGGACTTCCTAGACATTTTATCAGCAGGTACAAAAGGGTGAGAGGTCCATGAACCAACACAATCTTGGCAATGAAAGTTCTAGATTTAAAGCAGCAATAATTTCAAAAAGCAAAACTAGATTTTCTCACCTAGGAATTCTGTGGGTAATGGGCCCTACACACATAGCGATGTGTGCAGGGCTACCTAGCTATGCTAGGTCGGGCTGTGCTGCGCCGCTATCGCATAGCACACAGAGCTGACAGCCCACACACAGAGCGAGCTGTCAGCTCTGTGTACTAAGCGAGCAGACAGCGCCAGTGTTCTCCAGTGGGAGAACCCTGCCGATGCTGAGATTGATGGACACTGTCCATCAATCTCGGCCAGCGATAAAGACGCGCGGGGACGCACACTGCTGCCGATGTAGCCCCCACACATACACCGATGTGAGGGCATTTGCTAAGCGACTTTGCCAAACTAAGCAAAATCACTTAGGAAATGCCTTAATATCGGCATGTGTGTAGGCCGTATAAGACAGCAAACAGGTGCCCTAGTTTAGAAACCATAACTGTATTGAAAAAGACAACGCATTTCAGTGTATTGTATATAAGAATACTGTTGCAAGTTGAAATAAATTGGTACAATAAATAATTTCTGGTGCATAGTACTGAGATATAGTTTAATATAATATTTCTAAATAACTTATAAAAAATACCCTGTATTTTGAATAATAAAGTATATTAAAAAAAATACACTGTATTTCAATAAGCTTGTAACAATTTATTAACATTTCATGTAAGTAAAACATAAAAAAATACTATAACTGGAGCAATTTCTGGATCAAACACACTTGCAATCAAACATTTTCATGTGCAGAATTGGCCAGTTGTAAATGTGGGAATTGCCAGATCTGATTTCTAAATTGGCTGCATAGATGGATGAAAAACATGCAATGATTATGTGCAAAACAGCAATGCTAGTTCAACAGGCAATGGTGTTACTCTATATCACTGAGTGAGTGAATGATAGATTGAAGTTGAATCCAATATGATTCAAAGTCAAGTGTTAATAGATGCAAACAGTCTATTTGGAACACAATAAATCCCTCTGGTTTTATCACTTTACCAGTGAGAACCATTCTTGATCTGTGACTTTTCAGCACGTTTGCTTTAATTGCCATATTTAGTGGTGGTGTCTTTTACCAGTTAGTTTGATGAAATCCTCAGACACTCACATTATTGTACAGCACATAAAACTTGAGCACAGAGATACAAAATTGCAGGAAAGTCTTAGACGCGTTTCTGCACCCACAGACACACATTCTTCAGAAAGAAGCAAAATACATTGGTAACATGCTATATCTTTCTTGATGGAAATAAATGAGGGCTAACTTTAGCTACTTCACCTTATGTGCAGTTCACTTCGCGCCTGCAGGCAGTTTAATATTCTATTTCAAAATCTCTGGAGTAACTGGCCTCTACATCTCTATACAGTCCAACATATCCCTCTTGAGATTCAGACCCAGTTGAGTATTGTTAGTATCTTGATTTTTCACATTGACTGCAGTAATGATCAGTCAACAATGCTCAAAAAGTTGGGATCAATAGGATACAAGAATCAAAGTAGTGCCACTTATAACTCGCATCCCAGGTCAGTTCCTTCCAATGGAACCTGGATCAGCTGTCCTCAATGGTTTGGGGTCTCTATCTGATTTATCAGCACTTGAGTCATACTTATAAACACTTGGTTCTCATGATAAAGCTCTGATATGGGGCCCGATTCAGACCTGATCACTGTGTTGCAAATTAGCAGACGCCAGCGATCAGATCAGGTAGACACCGGCCCACTAGAGTGAAATCCCACCTTGAGAATGAATGTGCTCACTGTACGAATAGATGTGTATGGCTAGTGATGAATTTGCAGCTGAGCGAATCCATTAAAAATCAATCACAAGATGCTCACCATTGATTGATTTGATCACCACTCATGACAAGCTCTGAGTAGCTCAGGACTAAAAGGCACTGAGCCGATTTGGTCCTATTTTGGCCGTTTGCGATCAATCGGGCCGTTAAATTGGACCAAATCAGCTGTCCCTGACATACCATCAGGTCCAATGTGCGGTGCCGTGTGCATCGGACCTGTGTCGGGTGGTCAGACCTGCTGGCCGTCTGACAACCCGACCTTGGACCTCCCTCCTGGCGATGAGATGGGTGGGAAACAGGGATGCATGCAAATTGTGATGGATCGCATGCGTCCCTGCCTCCCGGGAAGGTCCCGGGCAGCTCGCAGGGTATCGGGTGTCCGTACACCGCTGCGAGACATCGCACCAGTGTATGGACTCCTTTACTCGGCTGTGATGAAATCTGCCTAATCTAGGTCAGAGCTGACATCACACATCCTCCCCTAAAATGCTTGTGCATGTCTGCGTTATCCCTAGGCACACCTGCTTTTATTCAGCCGTGCCTGCGTTTTTCTTGGCACTCTCATTAAACGCAGGCCGTTACCACCCCCAGACGCCTACTTCCTGTCAATCAACTTGCAAACGGCTAGGGAAGGAAAAAAGTAGCAGGATTTCATTGCTAGAAGGTGTCGCACATGCGCATTGTGGCCCAGGTCATTGCACAGTGTATCGATAATCGCCCACAGCAGCATTCAGATCTGAATTAGGCTTTGTATTGACAATAGATGAATAACAATTTACAAGGGGCCATGACACAAACTTGCATACACCAAAGGAGTAAAAACAATGTGAAAGCTGCTCAATCAAACTAGTAATGCCCCTCAGGTGCTTCAAGGGAGGGGGATTTAACCACCAGCACAGCCAAATGGCACTAGTAATAAGATTTGAAAAACCAACATAATAGAAGGTAATTCAGAGATCTTAGTTACTATGGAAGTCGAGTTACACACACGCCATTTTAGGATAGTATGGCCGCCATTTTGGTTCGCAGAGTTGCGCAAATAAAGTTTCCATACCCGAGTATGTGTGACAAAGTGGACCAGAAGAGTAGCCATACTATCACACATAAATTCATAATAACATACTGACACTAAATAAAATATAGTTAAAGGTTTAGAACGCCACACATAGCTTAGTTAGCCCTGCATACATCTGTCTGTATCATGTTTAGTACCGTTCCGTTCCGTTTCTTATGCGTAGTATTCCGGTCATTGCGAATATTTCACAATATACACGGCTCGACAGTTATGGACATAATCCATATTCCAGGGACAGTTTCTGTTGAAAGTAGGTAACAAAGGAAACTAGATGAAACCAGTTCTTATCCCTGCTGACGCCGAAACCATCAAACAAAGGACTCTTAAAGTTCACTCCCCTGCACCTATTCAGACCAGGTGCAGCGTCTAACCCCCCAATCACAGCTGAACTGACATCCGACCTCCGACCAATGAAAACGGCCTTTGACCTCCCCTTTCTGACCCTATAAGATAGGCGACCCAGAGCAGCCAGGGTCTCTTCGGCACATCTACCTTCCCATGACTTTTCTACCGGACTATAGTTCAGCCCTGAACGATAGTGAGCTCTGACCGGACTGCACTTCGCATATTTGATGAGACGGGTAACGGTTGCATTAACGGTATTTATACTTATTGTATAGTTGGCTGGTTGTGTCTTGTATCTGTATTCTTTCCCCTTAGCAGAGCCTGTTTAGTATTCATTGTTAGCATATTGGCCCTTATTCTGATTGACGCGTACTTTACCGCATACTTTCGGATCGCGTCTTTACGGCGTCTGCGCATGCGTGGAGAACGCAACGCGCATGTGCCACGCCTTGACTCCGTACCTGTTCGGCCAAATCCCGTCCAAAACTGTTCCCCGCAATCAGTCGGGAAATATGGGCGTATTATGGGCGTCATGCGGAATGACACATGGGCGTAGTTTCAAAGTGGGCAAAACGGGGCGGTAACATGGGCGGACACGGGGGAGTACACTTATGTTGGGGGGCGTACATTCGGATACCACTCCGAATGCACGCGATCAAAAAGGGCAGAAATGTGCGGTGTCCACAAGTGTACTATTGCTTTGCGGACACCACTCGTTCATGCGGTAGGCGAACGGACCGCCTAATGACTACAAGCATTAACACCTGAACCCAATAGAATCTACTCCTTTACTCATTACTCACTAATAGGACGCTTGTCAGTGCTTTAATTGAAACCATTGCACTTGATTTGCTGTAAGGGTTAATGTGTGCAATGCATGTGTTAGGCATGCTTGTAAGGATATATTGGCATCTAATTGATTCCAATTCCAAAGAAGCATTTTTTTATGAGGATAGGTAATTGAATAAGTGGGTCATGTGATGTATTGCAGAATATACATCATAGTGGGTTGTTTGGCGTAAATACTCCGCTTACGGGCGGTCGCACCGCTTGGCTCCCGTTCGGATGCGGTATTCCCGAGCATACTCTGTACTACTCTGTAATACCGTGCAGAATCGGAGTGTTTCTCCCGCACACGCATGGTTTGTATGTCGTCCGTAAACACGCCCTGTTCTTAAAGAGTGAGTCCGTCCGAATGCGGAGGACACGTGGGCGTTTCTACGGACGATGGCCGCACGCGGCAAAACACCGTGGCGTGCGGACCGCTCCGTACGAATGCGGGAATATCCGCACCGATCAGAATAAGGGCCATTGTATCACTTGTTAAACCTGTATCTTCTATTCCTGTAACCCCCTGTTGTCCATTAGGGACTTAAATACAACCTTTTTATGAAGTTCTTATCTCCTTACTTCTATACTGTGGTTTGTGTCTGTTATTCACATTTTGCGATAAAGGTATATTACGGACACTGTCCATAAAGGTATATTCGCAGATTAGAGACAAATAACTGCGAAGGAATCTCTTATTAAGGTATTGGTTCTTGGTGTACAATATACAATACAAGGTACGCTACGCTGCGCTACGTTTTGTTCGCACGTAGTTAGGTATAAAGGGTACGCAGGTTGCGGACTTATTACGTAACCTGCGCTTTTCACTTATTGTCTCTCTGGTCATATTTAATCGCCATTAACAATTGGGGGCGCGTCCGTCCGCTCCACATTCCAGAACTCAGTACCAGGCGTGCGACCCGACCTATACCAGCAAAAGGGTGGAAGTATTATCCATTGCTGGATAGGCCGGGTCCGCGGCGGTGCGGGGTTCGGGAAGTGCTAGCGTTGAACCCGGAGCACAATAAGTGAAAGCCACGTGTTTAAAGCATATATTAAGTGTTTAGTAAACTGTACTTCTGCCTGCCACAAGTAGTTTAACGGGGTATAGTGTTTTGAGTTGCTTGTTCATTACATTATATGTACCACGTGCGATAAGGTTCGCACACGTGGAGTCTGTGTTTATTATAGTACATAGAGGATCCCCTCTGTGCAAAACTATAACTTTTATTGTTAGTTACTGCAAAACCAGAGACTCCGCCAAGTGGCGACAAGCCCTGGGCCTTTTGCAGTAACGTAAAGCGTCTATTGTATATTACGCAAGGTGCGCGCGCACGTGCCCATATCGGGAAATTTTCGCATCTTTGTACGTGATTTACGGATTAAGTGCGGGATTTATTTCGCATCTTGATACGTAACTTTCGGACGGAGTTAAGGGATTTATTCCACATTTAGGCGCAATTAATGCGTATAGCGAAACCCGAGTGCAACCTTGCAAATACATTATAGAACACGTGGGTGGCCGATTCATCGGCGGCCTGTGAACAGCGCATGTACACACGTGGCTGTTCATTGGTACTGCACATGCAGCACACATAGGAACTCAAAGGTGAACAGTATTGAACCATTAGCTTTATTTAAACAGTATAGCAATATACTGTGGATAAGGTGGTGATTAAATAAAGAGAAAATAAGTTTTTTTTCTTTTTGTTCATTTTCTCATTAAGCAAGCAACTCAAGCATTATTTTAATAGATTCCTATAGCGTATTATAAGGGATTTATACCTGCATAAGTATCTAGTGAAAAGCTACCAGCCTGGGAAGACTTTCTGTACAGAAATATTTCAAATATATGCATAAGACCAAGGTGTAACCAGCGCCCAGTGTGAAAAATAACTGAGGCGAACGGGTGTGTGACGACACGACTCAAGCGCAGTGTAGCCAGTGTAGGACAGTCCAGTTAGGACCGGGTTCACGTGACGACGTGCCCATAGGAACTGCCCCTTCCGTGGAACTACCTATTTTGATCCACTGGGAGGGTACAAGAGGCTAAATCGGAACCCAGTGATCCGATCAGCTACTTTAGAAATACCAGTTTTTGGGGGTACAGGAAAAACAAGTTTTGCTGTGCCCTGGAAAAACTGCCGCACCTTGCAAGTTGGCTAGCAGTTTGCTACTAGTTGAAAGACTTGGTGATTGAGTACATTACCTCGCATAGTGGGCTTCACGCTTGATTGCAGAATAGTGCCATTTTGTGGAGAAGGAGTGATTTGGGAGTGACTCACTGATAAACGGCCCTCCGGTTTCTGCTAGCTGTGAACGTTTATTCCTGTAATTATGGGTAATAACGGTTCACACAGGGATACCGAGTCAGTTAGGGAGGAATCTAGTCGACCCAAAGGGTCGGCGGCTTTCATTATGTGCAGGAAGCACGGTGAACTCGCAGTTGTTTACCAAAATAAATGGAGAAGAATGACACAAGGCAGCAAGTTAGAATTTCCCAGTGTTGGTAGCTTTGATCCAGAAATCTTATCGGCAGTAAAAGATGAAATAGTAAAAGATGACAATATACACGGCTCGACAGTTATGGACATAATCCATATTCCAGGGACAGTTTCTGTTGAAAGTAGGTAACAAAGGAAACTAGATGAAACCAGTTCTTATCCCTGCTGACGCCGAAACCATCAAACAAAGGACTCTTAAAGTTCACTCCTCTGCACCTATTCAGACCAGGTGCAGCGTCTAACCCCCCAATCACAGCTGAACTGACATACGACCTCCGACCAATGAAAACGGCCTTTGACCTCCCCTTTCTGACCCTATAAGATAGGCGACCCAGAGCAGCCAGGGTCTCTTCGGCACATCTACCTTCCCATGACTTTTCTACCGGACTATAGTTCAGCCCTGAACGATAGTGAGCTCTGACCGGACTGCACTTCGCATATTTGATGAGACGGGTAACGGTTGCATTAACGGTATTTATACTTATTGTATAGTTGGCTGGTTGTGTCTTGTATCTGTATTCTTTCCCCTTAGCAGAGCCTGTTTAGTATTCATTGTTAGCATATTGTATCACTTGTTAAACCTGTATCTTCTATTCCTGTAACCCCCTGTTGTCCATTAGGGACTTAAATACAACCTTTTTATGAAGTTCTTATCTCCTTACTTCTATACTGTGGTTTGTGTCTGTTATTCACATTTTGCGATAAAGGTATATTACGGACACTGTCCATAAAGGTATATTCGCAGATTAGAGACAAATTACTGCGAAGGAATCTCTTATTAAGGTATTGGTTCTTGGTGTACAATATACAATACAAGGTACGCTACGCTGCGCTACGTTTTGTTCGCACGTAGTTAGGTATAAAGGGTACGCAGGTTGCGGACTTATTACGTAACCTGCGCTTTTCACTTATTGTCTCTCTGGTCATATTTAATCGCCATTAACATTACATATATTTTGCAAAAAGATATGATAAGCTTCCGGGCCTCGTCAAGGCTTCTCTGATACCGGAAGTCCTACACTGCATGATAATAGCACCCATTCTAGGCCATATAATTGTCTACTGTAAGGCTACATGATAACAGAACTTACCAATATATTCAAGTTGAGCGGCAGCCTATAAGGAGTTACCCCTAAATCCGCCTTGTGGCACTACAGGAACCAGCATGCCCTCTAAATGTAGGTGAGAACAACTACTGTATCTGAAGAAGCTGCTGAAACACCCAAAAGAGGGGGAGAAACACGTCATATGGCTGAGCACCATCTTCTCTGGAGCATAAAGGGATCCCCTCCAAGCCTGCATGTCTTCAAAAAAGCGAGTAATGTGACTTTATCGACGAGTGCTTGGATGGCAAAATCCAGCAGGCATTAGGAAAATATCTTTCCCCTTTTTTTTCTGCATTTTTTCTTTTTATTCAAATGTTTTCTGGCCAGACAGGGGATAAGAGAGCTTTGTTTCTTTACATCAAGTGGACTTAACACCTGTGATCCTCTTTCCCAATAGGACTCAATAGTCCATTGGACTTTCGAGTTCCCCCCTTTGTAGGTCATTGTTACCAACTAACCAGCTGGATGTACAATCACCCAATAACCAGCAGCTGGTGGGCAGGCAGAGGGGATCAGATGCTAGGCAGGTAGAACGAGGGGACAGAGGATAGCCAGAGAGTGGAAGGAAGATACTAGGCAGGGAGAAGGGAGACAAATACTGGATAGGTAAAGCGGGGAGAGATGCTGGGCAGGGAGTGGGGGGCAGTTACTGGTAAGGGAGAGGGATCTCTATTTGGCAGGAAGGGGGCCACATACTGGGCAGGGAGAGGGAGTAGGTACTGAGCAGGAACAGGAGGGGATAGATACTTGGCAGGTACTTAGGTCGACACCTAAAATTGGTCGACATGGCTAAGGTAGACAGGGTCGAATAATCTACACAATCATTAGGTTGACAATGGGAAGGTCAACAATCAAAAGGCCGACATGAGATTTTCACATTTTTTTGTCCCGAATGTAGGCATTGTCGACCTAATGCTTGTGTTGACCTTAGCCATGGGAACTTATTTCAGGAGTTGACCTAAGTTACGGCCTGTCAACCTTCAGTGGTTGACTCAATGCATGTTGACCTTAATCATGACCGTCTCCTGGCAGAACTAGGCCAACTGCTATGTTCTCTCATTATAAAATTAGCACATTTCCCTTTTTTGTTTTCTTTAAATGAATTAAGCTAAAATCGCCCTTTGCTCCTAATGCAAAACGTATGTGAATGTGAAAGGTAATGAGAAAAACAACTGAAACAAACTGTTGATGATCCTTAAAAATGAATTTGTTGAAGTGCATTTAATTACACCCTTGATGGCTTTTGTCCTGCCAACTATACTGTAGCTTACACGAGGAAGGAATTAAAGAACTAAGGTTTTTCCATAATATCGTTTTAAGAACTTAAAGCCGAAAAATGCAAATGAATTGAAACATACTGTCGTTTCCAGATTCCTTGCAGATAAAATCACTTTGTTGAGACTACTTGTAAATTACATTACAATTGGAAAGCAGGTTAATGCGAAAACTGGGCTGTAAGCGAAATGTATTCAACCACCGGAAACTGTGGAAGGAAGCTTATGCAATATACCGTAGGTGTTTTATTTAAGTGTATTTTAAGTGTATATTTATACTACTTGGTTCAAGAGCTACTTGAGATTTAAAGTAGATCTCATTTTTAGTATGATATTCTGTATACTGGATTACTCTACTGGATCCGTCTGATCAACTACTGTTGTTTATATTTAAGCTTCACAAATCATTAAACAATTCTGTCTGTCACCACAAGATATCATCCATTACTTGCTAATCGGGTCACTATTGATGTCAGTAAGCTTTAGAACATTTACAGTATATACATTTTTAATATATGCAAATAACATCAAGACTAATGTTCGAGTTAAACACAAGTGCAGAACATAGAAAGAGGGTGTGCCGGCGCTGGCTGCTTCAATAAGATGTACTCAACGGTTTTAAAAAGTATAAATTTTTATTTTACACAATATTCTATCAATACATTTCTAAAAGACAAATATGTATGCATACATGAATAATAAAACTATAAGGTAATAAAAATGAATAAGATATTCAATGGGTGCTGTAGGAATTTTTGATGTGAGCAATTTTGCGCAATAAAAGGTCTAGGACTCCATAATGAAATGTTATATTATCATCCTTTTTATGTATCACCTGGATATGGGGCTGGTCCAGGGAAGGTGACTCCAGAATGTCCTTGCCTTGGATTGTAAAAGGCTCCCTATTTGGCGAATGTCCTCCTTTTAGCTGGATTTAGGAATATGGCGTATATCCCAGATGAAGGTCCAGTTTTTAAGTGGAGTTTTGGGTCGTCGTCGGGAATGAAAGGACTGGTCACTCTTTGGGGTGGATGGGGAGCCCAGACACATGGAAATAGTAGGCTCAACGCGTTTCCCCGGCTGTATCAGTGGCCGGCTTCCTCAGGAGCAAGTGCAGAACATCTTCTGTGGTTTCATAGACCAGGACAGCAGGGTAGGTTGTGCGAGCAGAGCAGCCAGCTCTGTGTTGGTGGCACTGTTGTGTGAGAGGTGCAGTAGGGCTTTGTGAGGGGGCAGCACATTTGTGTGAGAGGGGCAGTAGGGCCATGTAGGGGCACTGTTGTGTGAGAGGTGCAGTAGGGCTCTGTGGGGGGCACTGTTGTGTGAGAGGTGCAGTAGGGCTCTGTGGGGGGGCACTGTTGTGTGAGAGGTGCAGTAAGGCTCTGTCGGGGGGCATGGTTGTGAGAGAGGTGCAGTAGGGCTCTGTGGGGGAGGCACTGTTGTGTGAGAGGTGCAGTAGAGCTCTGTGGGGGGGGGCACTGTTGTGAGAGAGGTGCAGTAGAGCTCTGTGGGGGGGGGCACTTCTGTGTGAGAGGTGCAGTAAGGCTCTGTGGGGGGGGGGGGCACTGTTGTGTGAGAGGTGCAGTAGAGCACCTACTGCACCAAAATTATTAACAATAATTTTAATCTACATTTTACTTATTACCAGAAGTTAATAAAAAATATTTTTGCACTTGATACTTGCCACTTCTTAATGAATTGTATACACATATACCCATTATAAATCAGTAGATGCCAACAGAAATAGGACAAGATAATTTGTCAGAGAAATTGAAACAGTTTTCTGAGCAAGCTGATCCATATTGCTCCCAGTTCATAAAAATAATGTTTCATTAAATTGGGTTGCTAAAAGTAAAGTAAGATTAAAAAATTTAAAAATAAGATATCTGGATCCGCAAAATATATTACTTACTGAAGAAAAAAGCTATTTTCTTACTTAAAGTGCAATATTTACATTTATTAAAATACAAAAGATTTAAAAAAAAAACAATTTAGTCCTTACAGGCTTTATTCACGAAAAAAGAGATGTTGATTTTGAAAAAAGCTTGAAAACTGAGAAATAAATTAGTGCTGAGTGAACTAAAACAGTAATGTATTAACAAGAATCGGCTGACAATTGTATTGCCGTATAGAACATAACATTTTCTGTATTTTTGACAAATAAAACTTGACAAGAAAACTTATATCAGTATTCTAATGAATTTTCAGACAATGTAATTTACCATATTGAATGTGGATGCAGGGAAAAATTTGTGGGCAAGACGAAACATCATTAAAAATGCTCATTAGTAACACACTGGCATTATAAAAAACAAAGGCCCTTATTCTGGTTCACTTGAAAAGGCAAATTCCTTCTCAAATGGACAAAACCATGTGCACTGCAGGGGGGCAGATGTAACTTGTGCAGAGAGAATTAGATTTGGGTCGGGTTTCACTTCAAACTGAGATCTATATTGCAGTGTAAAAATAAAGCAGTCAGTATTTTACCTGCACAGAAACAAAATAACTGACCCAAATCTAAATCTCTCTGCACATCAGGCCCACCTGCAGCACACCTGGTTTTGTCCATCTGAGCGTGAATTTGCCTTTGCGAGTGAACTAGAATAACCCCCAATATCCACAGGCTGAAAAAGCGGCCGGGATTGAAAACTGCCCTTAATCTCTTTCAAATGTTTGATAAATAGTACATCCAGGAAACAGATAATTATTTATCCTAAATCTGTCATGAAAATGGAGAAAGTGCTGTTATCATTAATGTGTCTATTTATAATAAAAAATATAGTTATAAAATGTATGCATCCATTCTAAACACATTTAAAGCCTTAGTAAATATGCTCATTAGAGAACTAGTCAGCCCATATTTTAGATAGTACAGGTGAGATTTAATAGGATGAGAAATTCTGAAAGTGAGAGATTTGGTAAGAAATCTCCAGTTTTTTTAAAGCGGCAATTATTTACACTGCAAAAAACAAACTGGTTTTGCAGTGTAAATGATTGCCGCTTTAAAAAAACTGGAGATTTCTTAGCAAATCTCTCACTTTCTGAATCTCCCATCCTTTTAAATCTCACCCTACATGTAAATAAGGAAATTATATAAAGTCTTTGTTTTAAAAGCAGAACATTCAATGTTTAATCTACCGTATATACTTGAGTATAAGCCAACTTTATCAGCACATTTTTTATGCCAAAAAATCCACCTTTCGCTTATACTCGAGTTTTCCTAGTTTTTTGTGGTAAAATTAGGTGCCTCGGCTTACATTCGGGTTGGCTTATACTCGAGTATATACGGTACTTAGGGCCTTATTCTGATCGGTGCGGCCCGATCAGAATATGCGGCCGCGACCGTGCAGGCGAATCCCCGCCTTCCATACGGATCGCCACCTGCCGTCCGTACGCGGATATGTGGCGATCCGCATGAAATTGGACGGGGATACGCCTCCTCCGTCTTGGGAGCAGCCTCTGCATTCGATGGTCGCTGAACATCGAATGCAGGGCCGCACGCTCCACCAGGTCCCGCAACACAAGACCACACGGACACTTGTCCGTGTGAAATCATGTATGGGGGCGGGCAGCTGACATCCGGCGATGTCAGATGCCCGCCCCGTACCCACGCGTCACGGCCTCATTACCATGCATACGCCCCACGTTTGCATGGGAACGCCCATGAAACGCGGGGCGTATGCATAGGGTAATGAGGCTAAGTAGCCCCTCATGCCCCTCTACGCCCCCTGTGCGGCGTATAAAGAATCCGTGCGGCGAAATCGCCTGCACATGCGCAGAGTGACCTCTGCACATGCGCAGACGATCAACATCGGCGGTCCGTCCGCATGCGGGAATATCCGCACCGATCAGAATAAGGGCCTTAGATAGGATTTTATAGTTTATATTATTACCTGGGTGTAGTCTATATGGAGACATTATCACAGCGAAAGGTAGTATCGATTAAAAAAATGAACACTGAAATGAAGCATTACAAACGTATTGTATGTACACACGAGGGAAGATCTGACTCATCTATGTGTTAGTATAAACATGATCTCTTACCACATGATATATATTGTGTGCATGTTGTTAAATTCTGAAACATTTGAAGTGGGGGCACTATGGTTTTGCTGACTGAATTCTGGAGTTCGATGTAAAGATAAAAGTAGCAAGGGACTTTTTTTCAGGGGTGTGGAATAACAAAACACAACAGTGTGGGTGGTATTGAAATCAAACTTTCATCACTACCATTTTTACCTTCTGTTGTTACTATACCATTTTTACCTCCTTTTGCTACTATAGCCAAACTAAGACATTTTATTATTTAGCTTAAAATGATGCAGCTTTTATTTGATTTATTTCGTTTTAACCAATACTCCCTTTCATACCCCTTTCACACCGGCCACCGGCAATTACCCGGCAAATGATCTGATTTTTTAAGTTTTGAGTTCCAACGTTGCTGTGAGAAATCTGCCAAATATCCACTAAAAATGCCAGGGCCGGAATCAAGGAATATGAATCACTTTATGGCAAAGGATCTGAAATTAAGTTTTGTTAAATATTGCGACCAATAAATACAGTCGCTGTGAGCGAGGTTGGCATTTTTAGCGGATATTTTGCACATCTTTTTGATGAAATTAGCTACTAGACACAAGACATCATTGCACTGGTGATTTGGGAGCGGTCTTCTGACTCTCTTTATAAGAACCAGTGCCAAGTAATAGGCTACTGTGGTCAGCTGATAAACAGGTAGTGTAGATAGTCGAAAGATCATATGATGGAATCGAAGATGGCTGCACCCATCTTTGAATCCTGGAGCAGGCGTGCACGCAGTGGGGGTTTCCGAGTACCTCCCCTGGCCGCCGATGTATCGATAATGCCGGGTCTGATGTTTCCCCGGGCGCCGGCGAGTCATCTGCTGCTTGAGAGCTCTCTGCTTCGTCTCCCTCCTCCCTGCGGCTGCTGTGAGTTGAAGATGCAGCCACTAGCAGGCAGGGGGAGCACCTCTCAGGCTGATCGAAAGTGAAACAGCCTGAGAGGGGAGAAGAGACCGAGGAGCACAACAGGAGTGCCACGGCCAGCCTTTCTGAAGGGAGTGGGGGCTGAGGGGTGGACAGCAGGACTGTATTTACTGTATAATCCTGCCATGATATTCGGGGTGGGGGCACGGCCGTTGGGGGGAGGCGGGGGCGAGTCTGCATTACTAGGGCAGACTCGTCTGTGACAACTGTGTGTGGGGAACTTGGGGGAATACATTTCACTTACGTGTCTGCCTAGGCTGTGCTGGAGGGGATCTCTGAATACTGTATGTGACATGTCTGCCTATGAAGGGAGGGGGCTGTGCTAGAGGGGGGTGACTCAGATCTATGACTATGGTGTGCAGCATCATGTGTAATGGGCATTACAGTGTGCGCTATAATGTTTAATGCGCAATTTGGTGTGCGGCATCATGTGTAATGGGTACTATGGTTTGCGGCATCAAGTGTAATGGGTACTATGGTGTTCAGCATCATGTGTAATGGGCAGTGCTGTGTGCGGCATAATGTGTAATGGGCATTACGGTGTGTGGCTTTATGTGTAATGGGTATTACAGAGTTTACTCAAAGTGTAATTGGCATTACGGTGTGTGGTATAATGTGTAATATCATGCCCCCTTTTCGCTGCGCAATGGTCCTACCTACTAGAACGGTTGGCTCTGGGATCACCCATTAGCATATTTCTAGATTCACCAGCAACTGTACCCACCTTGCCTCATCAGCATGCCACAATATCATGAATGGAGATGGAGGTCACAAGCAGGTGGGCCTGTGTGCTCAAAATGCCAGGGCCAATTTTTGGTCCCAGTCCGGCCCTGGTGGGCAGCATAATTTGTAATAGCCGTTACGGTGTAAGTTTAGGAACTAGTGAGGGGGAGTTAATTTTAGGTGCAGGGGGGTGGGTTAGGTTAAGGCGGCAGGTACAGGGGTTATGTTTACACACTAACACAGAGGGATACTGTAAGGCAAGTGGAGGGTTAGGGTTAGGCTGCTGCAAATGATGACTAGGCTGACAGGGTAAGGGGGGAGAGCATTAGGTTACTCATGGAGTCCCTGTCGGGATTCTCCATTTCAGAATTCCAGGGTCGTTCCTTTGAATTCCGGACAGTGTAGTGGTTAGCATTACTGCCTCACAGCGCTGAGGTCATGGGTTCGATCCCTACCATGGCCCAACAGTGCGGAGTTTGTATATTCTCCCCGTGCTTGCGTGGGTTTCCTCCGGGTACTACGGCTTCCTCCCACAATCCAAAAATATACAGGTAGGTTAATTGGCTTCCAAAAAAAATTAACCCTAGAATGTCTGTGTGTGTGTACATGTGGTAGGGAAAATAGATTGCCAGCTCCACTGGGGCAGGGACTGATGTGAATGTTCAAATATTCTCTGTAAAGCACTGCGGAATATGTGTGCGCTATATAAGAAACTGTTTAAAATATATATATATATATATATATATATATATATACATATAAATGAATCGATGCAGCCTCCGGAACTCCTGAGGGGCTATGGTGGACCCAGTAACAGGAGGTAATGATCAGGCGGCACTCGAAGATTTTTTAACACAGCAAAAGTGTATTGAGACAGCAAACACTTCAACATTTCGGGGAGAGTTTCCCCTTCATCAGGATGCCAAACAGTGATAAAACAAACAAATATATAGTATCTTACCCAAACCCCCTCTTGTATTGACTAATGGCAGGGAGGCATGATGTACTTCAGTAGCATGTGCAGGGAAGGCCAACTGAGCACTGACCTCCACACTGTATATTAACAGCATTGCAAGGCCGGACAAGCATCTTAGTCAGCGGTGTCACTAAGGGGGTGCAGGGGTGACATGAGGTGACACCAATAGAGTCACACTCACACCCGCTTCCCCACGGCAAAACCATTTTAAGAGGAGCTGCCTAACCCCAGGCACCCCAATCTGAAAGGCCTCTCCTGCCATTGCCCGCCGCGGATTGGATCTCTCTTATAAGTGACATCTAAACGATTGCTCAGGTGTCCAGTGAGATGATAAACTGCAGCCTGCAGCTCCATGATTGGCTGGAGGCAGGCTGCAAGGAGGAAGAGAGAAGGCAAGGGGAACCCATTAAGGGCACTTGCGGTCAGGCTGAGTTGCCGGTTCCCACCATAGAAGCCCATGTTAAATTCATAGCATGGACTTCTATGAAGCCGTACAGACTCTCCGTACAGAGCCAATCAGGCACGGAGCTCCCCCGGCCGATGCTGGTTCTAGAAATACAGGGGGACCCCAGATTTATTTTGCCCCTGTATTTTTGCAATCAGGACCGGCTCAATGAGCCCATGGCCATTTTTTCCAAAAGTTTTTTTTATATAAAATCACTGTATGATGTACAATAAATTACAGGGTATATAATAATATTTTCACAGTGGTGTCATTTCCAATGAAAAAGATAATCAAGACAGTAAGATATATTGAACACGTGGAGAGTCATGTAAAACAGCAGTTTAGCAGTCAACCAGTCAACATATCGTAACACAGCTTGTCATAACGGTACATGTAGTATCTTGGATAATAGACAAGGTAATTCACCATTGGAAACTAGGACACATAAAGTTAACATATATCAATAGACTGTGCATACAAATAAATAATAACAAAGATAGTACCTTATTCTGGTCCATGCGCACCATTGCAAATTCACAATGGTGCGCAATATTTTGTAATGTGCATGTGCCGGGTGCGAGCACCCACCAGTGTGGGGGGGGGGTTCATGGGTCGGCGGTGGTTAGTTGAGCCAATAGGTACACCCAGTGTTTCATGGGTGTTCCCATGAAAACAATAGGCGTTCCCATGGTAATGACCCAGGGACGTGGGTGCCGGGGTGGGCAGCTGACATCACCAGATGTCAGCTGAACGCCCTGTCCTCAATCAAGACACTCGCAAGCCTAAGACACCTGAGCGGTCTGATGTCAGCTGAACGCCCTGTCCTCAGTCAAGACACACGCAAGCCTAAGACACCTGAGAGGTCTGCAGCCATCGAATGATGTGGCTGTCGCCCCATAGGCTGCGAATGGATGTTTATGTAAAAAATCCATTTGCAGCCATGTAGGCGAATTTGCCCTGAAATGGGGGGGCGGCAGCATCTGCAAGCAGCGGGCAGGCTTAAAATGACAAAGACAAAAGACAGTACAAAGTCAAAAACATATTACATCAAAAAGAAAATAAATGAATAAACAAATTGGAAAAGAAAAACTCTCACCCCCTTTCATCCTAGGGCCCCAACCGCACACCATTTTTAAAAATTATATATTTATTCTTCCTAATTTTTTTTTTTACACGCAGAAGCATCACACGGAGCTGACCAATCCGTGCGATGGTGGCAGGTCGTACGTATTTAGCTGCCGGTAATTCAGGATCCAAATGCGTATTTATTCACCATTGGAAAATACAAATCCTGAGAATACGGATGCTTAATAAACTATCCGTATTCTCCGTTCCTCTTTTCAGGTGGTCTAGTAAATTTCCCCCAAATTGTCAAGCTCCCTGCCCTTTGTCTTAATGATTGCATGTCTTCTGTCTACCTTATATGCCCCTGATTCGTCTGCCATGTTTACATCACTGTGCCACACCGCGGTGCACAGTGTCACCTTACTAATAACAGTAATTATAGAAAAGCTACAGTAATACCCCTTTCAGACAGAAAAAAAGACCCGGGAATTTCCCTGCTCTTGCCGTGTCGACCCGGGTTTTTCTTCTGTCTGAAAGGGTCAACACGGGTCTAAAGTTCCGGGACTTCGACCCAGGTATTTACCTGGGTTTTTCCCGGGTCTGTATTCCAAAAACCCGGGTCGCCGGCTGTCTGAAAGGAAACGACCCGGGTTTTTGGGATTATTACACATTGTTAGGCACTGATTGGCTCTCCTGGTGGGGTGCTGGCTGATTGGTTGTGAGGATAGGCTTCTCTGATTGGCTGGGAGGGCATGGCAATGGAGCTGGCCTCTGAGGTCATTAGGAAGCTGAAAAAAGGATAGCATGGCCCACTGGTAGAAGCAAGAGGTGAGAGCTGCTGGCAGTGAGAGGGGAGGAGGATATCGGCAAACAGATGACTGGGACAGTCAAAGATGCCACAGTGTACTCAAACATTGCAAATATACTGACAGCCATGTGAGGTAACATGTACCTTCCAGTATATAAAAACAACAAAACTGGTTTACAACATATCCTTGTGTCATGCCATGGTTAATGCAATGCAGTGAGCAGTCACCACCCACTTTTGGTCCCCTCATCTCTGTGTGCCTTTAAAACTGTCCTATTCTTATGACGCACAGAGTTTTGCAGGAAAAATCCGGCTTCTGTGTGAAAGGGGTCGACATGGGAAATACCCGGGTTTTTGCTCCTGTGTGAAAGGGGGTCAGCCCCTTGCTGCCTAGTTGTACCCGGGTTTTTGTATCCGGGAAATACCTGGGTTTTTGGGATTTTTCTGTCTGAAAGGGGTATAATGCTGTTATGTCATGGTGCTGCTAAACACCATAATACCAAAGAATAGGAATAACACCATACAGCAGTTGGCTACAAATGAATAATAAATGAATAATGTAAAATGAATGTGAATCATTATACTGCAAATAATACTCATAAAAATCCACAATTTTATTACACAATAAATTAAAGGATCCGTAAGTATCAAGTGTAGTTAATAAAAACTCCATAAATTCATATACAGCTGTAAATCTTGTAAAAAAAAAACTTAATACAAATAACTTTTCTTAGCCCAAAGTCAATGTGACTCATATAATACATGTATATTGCAGCCAGATATTGTATGGATATAATTGATTTTATACAGTGTATGGACATTTAGAATAAATCTACAATGTTTCCAAAATAAGCAGAAATGTGATCCAGTGGTGGAGCAACAAAGGCAAACTAGGCATTAATATATCTTCAGTCACTTCTGCAATAGTGGAAATGGACCTATCGGAGCACTTCATTCATAGAGAAGTCAGAGCAGTGAGATGAAGCCCTGATTAGGAGCTAAGCATTAGTAACACCCAGTACTGTGCACTTTATTATTGTGCTGGTGAACTGCCTAACCAGTACTAATGCAAATCTGCATAGCGGAAGTTGGCATGCGGTCACTTCCAACTAGATGGAACGCACGCCAGACACCGTGTGCAGCCGGGGAGCAGCTCTTCACTTGCTTTTACTCCTAGTAAGAATCATTGATGAATGCAGGTTAGGTTAGATATATTGTGCAATATTACAATGTTATATGATTGGTTTATAATCTAATTAGCGGAGGAGCCTCAGGGTATTTGGCTGTGCTAAAGGGAGTCTGTTTTTATGCTGTCTTTGGATGTGGATGCTTGCAGTGTCTTGACAAAGGGTCAGAGGGTATGGGTAAAAACTGGAGCAGGACAAGACCCTGGACCGCCGGACCGGACATTAAACTGCATTTTGGAGCTTGTAGCGTCCGGTCCGGGGGGTGTCCTGTCCGGGAGGGCTGTCTGTGACACCTGTAACCAGGTAGAGGGGGAGGGGTAGAATAAAGTCTCCCTGTATGGTCCGGGCATGTAGCAAAAAACGGGCAGTCTGGACCACACGGGGATACTGTAATCTCCCATCCCCCATGTCCCTGGGGGTGATAGCTATCACAGGGACCCCCCCTGACAAGACACCCCTCGGACAGGGAACCCCCCCCCCGGACCCTACAAGCTCCGGACTGCAGATTTTGATGTCCTGTACGGCGGTCCGGAGTCTAGTCCGGGTCCGGTTTTTACATAGTCCCAGCGTCAGATGTGGACCCAAAACGTTGACTATGCCCTGAGCTTTTAATGATGGAACATTAAAGTCTTGCTTTTTAAAGGATTATAAACAGAGTGCGCTCTTTGCTTGTCTGGATATATATATATATATATATATATATATATATATATATATATATATATATATATATATATATATATATATATATATATATATATATATATATATACAAGAATACAAACAGTGCGCTGAACTTCTGGTGAACCTGGGGCCAATTCAGTCCAAAATCAGTGAACAAGTCCAATGCTTTGTAGTATAACACTCAGGTCCTTTTGCCTGGCAGCTCCGTGTCTCAAAACAATAGTTTTAACCTGTATCCAACAGGTGAGGGATTTTCTAGACAAAAAGAGAACGGGCGCTGATAGTGCATGATTCAGTTTAAAAATGAATTTGGTACTCTTTACCTAGCACGGCGCCCATCGCGGCTAAAAAATCGGGTGCGATGCGACCGACGCGATGCCTGCGATTTCCCATAGGGAACAATGTTAAATGTCTCAATTGACCCGATTTTCCTGTTCAATGCCTCAATTGACCCAATTTTTCCATAGGAAACAATGTTAAATGGCCCACAGAGGCCAAATAGCCACCCTGAAGTGCGAAATGGCCCCCACAATTGTTAACGCCACCCCACGATCAACGTGACCCCGAAGCGTGGCGAGCGCAGCGAGCCCGGGAGGGGCGGCGGTACGCGTCCTACAACCTTTTCATACCCCCACTATCCACGTCGGCGTGGAGCTGAGAATAGAATAGTGTGGCGAGCGCAGCGAGCCACCGAGCCCGAAGCGTGGCGAGCGCAGCGGATACCTGTGAAGCCCGCGAAGGGACGCGTTTACCTGTGAAGGTATCCGCGTCCCCTCGCGGGGCGCGCTGCGCTCGCCACGCTTCGGGCTCGGCACTATTCTATTCTCCACGCCGACGTGGATAGTGGGGGTATGAAAAGGTCGTAGGACGCGTACCGCCGCCGCTCGCCACGCTTCGGGTTCACGTTGATCGTGGGGTGGCGTTAACAATTGTGGGGGCCATTTCACACTTCAGGGTGGCTATTTGGCCTCTGTGGGCCATTTAACATTGTTTCCTATGGAAAATCGGGTCAATTGAGGCATTGAACAGGAAAATCGGGTCAATTGAGACATTTAACATTGTTCCCTATGGGAAATCGCGGGCATCGCGTCGGTCGCATCGCACCCGATTTTTAGTGCATTCAATGCCCGCGATGCCCGCGATTTTTTTACCTGCGATGCCCACGATCAAAATCGTGGGCGCCGTGCTAGGTAAAGAGTACCGTGAATTTTTATTCAGCACAAAGACAAAACAGGTGTAGATAACAGGTGTTGGCGGTTCTCATTCACCGCTGTCAGACAACATGAAGGCGGTGCAGTGCACCTAGTGATGGAGCCGGTTACACTCGTCTGGTCTCCAACGTACAGCAACAATGGTGGGATTGATCACGACGCTAGGCCACGCCCCTACGGGTTTCGTATCAGCTACAAAGAATATATGTTGTTGACCAGCTATTCTGTCTGCACGCCCATGATCCGCCCAGAGCACACTTATCCTATGTAGAAATACCCAGTTACACCCACTAACCTTATAGTAAAAACGCATCTGAATTGCACATAGTCACTCAAACTTGCATATAGTGCTGAAAATCCATCCACATGACAGCGCGCAACTCTAAACGAAGTCCTATATGTAGGTTCCGCTAAGATTATGAATAACGCCTTAATAATAGTAGAAACTCTTCCAGTGCTGAGACTCCAATAAATGACTAGACAGTAGGATGATGAGGAGGAGGATGCAGCCCTTATATGTGGTATCGGAAGTTACATTTATCCAGCTATTTTATGTCATAATGGTGGCCTTACTCCAAGTATTTTGGTTTGTATTAACAAAGAAGCAAAAGCACAATAAAATGTCCACCAACAAAGGTGGACAAAACAAGATGGCAGTGAGTTCATAGACATGGTTCCTTGGCTCCGCTGGTTGCCTGGACATCATGGGATGTGTGGTTCCTTCCAAAATTGAGTGCTGAGTATTTCCAGTAATTGCTCTCATATAACCTTTCATTTTTTAAAGTAATTTCCTTATAAAAACAGGAAATCTACATTACTTGACAGTTAATGCATTCTACAAATCCGTGGTACATAGAACATTTCTCAAGACAATGGTTGTGCAGATTCACCCTTGCTCTATTCATGTGGTCACTTTCTTGAAAGTCTGACATTTTTTAGCCTGTAGCTTAAGGGCATGGCTCCATGTGTCAAGCAAATTTCCCAAATGGATTTTGTATTTCTAACCACAGTCTGGGAGATACGTCTAAACGAAGAAAACCGTCCAGTCCAGAACTTATTATGTCTGCTAGAGAAAGATCAGACAAAACTTCTCAGTTTAAAATCAACATGCAGAAGGTTTTGAATCAAACTGAGAATCCCGTGGGCAGATAGAAAGTAGACAAGCTGTGATTAAGACAGTAGAAAATAGTACACAATAGTCATCTATAAGCACAAAGTCCACTTTTTCATTTTCACTATGTTGTGGCTAATTAGGAAAATGAACCTACAATTTAAATTGATTTCTTCTTGTTTCTTAAACCACTAAACAGAATTAAAGATGAAACAAATAAAACAACAACAAAAAGATGTTGCTATTCTTCACACTTTAGTCCTGCCAGATACATTTTCTGACTATGAGGGTGATATGTAATAAGACAACAAACACCAGAGAATCAGCTCCTACTTGTCATTTTTCAAACACAGCCTGTAGCATGGCAGTTAGGAGCTGATTGGCTGGTGGTTTATCACTCTCCATTTTAACAGCAAATGGCACAGCATGTGTATTGGAAGTTGCTTTAAGTCCACCTGAGAGCAAATCCAGCACTGGGTTAGCCACCCAGTCAAGACCCCATGAGGACTTTATTTAAATCCATCCATGCACACATTTTGTTTGTAGGCAATCCTGTAGCTAGTTTGCCCTGAATAAGCATTTTTACAGGAAAATACTGTAGGTGAGAAAGACCCAAGCAGAGGCGGATTGGGCCACTGGGATACCGGGAAAAATCCCGCCAGGCCGACCCAATCCACCCTCTGTTGGGCCGGCTGGTCCTACCTGCTGGCCGGCCTGGAGACTTATTGGTCAGTCCAGCCGCCTGCAGCTCTTCCGGGTAGCAGTGGACTGGCGGCCTCCTATCATTGGCATGCGCACTGGGGGGTGCACAAGGCACTTCCTAATGATGAGCCCTCCACGACGCCTCCTACCCTGGCCAGATGCTTCCGGGTTCCCGGGCCTCCTTCACATGTGAAGGAGGCGCTCGTTTTGCTTCCGCGGCTCCTGACAGGTCTAATGTTTTATCCGTGCCTGCACACTAATGGTGCCGGCCGGGGGTGCACAGGGCACTTCCTAATGATGCGCCCTCCTACCCTGGCCGGATGCCGGATGCTTCCGGGTTCCGGCGCCTCCTTCACATGTCTGCCTGGCAGCGGCAACTTTGTTCCTCCTCTGCTTATGATCTGAGCTCCTTCCCCCTCCGCCCATCACCTCCATCTCCCCTCCGCACGCCAGGCACCTCTTTCCCTCCTCTGCCTGGCAGCGGCAGCTTTGTCCCCACACGCCGAAGCAGTGGCATGCCACTGTGTATATAGCACAATGGCATTATATGTGTGTGGCACTCCAGGGGGGCATTAAGCATGTGGCACTACAGGGGCATTATATGCGTGGTACTATGGGGGGGGGGGCAGAATGTATGTGGCACTGTTGGGGGATTGTTTGTGCCACTAAAACGTCAGCAGTATGTGTGTGACACTATGGTGGGCAGTATGTATGTGGCACTAAAGGGTCAGCATTATGTGTTTGGCACTATGGTGGGCAGTATGTATGTGGCACTGTTGGAGCATTGTGTGTGGCACTACAGAAGCATTATGAATGTGGCACTACGGGGGGCATTATGTATGTAGCACTAAGGGTGGCATTATATGTGGGCAATGAGCATGTAATCTCTGCTGGCAATGAGCATGTAGTCCATGTGGCAATGAGCATACAAACCCCCCCCCCATGTGGAGGAGCATGTAACCCCCTGGCAAGAAGCATGTAAATCCTGGCATCGAACATGTAACCCCTGACAACGAGCATGTAGGTAAGCATTTATATGACATAATATGTAATGGGGATTATGGTGTGTGGCATAATGTGTAATGAGCAATATGGTGCATGGTATAATATGTAATGTATACAATTATACAACATATATGTGGTAAAATGGGAAATTTGGTGTGTGGCATATTGTGTAAAGGGCATTGCTGTGTGTGGAATAATGTGTAATGGGCATTACTGCATATGGCATAATAATAGGCAATTCTTTATGGGGCGTAATATGTCATGAGCATTATGGTGTGGGATGTAATAGGTAATTGGCATAACAGTGTGTGGCCTAATATGTAATTGGTATTATGGTATGTATTGGCATAACGGTGTGAAGCGTAATGGGCATCACAGTGTGTGGTATAACGTGTAAGACATGTGGCATACTATGTAAAGGCTGTGTGATGTGTAATAGGCATTACGGTGTAAACTTTTGGCGCATGCCTTCGGCGCGCACTGTCCCTATTGTCAAGCCCTGGCATAATGTGTAATGGGCATTATTGTGCGTGGCATTATGTGTAATGGGCATTACAGTGCATGGCATTATGTGTAATGGGCATCGCCACTGAGCCAGAGCTTTCCATCGCTTGCAGGGGAGCAAATATTCCCCCCCCCCCTCCCCCATAAGGGCTGCTTTGAGAAATTTCCTGGGCTGGTTTTAAATCCCAATCCGCCCCTGGACCCAAGCCAGTATCATAAAGCAGCACTTCAAATAAACTATCCCAGGACTGATTTTTATGCAAATTACACTCATAACCATGTCCTGACTGGGCCTGTAAATCAGTATCCAATACGCGCAAACTCTGCCCACTTACACCCACTTTTTGGACCAACCCCTCCTACTTTATATAAATCCCCACCCACTTCACAATGTCATGTCCTTTCAGGGGTCTGCCAATTGGAACAGTGTCTCGGAACTCAGCCAAGTTGGGAGCATACTTGCAAATCGTGTCATTTTGTGTCATTTTAGCCCTTCTTCCAATCCGTTGACCCACGGATTGCTGTGTTTGACTGCCATGGGGGCAGGGCTTGGTGAAGTCAGCCTCATCCCGCCCCCCGCTGACATGAACTGTCTGGTCTCCTCTCCAGGTGGATTGACGGAATAGCCGCTAATCTACCTGCTTTTGACGGAAACACAGCCAAAACCAAAAGGTTTTGGCCATGTTTCCGGCAATTGCAACCGGACATGAAAAGATGTCAGCATGAGGTAGGGGAGACGGCGCCAGGTAAGCAGCAGCAACTGTCCCGCCACCACTCCGGTTGAGAGCAGCTTACCCGGCCCCGTCCTGGCTCTCGCTGCCTCCCCCCGCCACTGCGTTCACCCGGTTCCCAATGCACTGCATTGAATAATGGATGCCAGATCCATTCCGGTAAAAGAATTTCAGAATGGATCCGGTATCAATTGAATATACCCCATAGTCTTTCCAGGCTCTGGATATGCTTACACAACCCTAGCTAGCAAGGCCCTGAAGAGGTTAAATACGTTCTCAGTTATTTCTATGAATGTCTTGACTCTTGTGGGGGTGGTAGTAGACACATCCTGTGAATGCTGCTTCTTCATGCACAGCAAGAAATATTAAGGTACTTTTTGCAGTGTGCGGGGTGATTAATCACACTATTTTATTTTACATAATGAGGACCATAACAACCACAGCCTTAACTAGAATGGGAACTGTATTCTTAATGGTCTTTATTGCTCCTAATTATGCTTGATGAAACCCTCAGCTTCAAATTACTCAGCAATTCCTTTGATTCCTTTAAAAAAAAAAAAAACATCTTTTCGCTATGAAAATTTTAAAATGTATTTGTCCTGCCGCTCAAGCTGTGTGGTCCTATTTTCAACATCAGAGGAACAATGAACAATCTGTTGATCAAGCTTCATCTGTATGTATATCAAAGGATAAAAAAAGCATTTTGCTACAGTGGATTTTGCATCCAGCAATCAAGAAGGTGGTTTTTTTTTATATGCTTGAAATTAATTTGAACTGAAAAGCAGGTGGCATTGTAATATGTAGAAAGCAGAGAGCATATTTGCTCTGTAGAGTGTGTAACACCACTGGATGATATATTTATAAAACCAGCTGTTTTAAACACATGGAAACATTTTTTTTTTTTTTTTGTCAAAGCGTTAGGAAGTTTGGAATATTTGCAAGTTTCTAATGTTTTAATGTATGTAAATTTTGATACCACAAGGCCAATGTTTCAGATATTTAGTTTAACATAATTGCTTGGAAGACTTCTCACTGTTTTGCTATTCAGAATCGTAGAAGGCAAAAAAAAAAAAAAAAAACGTCCAGAAGCTATGTGCTGTTATTTCTGCGGTAATAAAACATGCACCAAAAAGGTATCCAAGGACTCAACTGTGGAGTTTTTGTCTTTATTACTTGGAAAACTTAAGGATACAACATTTTCAAATGTTGATGTACTGTATATAAGTGGTGGTTCCTTTGGTAAAATGCATAGTGCTAGATTTAGGAAGTGGGGGAGGTTTGCAAGCCGCTACTTCATGGTGCGTTAGATCTTAAAATTTAAAGAAGTTATGATAATAAGTGCAAAGTTTTTGGCATTTAATATTATTGCCACATACAGTCTGTATATCTAGATGGAATAAATCATTTTTCAAATAACATAGACCAAGGAAGTTCCTTTAAAATATACATTTTGAGAATTGGCCACACCTTTGATAGCGTGGGTACGGGTTCGCACCCACATTTTACTTGAAAAAGAAACCTTTATATTTGTATTACACCTTCTTATTTTGTAAGTAAGTCATGCTACCTTACTTATGACTTGTGAAAACTAAGAACCACCATCTCAAAGGCCCTTATTCAGATCTGATCGCAGTACAAATTTGTTCTCAAAATGGGCAAAACCATGTGCACTGCAGGTGGTAACATGTATAGAGAGAGTTAGATTTGTGTGAGCTATTTTGTTTCTGTGCTGGGTAAATACTGGCTGCATTGTTTTTACACTGCAATTTAGATTTCAGTTTCAACACACCCCACCCAAATTTAACTCTCTCTGCACATGTTACATCTGCCCCACCTGCAGTGCTCATGGTTTTATCCATTTTGAGAACAAATTTGTACTGCGATCAGATCTGAATAAGGGCCATAGTGTATCTTCTATACACATTTTTTACTTTTACTCTATTTTCTAAATCAGACATCCTAATCACAAGCATGCAAAGTGATATTTAAACATACTGGATTGAGCACCACAAGATTGGAATAGCAGTATAAAAATAATGCTGTCCAGCCGTGACGGCTCTTACCTCTGTGGAGAAGGGGGACTGCTACAATACCCCCCCCCCTCCCCCCCCTATCTGATGCTGTTGCTGCTGGATCCCACCGCCGGTGCCCGCTGATCTCCACCACTGTCACCAGTGCCTGCTGGTCCCCACTGCCGGTCCTGTCCCCCGGGTAGCTTCTTGGTACTGCATATGTGCTGGCCCTCATCCTCTATGGGCTGCTTTGGAAGCAGTCCATAGAAGTATAGGCTGTGGGCATGGTGTAGCTGTGTGCATAATTGTTTTGAAGTGCATCATTTTTAAAGTGCGGCATCATTGAAACATAACTGCAGCGTTATACCGGCGTTACACTGAAGTAAAACAGAAGGACAGAAAACCAAAGATTGCTTTGAGTGAGCTCACTCTATCCTCACAGCCATACTACCCTTGGCTGCTTTATCTGGCTATTCATCCATAATATCACCATTTTTACATCTGCAAACAACTTTTACTATCACTGTTAATGCTTGTATTTGCACTGTCAGTTTTGAAAGAGCGCAGCTGTACCTCTAATGACTTCACCTCTCCTTCATTTCCATTGATAGTAGGAGTCCCCCAACATTCTATTCTTGGTCCTCTTCTTCTCTATCTCTAAATGTCCTCTCTGGGTGAGCTCATTTGATCACTCGACTTCCACTATCACCTCTATGCTGATAATACTGAAATCTACAGTTCCTTTCCCATACCTCCCAACTTCTTGGCTGCTGGAATAGGGACACTCACGCGGCGAAGCCGCGCGCGCGCCCGGAAAGGGGGCGGGGCCTATGCAAATGAGGAACAGCTTATGCAAATTAGTCGCACCCCCATTTTCGGCCGCGAATAGACGCACAGCGTATAGTCAATCAGCTTGGAGGGGCTCCCAACTGCCACCCCCCGCAGCGGGACAATGCCGGCCGCGGGTGGGACAGCGGGACAGGACCCGAAAATCGGGACTGTCCCGCTTAAATCGTGACACTTGGGAGGTATGCTTTCCTGATCTCTCTCCCTCTATCCTCACTAATCTCTCCAACTGTGGATCTTCTCAAAATGTGTCAGTCAGTAATGAGTGCACCTGTGCACCTGCCAGGTGACCTGGAAAATGTGAACGGTGTGGGGTCCTGAGGATCGAGTTTGAGAACCCCTGGCACACTGACACAAAGCTGGCTGACAGGGATAATATTTATATACAGTAGCTTGTTTTGCATCCAGGTATTATTCATGGGATCCTGTTTAGTACATACAGTATCATGGTGATATTCGCTGCATTGTAGACTATTCATTTAGCTGCATTGTTGTCTATTCATGATGTTATATTAGAATAAAGGCATTTAAATTATTCAATGTTAGAATACAGCCTTTTTTTAATTTATACATTAGTATGTTTAGAAAACATTTTTTTTTAAATCTCAAAAAAATCCAACCAAGTATATTCATTTATGTTAACAAAAAACATCATTGTATGTAAGTTGTATATTACAAATGATGTGTCTTTTGCATGTGCTTACATTTTTAATTGATTACTGTAACTTTTATTAACAGAACTATAGGCCTTATTCTAGTTCATTCTTTCTGACAAAATTCTTCTTAGATGGACTAAACCATGTGCACTGCAGGTGGGGCAGATGTTACTTGTGCAGAGAGAATTAGATTTGGGTGGGGTTTTACTTCAAAGTGAGATCTATATTGCAGTGTAAAATTAAAGCAGTCAGTATTTACCCTGCACAGAAACAAAATTACTCACCCAAATCGAATTCTTTCTGCACATCTGCCCCACCTGCAGTGCACATGGTTTTGTCCATCTAAGAAGGATTTTGTCAGAAAGAGTGAACTAGAATAAGGCCCTATATCAGTAATATTTTGAACTACAGGCAGTAAAAAAAATTATATTCCCACAATAAGCAGTGAGAATAATTTACGGCATGGTTGCATTAGCCAAATGAAAATAAATGAACCCCAAAACATTTTATGACTCAATCTAGTGAGAGAAACAAAAGTGACCAGGTGTCGGACTAATGGGGAATGGGATTTTGGATATTCAGTTTTCTTGTGCGTAGAAGTAGAGGTTAGTTATTGAATGTATACTAATGAGTATACTGTGTTCGTGAGCTGTGGCTTTTGCAAGTAGCAGGCAAAGTGCATTTATTTTATTTATAATTGGTGGTGATACATTATTACCAGCAACTATTTTATACTAATGGTGACTGATAAGAAAGAGATATTAAAAAATGCATTCCTTGTAATTGTGGGAATTATAAAAAACGAGTCAGCATTTCTCCACATGAGAGTGATGTGGAGGATCCAGACCAGGTTTTAGAGCAATAGCAGAAGCAAGGTTGTGTAATCAGCAGCACCTGTGATCTCCTTACATAGGTGTTTCCAGGGCAGAGGGTAAATGCTCTTGATGTTGGATTAGCTGCCCAAGAGATAGGCCAGGGTGTGGGGCTACACTAGTGACAACTGGAGCATTTTGGAAGAATTTGTATTATGCTGTGATTACCTGTATGCTGCTGGCTGTACACTTGCCTGTGAATTGACCTGGTATACTGTCTCCTGCTACCGAAAATAAAGACAAAAGGCTTCATTGGAGTCCAGTGTACAGTATGTGCTTCTTTGTCACAATCTATATATTGCCCTCCTGATAATGGAATATATATAGTAAGGTCACATTTGCTTTTACGTTCCTTTGCTTGTCGTGGTGTGATGTATGTTTGGAATTTAAGTACATTTAAATGCATAATTTGTGCGCCCATTAATCTGACTTTTAATCATGTGACATTATGGTAAAGGAAAATATCCACACATCTATATAACATTTTATACACATTTAAAATGTGAATATACTTGTGTAGTGGGCTAAGCTGTAAAGAGATCCATGTGTACTGTAGTGACAACTGCATGAATCTGGTTTGTGTCCCTTTAAATAAAGCAATTCTCTCATCACACTTTGGTCCAGGCATTGGGAAGTATAGCAATTTCACTCTCAAGTTATTCCTCTCTATTGAACATCAAGGCTATTTTTGTACCATGCTGCTTGGTTTAGTACTGAATAGCAATCCCCGGATACTTTCGTATCACAATGAGAGTATATTTTGCTAACACATATATAGAAACCCAGCAATTCTATCGTTTAGAATAATACAGTTAATGATGTCTGGGACATTGTGCACTAAAGAGTTATAATGGTTCGTTCCCTTCACCGAATAAACATAAGGACTCTAATGAGAATAGCTACAAGTCTCTCAAGATCTACTTTCACCACACATTCTACAAACAAAGCACGAGTGTAGCACTCAGAGGAAGTGCAAATAGACATAAAAGAGGTTACTGACCTCAATTTCATCTCAGGTTAAACAAAGTATTAGGAGTAGGGGGAAAAACATGATTTGAAGACAATGCTTCCAAAAATGACTCATCCCGTGTAACACTTTGTGATGAAGAGTAAAAACTAGAGTTATTTCCATCTAAACTGATTAAGAGAACGCAGTATATAGTGATGCAATACAGGTTGAGTATCCCTTATCCGAAATGCTCGGGACCACAAGCATTTTGGATAAGGGACTTTTTCGGTTTTAAGAATATTTTTTTCCATACTTACCCCTGATGGTCCCGAGACGTCCACGGTGTCCCCCGGTGTCCATGGTGGCCTTCAGGATCCTCTTCAGCTGATGCATTGAGCGACCGCGCACTTGTGCAATGCACCCCTGGGACCAGGGGTGCTTAAGTTAAGGCATACAATCAAAAAATCGGGCGCCCAGATATTACACAAGTACCGGAGATTTTAACTCCAAAGTGTATATATACATGTTTGTCGATTTTTATTTTCACCTTTGCACTTTATTAAAACTCCACAAAAAATTCTGACTGGAGTTTTCTTCATTCACCATTGCGTGGTACTGATGGTCTTGGACCCTTGTTTGAAATTGTGGGAAAGTTGCCCGAAGAGGCTATTTTAACTCATCCAGGCAGTTTCCTGGTAACCCTCATGAACAGGATATCCTAGCAACACACTTATTGATGAGCACTAAAGTACTTTAAAATGGTATGCACAATATTTATATTATATTCATGGAAAACCACCTACTACACTATAGAGCGCTTTTTTTTTCATCCCCTTTTTTCCCAACATATATATTTATAAAATAATTTAATAAAGGATAAATAAAGTAAAAAATATTATAGTTTACATTAGTGGGAGAAGAAGGGGGTATGGATCCGCACAGACTAATACATTAAGTTTATATATATCTGGAAAACATAGGAAAACCAATATGTTAGACTACTAGTAATAGATTGAAGTAGTCATGGATTGGCGGTGCGCATTCACAACCAACCTGGCACTTTTACTCGACACTCAGTCAAATAGGTTACCTAAATCCCCCCCTATAGGCCAAAATCCAGCATAGTCTGGAGGGGGCCAGTTCACCAGCCAGAGAGGAGACTCTTGGCGAACTGACTGGTTGGTAACTCAGACGGGTGAATCAACAGTAGATGCACAGGAGCCACCGGTTGTAGGAGTACTGCTCACGGGGGTCATTTTCCTTCATTTCTAAACACTATACAGGGTCTCTCTCCTTTCCACTAACTGGCTCTATATGACAATTGAAGAGCATGAGAGATGGTCAGAGCTGAAGCGGCTGAGCCATCAGTTGATATTTTGCCGAGGCAATTGATATTCAAAGTTTTTTGGCACTATAGATAAATTGATATCTTGCTGAGGCTATTAAATCTCAGAGTGCGACTAGAGATTTTGTTGCACATCAAGACAAGCGAATGGTACAGCTTGCATTTGAATACATGTTTGTCTATGTCTTGTCTCAATGTTATATGTGAATTCTGATTTCTGATGCACAGTTAATTGAACATGCATCAAACGACTGATTGTAAATTAATGAATGCTCCCAGTATTTTAGTGTAAGAAGCCTATTAAAAGTTATGTTTTAATGTAGTAACCATATCAAATTTATACAATAAAGAGTGCGCCCAAAAAGGCACATTTGTCTTTTGGTCTGCTCCTTGCAGACACCCCCCTTTACTCAGTTTACATTAGTGGTAAGGATAAAGGGCCTTATTCTAGTTCACTCTTACTGACAAAATCCTTCTTAGATGGACAAAACCATGTGCACTGCAGGGGGGCAGATGTTACTTGTGCAGAGAGAGTTAGATTTGGGTGGGGTTTTACTTCAAAGTGAGATCCATATTGCAGTGTAAAAATAAAGCAGCCAGTATTTACCCTGCACAGAAACTAAATAACTCACCCAAATCTAATTCTCTCTGCACATTTTACAGCTGCCCCCCTGCAGTGCACATGGTTTCGTAAATCTAAGAAGGATTTTGTCAGAAAGAGTGAACTAGAATAAGGCCCAAAGTTCCAGTGCAGAATGGAGGTGTCTCGAAGCTGGGGAATTGATTGGACCCAAATGCTCAGCAGGCAAACTTTTTGTAATTGGTCCAGGCCCTCTAATGCTGCTTTCACACCGCAAAAACAGCATGGACCCGTTATTTTTAAAGTTTCTAAAAGCAGATCAAACAGCTAAAACCCCTTTCACACCGCATATCACACCGGTATTTCAATTGTCCTTAAGCGGTATTTCAATGCAGTTTTTGTCCCTTCACAACATTGAACCGTTTAAACCCATAGAAAACAGTGGATGACAAAAAACGGGTCTAAAACAGGAAAAACACTGCTTTATTACCATTTACAAATACCAGTTTTATAGAACCAGTAAATTCAGACAGCACATATTAAAAAAACTGCAAAATACCAGGTAAAAAGTGCGTGCTGAAAGGGGTATAAGTCCCTGAGCCCCATAGCAATGACACCCCTTATACACCCATTATAGTGACACCCATGAATGTAACATGCCCCATGTTATTGAACTCAGCAGTAACTGCTATGATAAAATCTGTAGCAGTTTCAAAGTTCACATGACCTATCACAAACTCACAATGCTGCTGTTATTTAATTACCTTTAGCGACTGCCACATGCTACTGAGGCACTTGTACAATGATGTCAGACCCCAGCTGTGGGCAGTATGTGTCTTCCATAAACACAAGTACAGCCTTTCCGAGCTATAAGCCAATACAGTGCAGACGACACTGAGTCAGAACTGCAGCTGAACAAAATACAGTCTGATTGTAATGACAAGCAGACTAGGTCTAATTGAAACCATTTTCACTAACTTCCTATATAATCCGCTACTGTGGCTCATTTAACACATGGATATTGGAGGGGTGGGGGTGTTATACAGTAACTTGCTACTGAGTTAGATTTCAGCTATACCTTGTAAAGCCTTTTTTATTTTTAGATCATTCCATAAAATGTTATTGAGGCAGCATAAAACTTATTGAAGCATTTATTCTTACCAATGCCTGTGCTTAAAATGTTATTATGGATAATATTAAACGGGTAAATTAAACTGAGAATATGGTCTTATTACCCCCATCAGATTTTCTGACTTTAAACAGCAGTCTATATATAGAGAAAGCGAGTGTGTAGAACAGTGGGTCTAAACTCTAGTCCTCGAGCACCCCTAGCAGGTCGTGTTTTCAGGATTTCTATTGGTGGAGGCAGGTGGGATAATTAACTCATGCAATAAAAATGATTATCTCATGATTAAAGAAATCCAGAAAACAAGAACTGTTGGTGGTATTTGAGGTAATTGATGTTTAACTAAGAAATGATTGATTCCCTGGGCCTTGCCAGGCACTGTTTGTGTATTACATGCTGGTCACAGCAGTAGGCAGCTGATAAGCTGCTGAGGTTGCCAGCAACAACAGTAAACCATCCCACGCACATTCCAATTTCCCCTGACAAATCCGAGACTTTGACTCATCATCACTGTGATGTTTTCTCATGGGGGGATTTTACCTTTGTCTCTTCAGTCTTGTAAATGCTACGCAGTTGAGATATGGAAATACTGCATATTAGTAAGACCGCTCAAAGCTAATGCTTCGTAAGCTAGTAGATGTAGTTTCACTTGCTGCCAACAAATGGCAGTGTTTCAGAGTCACACGGACACTAGACATATACAGATGGAGCCATCCTTATCTAGCCCTTTAATAGGATTAAGTGAATAATAGGATTACTCCGCTAATCCCCTACTGTTTAGTTCTATGTATTGTATTGCAGCTGAGAACAATAGGCCTTGGCTCCCCATGGCTCACCATGGCTAGCCAGAGACGGCTAGTTGAGGATGGCTCCATCTGTATATAAACGATTGGTACTTCCTCATCTTTGAGGCCACAGCTTAAGCCAGTTACGTTAGCCGCTTTCAGAATAGAACCATGCTCCGCTCTCCACGCTTTGGGCTCGGTGTCTTGCTCCGCTTCGCTCACCACTATCTTACTAAAGGTAATAGATGGTGGCGTGGACACGGGAGGGTGCAGGTTATGCTACATAAGTTAAGTTCCATAGCATAAGCTGTGGCCACAAAGATGAGGAAATACCAAATGATTCTTTAAAGCTTATATATAATTGAAATATGGGACATTTTTACAGATCTGCTTTGAGCAATAAACAAGCCACAATGTCCAGGAGCCTCTGCAAGACAAAATAATTGTGCTTGTGTAAATAGGTCTAGTTAGGTAATAACCCTTATTCCATGGCTTGCCTTATATAAGATCCAGATGCCAATAATTACCCCTGATTACATTATTAAAAAGTAGAGGAAAACTGAATAATTATCATTAAACTTTCTCCAATTTCACTTTGACTACTTTTCTCTGCAGAGGACGCCTGCTACACCCCACTCTGGGAAATATCGGCCATCTTCACTTTGCAAAATGGAATTTCTGGAAATCAGTATTTTGTTCAATTCTTGTCATCATTTAAGAATCACGAAATAGCCGGGTGCAGAGAAAGTTCCTTCTGTTATGGAGTCTTGATTTGGGAAAATCTTCTCCCCACACAGCAGGGCAAAAAACGAGATTTTATTTTGAAGAGCGAGATTACAGAAATTAGATCAGGGGGTGAAAATGAGACAAAGGGCCTGATTCAACCTGGCGTATTCACTCCGGGGGATTATGGTGCGGCTCTGCGCATGCGTATAGGCGATTATAAGCAAGTGCAGGGCTGCTGTATGAACACCTTCGGCGGCTATTACAGTCGCACAGAGGGGGCAGGCAGTGTGCGGACAGGAGGCTGGCGCATCGGGATGCCCAGCGTTTCCTGGGCATGCCCACAAAAATGGTGGGTATGCTCAGAAAAATGCTGCACGTCCCCATGTGAACACAGGGGGGGGGGGTCGAAGCCTGCAGGAGGCGGGCAGCTGACATCCCATGACGTCAGTGCCCGGCCCTGTTCTCGGCCATAGCCGAAGCAAATAAAAGACAGTATAGACAGTATAGAGACTAACTTTTATTTGCTGCGCTATGGAAAGCTGTCCACTCCCCACTGGCTGCATCGGGCAGGGGGAAAGCCGCCCAGTGTGTATGGACCTTTAGAGATAACAGACCTATATGTGAATTACACTGTATTAAGGATAAATAACAAGGACTACAGGTCAGGTTACTAAAGTTAGAAACATTTTTGTTATATTAGATTTTGTGATTTAGAAACTCAGGAATTTACAAAATGTAACAATTTAAAGTATAATGAGTGTAATCTTTTTTGAGCTATTAGCATCCTGACATCCTGTCTGAAAGTGAAGCATATCTGTGTACACGCCCACACTCTGCGGCTAGGAGAGTGCAGCCTACACACGTCCTCTGTTCTCTAGTTTGTTTCTCTAACTACATCATCTCCATTTTAGTTTATTTATTCATCCTGACAAAACAAGGAGGACAATATTTGTTTGCTGGACTTTATTGAGGCCATTTTGCTAATTGCTATTGGCTTACGGCGCACACATGCAAAGGCAATGCATAAGTTCATTTAAGATAAACTGTTTAAACACATATATACAAAATGACTTAGCTGTTAAATAAAGAACTACCTCTGGGACATTTGCAACTGTAATACTGGCCACAGATCACACCAACTTTCCTCCGACCATCCAAATGTGATTGGTTTTATGTTTTTTGTTTTCTTTGGACTTTGTCATACTTCACCCTCACTATGGGCCTTATTCTGGTTGAGTCGGATGGCTCCGAATGCGGACGAATGGCCAATGGTTGGTGTTTGCGCATGTGCAGAGGCGTATCTGCGCATGTGTGAACGCCGTGCACGTACGAATACAGCGTGAATTCTGTACAGAAAACGATAGGGACGTGAAGCGATGGGGGCGTGAAGGGATGTTTGGGCTCATTACCATATGCGTACGCCCCGCATTTTCATGGGCGTTCCCATGAAAACGCTGGGCGTACGTATGGTAATCCGGCCGTGACGCACGTGTGGAAGGCGGACATATTACATAGTCGGATGCCAGCTGCCCGCCCATATCCCTGCTTTTGCACGGAGAAATGCCCGAGTGGTCTGGAGCACTCGGTGCTGCTTGACCACTTGGTCCAGCATTCGATGGTAGGCGACCATCGAATGATGGGGAAGGTTCCCACAGATGGAGGAGGTGTTCACATGAAAAATTCACTCGCGGTCCATTCGGTCGGCATCTTACCGCATTTGGACGGTGTGAGCGATCCGTACTGAAGGCGGGGCTAAGAACACTCGGTTCCTGTCCGAAAATACGCATCCGACCGAATCAACTAGAATAAGGGTCTATGACTGGTAACAGTAGAGTGTGCTGAGTGCAGCACCTGGCCCGTATACACTATCTGGGGGTACACGTGCTCATGGGTTGACATTGACACAAAAAAAAAGTGTAAATCTCTGTTGACCTTTCCATGTGCCAACCTTTTCCTTATGTCGGCCAATATCCTTGTGTCAAACTTTTTCCAGTGTCGATCTTGTGCAAGTCATTCTTTTAGGGTTGATCAAAACACTGTAGACGTAATTACTGTTGGCCCCATGCACTACACCCATTCTATGCATGTTGGAAAAGTAAGCAGGTATCTATACTGTACAGTATATACAGATCACAAAGAGAAGACATAGGGCTAATGTATATTTCAAAAGCATCATGTGTGTAAGCTTTTGTTTCTTGGCCAGCTTTTCGCTGAATGCTAGCGCAGTTTTAAGTTATCAGCAGGCGAGAAGCAGCTTTATACATATTGGGGGTTATTCTGGTTGACATGCAGCACTGCAAAGTTTGCAGCTCTGCATTTCATTTTTAGCCCGTCCTCCACTTGCACATGCTGCCGCCACCCTTCGCAGGGTGAATTTGCCCGCATGGCTGTGAACGGATGTTTTGCATAAACATCCATTTGCAGCCTATGGGGCGACACCCACTTCATTCAATGGTCATTACCATTGGCGTGACTACCCACCGCCTCCCCACACTCTGTTCGCCATCGTCGCTCGCACCTGTTGCATGCAAAGGTGCAGAAATGCACATGCGCAATAAAGAAACATTGCGCACCTGTGCAAATTCACATGTGGAACCCGTGCGGTCCCACATGGACCAGAATAAGGTCCATACTGTAGCCCAGACTCTGAGGACTTGTCCTAAGCTATTAAACAAACTGGAAGCGCACTGGAAATTGCTTTGGATACACTTACTGTACTTTTCTGGTCTTTGGAGGAAACTGCAAACCAGAACTGCCCCTACTCTATAGAATGGCATTTTTAAGATCTGGAGGTCCACTTTATTTAATTGTAAATTTCAACTCAAAGTCCGCACTCTGCATTTACTGTAGGCTAATTGAATCAGTTAGACCAGGGGTCCTCAAACTATTTTGCTCTGGGGCCCCAACAAACAATAAAAATAATGATAGGACCCCAGCAAGTTACTGCAGAAGGTCATCACATCACATGTGTAGTCAGCAGACAGCACATACATGGCAGCATTGTAGAGGAACCAAGTGATGTGAGAAGTCTGAAGTAACAGACAATTCAACAGACTCCTTGAATCATTGATTGAGATTAAAAAAGTCATCAGCCTGATGGTCAGTAACATGGAGTCGCGACTCCATATTGAGAAGGCCGGGACCCACTTTGGGGTCAGGACCCACAGTTTGAGAACCACTGAGTTAGACAATTCTTCTTCAATTAGCCCTGCAGTTAACTAAGATTTATTTCTGAGTGTGAGCATGGTTGAAAATAAATCCACGTTGCCAGTGCCAATGCCGTGTTAACCTACAGGTGCAGGAACATATCCAATATTGTATGGGTTAAACTGCATTAACATGGTATTTTACCAAGCAAGAATAAGAGTCTCTAATTGAATAGTCCTGGGCCTTATAGAGTTAGGGTTAGGGTTCTAATCGAATAGTCCTGGGCCTTATAGTCCAAGGATACCAACCTTTTTCATCTATGGCAAATTGCTGCTAATTGAATTCCCCTCTAAAGCAGCTATATTCACTAAACTCAACTCTTCCATGTTTTCTCCCAAAAATTATTAAATGTAGCCTCAATTATGTCTTCAGGTAACCCAATCTGCCTTTGGGATGCACAGCACATTTCTGCAGTTGGCTCAAAGTTTGACATAAGACATTGCCAAAATACAACTACAATGCCAATTAATGGTGAGCTTCTGCCTTGCTTTAGAGCTTATTTCAATGGTGTGCAACAGCTGCCATCTCTCTCCGTAGGTATAAATCTAGGACACATGACATTACAGAATGTTTTGCACATCAGCCATTTGTGCATGGTAAATGAGGCCGTCAGTTTGATGCAGTGTAAAATGTGGAATCCACATATGCTACAGCAGTTGAAAAAAATTGATGGAAATAATATGTATATATTAAAAATTGAATGACAATTAAATTCTAGCACAGATGCCCTAGTAAATACCATACCCATGCATATTTATAAACATTTTCTACATAGATTAAAACTTGATCTTGATATAAAAGAACAAACAGGATCCGAAGTAGTATGTCAAGAAACCAAAGCCCACGGGCAATTCCAGGACTTAAAGCTTGCAAGAAACTCAGGAGCATTACATAGTTCTCACCAGAGATTTCAGCTGTTTGATAGAAATATTATCCATTAAACTGCCACAATAGGAGCAGTCATTCAATTAGCCATGGGACTTATCGCTGAGTTTTGGTTCCCAATGCTAATGTGCCATAAGCCATAGCTCCCAGAGTTAACTTCCCGGAGCAATGCAATTACCACCAGAGGTAAAATTGTAGATTTACATTCACTCCTTAGGAGGGTGAGAACATAAATTCATGTCAAGTTTACCCTTGGGACTAGTCACCGCAGACAATAATTGAATAGCTCTGGGCACATAACTTAGCACTTAAAACACTACTGTAAGTCCCACGGCTAATTGAATTGCCCCATTAGAAAAGAACCAAAAAACAACTTGCATGTATGGATAAAGTGGAAGTAGGAGAGAAGTGCAGTGGCAAATTAATCCGCTGATTCTCCAACAACGAGCCAGATTCAGACCTGCTTGCTAGGCTACGTACTGTATATAGCCCAGCAAGCAGGTTAGCGCCGCCCTCCTGCCCCGCCAAATCCCCTCGCTATCCCGCAAGCAGATGTGTACACTTATTCACCCGCTCGCATGCGCCTGCACAGAGGAAAAAATAATTCAATGGTTACTCACCATCAAATGATTTTCCTCTGTTCACTGCCAAAAGTAAGCTGGGACTTCCTTTTCAGTTGACCGATGTTCTGCGAATTGGGGGCGGGAGCTGACGTCATGCACTCATGGGTGCCTGTCCAGTGTTTCTATGGGCTCGACCACCATTTTTGTGGGCACGCCCATGAAACTTCGATGTCCACCCCGGAACACCCCCTGCCTGTCAATCAGGCAGACAGCACCCCAGTGAATGACATTTTCGTTGAAGTCGCTCGTTGCAGGGGTCTGCGCATGTACGTTAGCGCCTAGGGGCATTCGCAGTTGCCCACCATCGGGGACGCGGCTGAATTTGGATTATGCCCAATAGACCTACATGCATAGGCCCAAGAGACCTACAGGTTATGACACGAGAGCTTAATGAAACAGTAATATACACAGCGATACTATATAATACAGTACTATTGTAATGACAATGGTTGAAATGACAGGAGCGCTATTCATTAGTGTTCTGGATGCCCGGACTGTATAAAAACATCTTGCCCTGGAGGAAAAGCCACATTACAACCACCTCTGCAAAATGCAAATAAGTATTGTACACATGATAATGTAATGAAGTGTCATACATACAAGATAGTTGCATTTCTGATGTAAACTTAAATTATGTGCAAATACAAAATAGAAAATCAATCATTTATAGTTATCTAAAAAAAATTTTTTTGTAATTTTGCAAATTGAAAATACATGAGTCCAGGCTCATCTGTGCTCGTGGGTCGTTAACAGCAACTAGCATGTCCGCAGCCAGGTGCATACACTGCATACGATTTGGTGACCTGTTACAGTGCTGTATATTGCAGTTATTGATTACACCTCCATAATACTCCACATTACTTGCACTATATTGAAATACCACACAGTTCTATTCAATATGCACAGTATTAAGACATAGCAGATATTTCCCAGTGTCCAGGTTAGTGCCACCATAAAGAAATATAATAAGGGAACGTGTTCAAAGTGATATTGGGCAGCTGAGAGCATAGATCTAGGTGTGCATCAGGACAAGACATGATCAGACTGATTCAGGGGTGTTTTAAGAGCCCATGTGCAGAATCTGTGTGGGTCCCCTCCACTATTGTGCATGTGCAAGTCCGGAGAACATGTTGACAAATCACCAGGAACATCTCTGTGGTGGTGCAGAGTGTGTGGTGTGAGTTCCACTGGTTCCACATGCCCATGTGAACCACATACATTGACCAATTATAGAAACTGCTTGCCAATTGACTGACTGCAACCCACAACAGAATGTCCGGGGTGCCTGTCTATAAGAGCATCCCATCAGCATCAGTCAAGAACCAAGCAAGATTATAATTCCAGTTACAGCAATTAGAATTCATGCATAGTAATCCCAGCATAATGAGACTAACCAGGAGATTGCTTGTATCTCACAACCTGCCGGTGATCTATTAACTAAGCTATGCATAATAAACATTGTAACATTGGGTTGCTATTGAAAAGAGCTTGCCTATCCCCATTGGGGTGGCTGCTTGGATACAAACTCTCCCTAACCTGAATCATCTTCTAATTTCTCATTAAGTACCCTGTTGGTAAGAACATAGGCCTCTTGCTTCCATATCTCCTGTACCTACACCACTTACCTCCATCTTTCCATCTTGTCTGCACCATCTTTCCTTCCTACATTAGCATATTTAAGGCCTGATTTGTCTGAGTCAGCTGGTGGAGAATAATGCGGTATTTACTTGCAACATGTAATTTCCACATTAAGGAACTATGCCATTATTAAAAGTGAAGCTTTTCTTACCCATCATTCTCTGAGTATTCAATTAGAAATTACATTTTTTTTAAATCAACTTAATCATGAATAGCAGTAAATACATTTTTAACACAATTACTTTGGAACAGTGGAAAATTCTTCAAACAAATAACCAGAACAGCTATGGGCATGTGAATCGCATCCACCTATGCAAACTTGGGAGGATGAGTTGATATGAAAAAATAACCCATACTTGAACCACTTTAAATGGTGAAAGAGACACATAGATAATGCAGTATTTACATGGGATAGAGAGTAGAAATTTGTCCCCAATTATAGTTGAAGCAAAATCAACTTTCTGGATATTGAGATCTTTAGATATATTGGCATAAAAACATAAATAAAGCAATGGACTGCAATAATTATCGCTTGGCTTTCAGTTATCCCCATGCCAAGTGAGTAAACCATATAGGAGGGTTGCAGTTCAAAGTCTGAAAGTTTACAATAAAATACGTATATTTCTCAAGAGAAACTGCAACCCATATTTTAGATCTAGATAGTTCACTATCCAAAGTAAAATATATGAATTGCAAGTAACTCTTGGAATATAGAGATACAACATATACAAATACAAAGTACACATAAATGCAATTTATCACCCCTTATAAAAACAATAAAAGTCAGTTGGAAAACATTCTATTCAAAAGTGACATCTGCTAAGTTTGGATCCATACTTTTGCATAACCCATAGGTTCCCAAACGCGGTCCTCAAGGCACCCCAACGGTCCAGGTATTAAGTATATCCATGCTTGGCCAGAGGTGACTTAATTATTTACTCAGTCAGTCTGATTTTAACCATCTGTGCTGAGCCATGGATATACCTAAAACCTGGACCGTTGGGGTGCCTTGAGGACCGTGTTTGGGAACCTCTGGCATAACCTATAAATAACAAGAAGACACCTCACATTGAATTCTACCAGAGAATAAATTATACAAAAACCTGGTTCCACAATTTGTATAGGATGCAGGAATCTGACCAACCAGTTACATCCTTTACATCTAACGCAATTGGAAAACTGTTAACGTCGGGGTTGCCGGAATGACCGGAGGCTTCCGAAAATTGTGTCCCCCTCCTGGTCCCCCGGAAAGGTGGGCAACCCTCCCGGATACCGCCCCCCCCCCCCCCCCCCCCACATCTCCCCTGCGGCAACGTTAATTTTCCCACAATTCACAGCTTTTCGTGAGTAGATGAAAAAAAGGATCAACAACACCATGGCTCCTTTTACAGAAGAATTTAAATCTTTGTGCATTTAAGTATCAGAACTTCAAATGAAGGA